>NC_137771.1:23871520-24214473 GCF_963455305.1 Plecotus auritus
GCTTTCCCTCTAGTTTCCTTTTAGTCCATTCTCTACACTGCTTCCAGAGTGATTTTTTTTAATTAATAGATTTTATTTTATTTTAATTTTTAAGAGAAATTTTATTTAGAAAGTCACAGAGGTAGAATAATTGAGCCTAGAAGAAAGAGGTTCAGGAAAGAAGTTACAGAAGGGCCATTGGAGCTTAGGAAAAAGAGAGAGAAGCAAGGAAAATGCCTGGGGGGAAGGGGTAGGGGAAGTTGCAGAGAGAGCCACCTTTTTTTTTTTAAGTTCTTAGTTTATGAATCTTCTCATGAAATATCTGCACAATCTGTAAATTGGGATGCTATTGAAGAATCCTTACTCCTTCTACTGTTAAATTCTCAGCTAACTTTTGCCAGCACTGCCATTGACCTTTGCCGTCCCCCTGACTTGCTTCATTCTGTTCTTGTGTTCCTTTGTCTGTTTTCTTGAGCTCTTCTCCTCATATAGGCCATGTCCTGCAAATCTATAGAATCATAAATCATGCCAAAGCCAGTTGTCTTGCCGCCTCCAAAATCAACTCTGAATCCAAACACAAAGATGGCATCTGGTGTAGTCTTATACATTTTGACTAGTTTTTCCCAAATATCTGTCTTAGATGCTGTTGCCTTCCCAGGGTGAAGGATGTCAATGACCATTTGTTTCCACTGAAGTAGTTTGTTGTTCATGAACTTCCTGGTCCAAGTAGTTAACTGTGTCATATATGATGGCGACTGATGTTCAAGGAGCCAGGGAGGAAAAGAACTAGATTTTATTTTCTAGAACAGTTTTATATTTAGAGAAAAATTGAGTAGATAATATAAACTTCCTATATACCTCCCCTCCCCAGGACATAGTTTTCCCTATTATTAATACTATCTTGGTATGGTACTTTTAATGAACCAATATTGATAAATTATTATTAATATACTAGAGTAGAGGCCCGGTGCACAAAATTAGAGCATTGCGGGGGGGGGGGGGCATGTTCCTCAGCCCAGCCCATACCCTCTCCAATCTGGGATCCCTCTCACAATCCGGGACTGTTGGCTCCTAACCACTCGCCTGCCTGCCTGCCTGATTGCCCCTAACCACTTCTGCCTGCTGACTGGATCGTCCCCAACTGCCCTCCCCTGCTGGCCCAATCACCCCCAACTGCCCTCCCCTGCAGGCCATCTTGTGGTGGCCATCTTGTGATGACGTGAGGGAGTCGCACGAGGGTGTGAGGGCCACCTAGGCTTTTACTAGTATAGATTGTCCACAGTTTGTTAAGGTTCATTGTTTGTATTGTACAGGTCTATTGGTTTTAATTAATTAATGCCTATTTCTCTGACTACACTATAAGTTTTGTGAGGACAGGAACAGTGTCTCTGTTAACTCACTATTATATATCCAGAGCCTTGCACAGTACTAGCATGGATTAGGTGCACATTAAATATTTGTTGAATGAATTAATAAGTATTTAAGGAGGGCAATTTGTTAGCATGTTTAAAAATGTTAAATATATATATATCTTTAACTCTCAATTCTACTTGTAGAAATTTATTCTGAGGCTATAGTTACACAACCAAACAAAAATAAATATACAAGGTCCACAACATCATTTGAAATAATGAGAACCGAAATAAGCTAAAAATATATCAATGTGTAACTGGTCAGATACCTCGTGGCATTTAAAAAAGGATAACTGCAATCTATATATTGAGATTCAGAACATACTACATTATTAAGTGAAAATAACAAGTTGCAAAATAGAATGTATAGTGTGTTCTCAATTTTTATTTTAAAATGCTTCCCATGTGTTTTGTGTAAGAAGTTAAGTACACTGAACTCTTTGTGGTAGTTATAATGGCAGAGAGAGGGAAATGAACAGGGCCCTTTTATTCTTTACACTGTAGTCCCTCTGTATTTTTTAAATTAAAGTTTGGAGAATAGGATTAAAAGCTGTAAATATATCAGGATTATAACTGTATTAAAATCATATAAATGAGAAAATTACTGGAAGAGAATACAGTAAAATGCTAACAAGGGATTATATATTTTCTCTGTATGGTTTTTCAGTTATTGTGGTTATAGTGTTTTCAGGATTATAAAAATAAACATTTTTGCACACAAAAAAAAACAGTCGAAAAATTATCAGTAAATGCTTAAGCTGATCTTCAAAGCAATATACATTAAGTTTTAACAGCATTGTTTTAGTATTGGTGGAATTTTTGGTGCCCTGTAATACAGTAATGTATTTAAAGGGGAGAAACACAGTAGCTTAATTTTCAGTGAATTTCACCCTTTTCTCTAACTAGAGGTATCTGCATTTGTTCCATAGCGGAGGTGAAACGTGTAGGAGATACACTTTTGGGTATGGCTACACAGTGTGTTCAAGTCAAGAATGTAATAAAAACATCCCCTCAAACTCTCTCAAATCTGTGCCTAAAGATAAATGTTAAACTCGGAGGGATCAATAATATTCTTGTACCTCATCAAAGGTAAGTGAAGCCAATTGCTTGATAAAATATTATTTTTTAGCTTAATTTTTCTATATATTGTCATATCTAAAATCTGTTTAGAAACAGCTTTGATGAATCCTGGCATGGGAGATAAGGAGACATTTTGGCAAAAAATTAAAAGAGTTTGAATTAGCAAGATTAAGAAATTCCCTTTTGAAAATCCCCCCCACACACACACTTCCATTTTCATTTAGTATGCAAAATACTTCTTGCCTAGCTGGAAAGTATAGAGAGCTTTATTTCTTACTGGAGAGCCCAGAATTTTCTCATTATTTGCTAGTCATCTACAACTTTAGTTATAAGCCTACTTACTGAGGAAGCGAGGGAAGAATGGATGGTGGGGGATGGGCAAGGGGATGTCAATTCATTTTATCAGTTAAGAAAGCATATCAACCCCTGCTGCAGTCAGTGGTACAATGGATGTTACTGTTGGATCGCCATCATGTCTAAACTCTTAGAAAGTATAAGACTAATGACCTAGAAACAGGTGCTGGGGAAGAGGCTGTTATTTGAAGAATTGAACAGCAGGTTTCTTTTAATAGTTGAAGTGGCTAAGGCTTTTTTAAATATCTTGACCAATATGCACACAGATAAGCATTGCTATAAGGATGTGTGTTTGACCTAAAGCTCTTTTTTCCCTATTTTTCCTTGCTGCCTCTACTTCCTATCCCTATTAAATATGAGAAGAGATTCACAAGTGAGATGAATATAGAATCTTATCAACAAGCCCAAGAACTAAGAAATAATCACTTGAAGGATATAGTTGCAGAGATAAAATTAACTACCTACTTTATAACTTAACTATACATTACTCAAATTTATATTTTTGGCCATGGGCGGGAGAGTAGTAGACTCCCATAATCCCTCTCAGTGTATGGTTTAATTATCTTTTTTCGCCTTGAGAGATTACATAAGCTTAAAATATAACTACATTAAAGAAAGATTGATACAAAATGGTGGATTAATATGAGGAAGTCTAGCATTTAATGCCTATTATGAAGAATGCTGGCAGCAGTTTCCCTTTACAACCACCATCACCACTACTTAAGGCTGAAAACTGCTGTGAATAAGACATTGGATAGACCCACTGGGACAGCTTTTACTTCATTGGCCAGGGATTCATGAATTAAGAGAATAAAGCTGTCAGTATTGCAGGCCTATGAAGCTGTCTGTATAGGACCTTCTCTGTGCTGTGTCAGCAACTTGCAGTTTTGTTACAGTAGTGTGAAACAGATAAATGGATAATTAAAAAAATGAATTATCTAACTCTTTTTAAAAATGTGTTTAAGACCTTCTGTGTTCCAGCAACCAGTGATCTTTTTGGGAGCAGATGTCACTCATCCACCAGCTGGTGATGGGAAGAAGCCTTCTATTGCTGCTGTGAGTGTCATTAGGCAGATTTATCTTATCTAAAGTTTAAAAGATCACCATTTTGATTTCAAGTTTTTTAATTTTAATGATATTTTCTTTGAAACCACTTTTATAAATATACTAGAGGCCCAGCGCACAAAAATTCGTGCACTCAGGGGGGTCCCTCAGCCCAGCCTGCGCCCTCTCACAGTCCGGGACCCCTCAGGAGATGTCCACCTGCTGGCTTAGGCCCGCTTGCCAGGGGACCGGGCCTAAGATGGCAGTCAGACATTCCTCTGGCAGCCCGGGAGCCCAAGGGGGATGTCTGACTGACGGCTTAGGCCCGCTTCCTGAAGGGAGCGGGCCTAAGCCAGCAGGTGGACATCCTTAGTGCTGCCGCAGAGGCAGGAGAGGCTCCCGCTACCGCCACTGCGCTGGCCAGCCGTTAGCGGTTTCTGGCTGATTGGTACTCCCCCTGTGAAAGTGCACTGACCACCAGGGGGCAGCTCCTGCGTTGAGCATCTTCCCCCTGGTGGTCAGTGCGCGTCATAGCAACTGGTCGTTCCACCGTTCAGTTGATTTGCATATTACTCTTTTATTATATAGAATTATATAGGAGAGAAAGTCAACTTTCATATGTTCTTTGGATTTTTGGAGAAGAATAATTTTGCTCTGATTTAAGGGCTACAAGTTCCATATATAGCTATTAAATCAAGTTTATTAATGATATTGCTCAAATCTTGAATTTGTTTTCTACTTTTTTTTTTTTTAATATATTTTTTTATTGATTTTTTACAGAGAGGAAGGGAGAGGGACAGAGAGCTAGAAACATCGATGAGAGAGAAACATCGATCAGCTGCCTCCTGCACACCCCCCACTGGGGATGTGCCCGCAACCAAGGTACATGCCCTTGACCGGAATTGAACCTGGGACCCTTCAGTCCGCAGGCCGACGCTCTATCCACTGAGCCAAACCGGTTAGGGCTGTTTTCTACTTTAATTTGTCTATTTGATCTCTCCATGATTGTATATTTCAGTTACTTTGTAATTCAAAAAGTTTTTTTACATATTTCAGTACTATCTTTGATACAGATTGGTGGGTTGCACTTTTTTCAATATAAAATATCTCCCACCTTTGTCCATTGTAATATTTTGACCTAAATTCTTTGTTTTACTCCTACTTTTAACATCTGCCTACTGTAGGTTTGCCCACTTCTATACTTATAACCTTTCCGGGTCCATTCTTTTAAGTGTATTTCTTAAACTATAGAAAGCCATATGATATTTTACCCAACTTGAACATTACTTGATTTTTTTTTAAATATTTTTTTATTGATTTTTTACAGAGAGGAAGGGAGAGGGATAGAGAGTTAGAAACATCGATCAGCTGCCTCCTGCACACCCCCTACTGGGGATGTGCCTGCAACCAAGGTACATGCCCTTAACCGGAATCAAACCTGGGACCCTTCAGTCCACAGCCGACGCTCTATCCACTGAGCCAAACTTGATTTTAACAACTACCAACATTTTGAGTGAATGGAAATTCTTACATTAGAACACTGAAAGAAAAAAATTTTTTTTTGAAAATGTCAACATATTTTAGGTATACTTAATGAAATTTAGAAATTAAGGTGTAACATTTTTTATATTTTTTATTATCTAGTATAATTTTACATGAATTTTAAGTTTAACAATCCGATAAACCTTACTTATCTTTGAAAATGATAGTAACATTCATCCATTGATGGACATGTTTCCATGTCGTGGCTACTGTAAATAATGCTGCATTGAACATTGGGTGCACTGCAGAGTTCCATTTTGAAGCATGACTTTGATATAAATACTACCCTGGAAGAAAGAGAAGCTGGAGGCACGGTTACCATAAGCTGGTTCTCAGCCTAGAATGATGTTTAGACTTTTTTAAAATATTCAGGTTCCAGCCCTGACAGGTTTGGCTCAGTGGATAGAGCGTTGGCCTACGGACTGAAAGGTCCCAGGTTCGATTCCAGTCAAGGGCATGTACCTTGGTTGCGGGCACATTCCCAGCGGGAGGTGTGCGGGAGGCGGCTGATCGATGTTTCTCTCCCATCGATGTTTCTGACTATCTCTCTCCCTTCCTCTCTGTAAAAAATCAATTAAAAAATATAATAAAAAAAATATATATAAAAAAAAATAAAATATTCAGGTTCCAGAGATCATGCTTCAGTAGGTCTGTAAGTGACTATAGTCATGGTGCACTTACAAGTTCATGCTTCAAAGTTCCCTCTGTTCCAAACACATAACAGTATTAAACAAGACACAAAACAGAAAATTCAGATAGCTACTCTCAAAACCAAGATTAGCTTCTCTCAAGACCAGACAGAAAACACAAATGCAACGCAGGAAAACTTGACTGTGGATTCAAGCCTTCTGGTCTAGGACATTGCAGTAATAGAAGTAAAATTCTTTTAAAATTTGTAAAGCATAGTGCCGAAACCGGTTTGGCTCAGTGGATAGAGCGTCGGCCTGCGGACTCAAGGGTCCCAGGTTCGATTCCGGTCAAGGGCATGTACCTTGGTTGCGGGCACATCCCCAGTAGGGGGTGTGCAGGAGGCAGCTGATCGATGTTTCTCTCTCATCGATGTTTCTAACTCTCTATCCCTCTCCCTTCCTCTCTGTAAAAAATCAATAAAATATATTTTTTTAAAAAATTCTAGAATTTAAAAAAAAAAATTTATAAAGCATAGCAGTTCTAATATGATGCCAGATTCTTCGGTATGGCTTCTGGGGTGGTTTGCTAAAGTGTAAAAGATATAAAGAGAAATTAAGAGTTTTCATGTGTCCTCTTTTTTACTTATCTTCTTTCTCTTATTCTCGTTATGTGCGTCTTTTTGTCTCTTTTTTCCCCTTACTAATCATTAGGTCTACCAGCGACATCTAAAAATTAGAATTTAATTGTTAAATGTAAAGTACAGTCTTCTTATAGGAAAATAATTTTTGACCCTATACTGGGTCTTCTGTTCTTTACTGGAAATGATGTGTTTTTTATTACCCTCCAAATGAACAGTGGTAAATAGTAAGGTTATAGTAAAATACAAATTTAAATGAAATCCATGTACTTTCAGTTTTTTAATTGCAGTAAATTCATAATCATGTAGTCTTGATTATCTTAATTTTCTATTTTTCTTTACTTTTCCAACTTAGGTTGTAGGTAGTATGGATGCCCACCCTAGCAGATACTGTGCTACAGTACGAGTTCAGAGACCCCGACAGGAGATCATCCAGGACTTGGCCTCCATGGTCCGAGAACTTCTCATTCAATTTTATAAGTCAACTCGGTTCAAACCTACTCGTATCATCTTTTATCGGGATGGTGTTTCAGAGGGACAGTTTAGGCAGGTTGGTTGCCTGGGATCTCATCATACTATGGTTAAATCAGATACTGTGTTTATAATATGGTGTCTAGTTCTGAAGTTAGAAACCTTAATTAAGTTGAGAGTTGCCAAAGTCAAAATTTGATGCTTCCTTAGATTTCCCTTTTAAAATGTTTACTATGGATGTATAAGCCTTGATTGTTAAGACCGTGCTCTGATTATAATTAAGATGAAATAGAGAGGTATATTTAGCTGTAATTGATGACATTAAGAAATGGCTATGTCATTTTAAATGGCTATGTCATTTCATCTTCTCTAGGTATTATATTATGAGCTACTAGCAATTCGAGAAGCCTGCATCAGTTTGGAGAAAGACTATCAACCTGGAATAACCTACATTGTAGTTCAGAAGAGACATCACACTCGATTATTTTGTGCTGATCGGACAGAAAGGGTAATCACATCTTTTGTAATACTAACATAAGCCAGGCTTACCTAATATAGTTCATAGAGCACTTAACAAAGACTCTCTGCCAATAGCGAAGTTTCTAATATATAGTAGCAGATTTCAGCAAAACAGATTATGAGTATAGAGAAGCATCAAAATTAGGTTAATAGTTTAAAATTTTTAACTTTAATTTTGCTACTGTTAGGAATCATAATGTAAATATCTGTGTTTTCTGATGTTCTTAAGCGACCCTGCTAGCAGTTCTCAACCTGTGGGCCGCTGCTGTAGAGCCTAAGGACCATCGGAAAACACAAATATTTACATTACGATTCATTAACAGTAGCAAAATTACAGTTATGAAGTAGCAACGAAAATAATTTTATGGTTGGGGGTCACCACAACATGAGGAACTATATTAAAGGATCGTGGCATTAGGTTGAGAACCACTGGTCTAGAGTGATTAATGGAAAGTCTTGCAAACTGTCTTTTAAACAATGCCTCCTTTAAAATTCACAGAATTATTTGCTGTATTTTATAATGTGAATATGTATTTTTTTGATGAGCAAATTACCTTTATTTCTGAAAATGAGTAAAATGTATCACAGCAAAATTAAAGTATTATAAAGCACTATTATTTCATAGGCATTGTAGAAGAATTTGATCATATTCAATACTTATTCCTGATTTTTCAAAATAGCTAGATAGGAATGGTAAGGTGATTTCTTTTTTTTTTTTAATCCTTTATTGTTTAAAGCAGTGGTCGGCAAACTCATTAGTCAACAGAGTGGCAAACCGAGGCTCGCGAGCCGCGGTTGGCCGACCACTGGTTTAAAGTATTGCATGAGTCTCCTTCCCCCACCCCCCATTGACCTCTCCCCTGCCACCTCCTCCCCCAAGCACAAGCCCTCACCGCCCCTCCCCGCCGTCTGTGTCCATCGGTTTTGCTCATATGCATGCATACAAGTCCTTTGGTTGATCTCGTACTCCCTCAGCCCCCACCTTCCCTCATAGGTTGTACAGTCTGTTCGATGCTTCTGTGTCTCTGGTTCTGTTTTTGTTCATCATTTTATGTTGTTCCTTATATTCCACAAATGAGTGAAATCATGTGATATTTATCTTTCTCTGACTGGCTTATTTCGCTTAGCATAATGCTCTCTAGTTCCATCCATGCTGTTACAAATGTTAAGAATTCCTTCCTTTTTACAGCATCGTAGAATTCCATTGTGTAGATGTATTTTTATAATTAGGAAGGGGAAGGAGGTATAAATACCTGGGGACAAATAGGTCTCCTTATCTGGTAATATAGGCAAGTAGCCGTCTTACTGTCATTTCCAGTGCTCCGCCCCCCATCCTGCTAACCTTGGAACGGAGAAATCTAAGATTGCTAGTGTCTGTGTCCCCTTGGGAAAAGGTTCCGTAGAAAAGACTGAAAGAGAGAGAGGAGTGTATCTTATCTTTGGTGTATATTTGCTCTTTGGTTACTCTCACTTATGTAAGTTTGGGCAAGTAGCTTAACACCGCTGTGCCTGTATCTTTCTCAACAAGGTTTGGGTCATATTAATATTTACCTTACTTAGTTGTTTAGAGGATTAAATAACTTAAAATATGTAATGCACTAAGAACGGTGCTTGACACATACTAAGCACTCAATAAAGGTTAGCTAGTTATGTGTGGTGGTGATGCTGGTAATAATAGAGAAAAAGAATAATAGTCGGTATTGTTTGAGGTATTTTTTATAAATTGGACTCAGTTTGATCTTCATAAATAACACTATGAGATACTTACTATTATCCCCATTTTCTACAGGAGGAAACTGTCACATGGCGGTTAAATAACCTCCCATGGTTATAAAGCTGGTAATTAGTAGAGCTAGGATTCAAATCAGGCAGTCTGTCTCCAGAGTGGTATACCCCTTCTCACAGTGGAATACCACCTCTCTAATAGCAGTAGTGATAGTTTTATTATGGCCAGATTGTTAAAGGCCTTTGACCCCAAATTACTAGGTATATTTCTGCACCTAGAAAATCAAACGTTTCTTTAAAAGTAGGAATAGGGGAAAACTAAGTTAAATTTAATGATTACTGGTACCTGATGTTTAGTTTATGCCAGTCCTCCATTTGTTTGCTTCTCTTTTAGTTTTGCTCTAAATACTACTGATAATGTAGGGTGTCCCAAAAATATATATATATACTAGTACACACTTTGAATAATTATAAAAGCAGTGTTTATTTAGATACATTTCATTTTCATTTAATAGTGATCAGCTGTTAAAACATGTATACATTTTTTGAGACACCTTGTAAATTAGAGATCATCTATATATATATAAAAGGCTAATATGCTAAGTGTCCTTCAGGAGTTTGGGAGACTGGGAGTTTGATTGCTCACTCTGACATGTGCTGACCACCAGGGGGCGGCGCGGAGCATGGCGGGCGACCAGCGTGGCGGGGTGCTGAGGGAGCGAGGAAAGGAGGAGACAAGGGACACCATGCTGCAGCAAGTGGGTGGCGAGGGAAGGAGGAGACTGGGAGGTGGAAGGAACCACATGGCGGCGGTGCATGGGTGGCAAGGGAAGGAGGAGGCGGGGAGGCCAGGAACCTAATTGGTTCTGATCACCGGTCAGGCTTAGGGACCCTACCTATGCATGAATTTCGTGTACTGGGCCTCTAGTTATTGAGGAAACAGAGGCACAATTAAGTAAAATACCATGATTGCACAACTAGAAACTGGTAGAGCAGTGATGTGAACACAGCATTCTGCTACCTCTCTAAATAGAGTAAAAATTTTTATATGTATTAATTAGATTTATGTGTAATGAATCAGCATAATTTAGTAGATTATGAAATGTTTGTTTTGTGCCTGGTGAAGGCTAACTGGTTGGTCTACTTGGCTGTGACTCAAGCTACTACCTCACATGACAGAAATGTTAGTTAATGATTTCAAATGTGTTAGGTATAAGGAGGTGGAGGTGAGTATATATATGTATTTGAAAGTGTTTTATTAGGAGCCTTTCATTATTTTGAACCATTTCATTCACATATCTACTTAGGGGGAATCATGTTTCCTTACAAAATATTGAAACTGCCCTAACCGGTTTGGCTCAGTGGATAGAGCGTCGGCCTGCGGACTCAAGGGTCCCAGGTTCAGTTCCGGTCAAGGGCATGTACCGTGGTTGTGGGCACATACCCAATAGAAGTGTGCAGGAGGCAGCTGATCGATGTTTCTCATCGATGTTTCTAACTCTCTATCCCTCTCCCTTCCTCTCTGTAAAAAAATCAATAAAATATATTTTTAAAAAAATATATTGAAACTGCTAGTATAGAAAGAGAAACCAAGATGGTGGCATAGGTAAACACCTAAACTGCTGCCTCGCACAACAATTTCAAAACTACAACTAAAAGACAAAACGGACATCATCCAGAACCACAGGAAGGCTGGCTGAGTGGAAATTCTACAACTAGAAGGGAAGAGAAAAGCACACTAAGACTCAGAGGAGCTGCAGAAGGCAGAGGTACGGAGGCGCAAGTACAGAGAGGGCTGGCAACTGAGTACGCAGCTGGCTTTCTCAAGCGGGAGGGAGACACAAGCTCCCGACAGCTCTGAACTCCAGTTCCAGGCGAGACTCTGGGGACCCAGACTCATTTGGGGAGAAACTGGACTGTCTGGCAGTGGGCGAAACTCGTGGGTGGCTTTCTCTCAGAGGTGCTTCCAGCAATTACCGCGGGACACTGAGACCCAGGGGCCTCTTAGGGCAGGGCTGACGGGAAGCCATTGCAGTCTGCTCCGCCCCATCCAAGCTGAGCACAGAGGCTTTTGCAAGTCTTGTTTCATAAGGGTGTCTACAGCACAGAAGTTCTCCCAGCATAGACACAGCTGATCCTCACAGCCAATTGGCCTGGAGGTCAATTCCTCCCAGTGATACCAACAACAATCAAGGCTTAACTACAACAAGACTGTGCACACAGCCCACAAAGGGGTGCATCAAGAGTGTCCACCTCAGGTAACTGGGGAGGCTGAGCCACTGGGCCCTATAGGACACCTCACACACAAAGCCACTCTGTCAACTCAGGGAAGCAGCCAAAATGCGGAGACAAAGAAACAGGTCACAAATGAAAGAAATAGAGGAAAGCAAACAACTGGATATAGAGTTCAAAACCACGGTTATAAGGTTTTTCTAGAAAAGGCCGATAAATTTAGTGAGACCCTCGAGGATATGAAAAAGGACCAACTAGAAATTAAGCATACACTGATTGAAATAAAAAATAATATACAGAGATCCAACAGCAGACTAGAGGATTGCAAGAATCAAGTCAAAGATTTGGAATACAAAGAAGCAAAAAACACCCAACCAGAAAAGCAAAAAGAAAAAATCCAAAAATATGAAGATAGTGTAAGAAGCCTCTGGGACAACTTCAAGCGTACCAACATCAGAATTATGGGGGTGCCAGAAGAAGAGAGAGCAAGATACTGAAAACCTATTTGAAGAAATAATGACAGAAAACTTCCCCTACCTGGTGAAAGAAATAGACTTACAAGTCCAGGAAGCGCACAGAACCCCAAACAAAAGGAATCCAAAGAGGACCACACCAAGACACTTCATAATTAAAATGTCAAGAGCAAAAGACAGAGAATATTAAAAGCAGCAAGAGAAAAACAGTTAGTTACCTACAAGGGAGCACCCATATGATTGTCAGCTGATTTCTCAACAGAAACTATGCAGGCCAGAAGGGAGTGGCAAGAAATATTCAAAGTGATGAATAGCAAGAACCTACAACCAAGATTACTCTACCCAGCAAAGCTATCATTCAGAATTGAAGGGCAGATAAAGAGCTTCACAGATAAGAAAACGCTAAAGGAGTTCATCACCACCAAACCAGTATTATGTGAAATGCTGAAAGTCATTCTTTAAGAAGAGGAAGAAGAAGAAAAAGGTAAAGATAAAAATTATGGACAATAAATGCATATCTATCAACAAGTGAAGCTAAAAATCAAGTGAATTAAAAACCTGAGAACAGAATAAACTGGTGAATATAATAGAATCAGGGGCATAGAAAGCGAGTGGACTGACAATTCTGGGGGGCGGTTGTGGGGGTGCGGGAAGAGACTGGACAAAAATCGTACACCTATGGATGAGGACAGTGGGGGCGGTAAGGGCAGAGGGTGGGGTGGGAACCGGGTGGAGGGGAGCTATGGAGGGAAAAAAAAAACAATTGTAATAATCAACAATAAAGATTTATTTAAAAAATAAAAAAAACTAGTATAAAAAGTAGTAGGGCCTTTGCACTCGTTTCTGTGTTTGACTCCCAATTCTACCCTTTATTGTATGCTAGTGGGCAAATTATTTTATATTCCCGAGGCTTAGTTTCCCCAAAGGGGAATAATGCCTAACTGGCAGAATTACCAGGCTTAGAAATAATGTATGTAAAGTACCCGACATAAAAATGGTTAACAGGCTATTGTCGGATGGGCTGCGTCGGGACCCAGCCGGGGGCCGGCCTGCTGCGCGCCTTCCTGCAGAGCCTGGGAACCCTCTTCGACATCCTGGACAACCTACAGCGCAGCTACGTGCACCTGCGTAAGATCGAGTCCCGCTGGCGGAGCGCCAACACGCGCGAGCTGCCCTGCGGCGTGCTGGAGGGCCTGTGCCAGGTGGCCCCGGCCAGCGGCTATCTGACCTTCGAGCGCTTAGTGGCCGGTCTGCGTGCCTCGCTGAGGAGCGCCGACGGAGGCCCGCAGGGCCCGGCGCGCGCCCCGGCCCGGGGGGCCAGCTGCCGCAGCAGACGCTGCACCACCTGGTGTTCGCGTACGCCTCCCCCCGCCACCCCACCCCACCACCCCCCCCCCCCCCCGGGCGGCACGGCCAGGAGCCTGGAGAAACTGCGTCCTGGCGGAGGCGGCGCCCAGCCTCGCGGAGCCCGAGCTCGGACGCGGGTGCAGTGACCTGCAGGGAGCTGGGCATGGGGGACCCCCGAGCCCGGGGCGAACGTTGGAGGCACACCATCACAAACGGAGTGGACTGTGAGTTGCTGAAGCAGATGGCGGAGATGGCGGAGCTGGAGCTGGAAAAGGAGGTGCTGCTGCAGGGTCTGCAGATGATGGCCTGGGCCGAGACTGGTACCAGCAGGAGCGCCAGTGCCTCCTGGGCCAGAGCCGTGCCAGCGCCGAGTTTGGGGCTGAGGGGAGCCCCCGCCCGCTGGGGCGACTGCTGCCCAAGGTGCAGGAAGTGGCCTGCTGCCTGGGGGAGCTGCTGGCTGCGGCCTGTGCCCTCGGCCTCCTGGGCGGGGGGAGCCCCGTGCCCCGCCCTGGCCCCCACCTCACCCCCGGCGCCTGGCTGGCAGCAGCAGACCATCCTGATGCTGAAAGAGCAGAACCGGCTCCTCACGTAGGAGGTGACCGACAAGAGCGAGCGGATCACGCAGCTGGAGCAGAAGTCCGCCCTCATCAAGCAACTGTTTGAGGCACGCGCCCTCAGCCAGCAGGACGCCGGACCTCTAGATTCCACCTTCATCTAATAAGGCCACGGGCACGGACATGGCCTCTTGGCCGGACACTGGCCCTGGGCAGTGCCCCTCGATCCCAGCCTCGCAGGCTGACGACCACCCGGCTGGCCTGGACACGGCTCTCCCGCCTCCCAATCTGGGCCCCCCCCCCAGCCCCAGGTGGAGCTGGCCGGTGGGCTGCCCCCAGGATGCCCTTCCATCCTGGCCTGGGGATGGGGGCTAACCTGGGCCAGGGCTCCATAGTGCGGGCTCAGCCTGAAGCTGCTGCTACCCCTTTCTCGCGGTCAGTGGATCCCTCCTCCCGTTTACCAGGTGTCCAGCCTGCCTAGTGTTTACAGCTGGCCTGTCTCCCCTACCCCACTGGCGTCTCCAGTAAAAGGTCCTGGTCACGCGGGGCTGCACTTCTGACAGCAGCCAGCAGAGGGCACCACCTGCATGCTGGTCATGGATCCTGAAGCCCCCCCACTGAGGTCTCACGTGGGGGCTGGGAGTAGGGGACCTTGGGGTGGTGGGCTGGGACACCTGAGGGCCAAGCAGGTGACCTCTCTCAACCCAGGACACCCAGACTAGGGGCCCCTCAGCAGGAACAGATGGAGGGGGTGGGGATGGCGCTGATGGGGGCATGGGGTCTGCCTATACCTGGTTCCAGGAACCCCCGGGATGGATGAAGGTGCCTGGAGTGAGGCTGGAGGATGGCCTGCTTGCCCCCTCACACAGAGTCCGGGCCCCAAATCAACATGACTTAGCCGTCATCCCTCCTGGCCGAGACTCAACCCAGACAAGCCCACAGAGCAATCTGTGACCAGACTCAGGGCCTTGGGGCCCCCCAGCCACCCTGGCCAGGGCGAGCTGTGGTCACCAGTGGCTCCCGTGTGGCCCTCACCAGGGGGAGGGGGGAGCCTTAGAATCCCAGACGTGCTGTGAGGGGCCTGGTGGGCCAAGCACCCCTGCCAGGTATGCACCCCACCTGTGGCCTCCTTCCCACCCCAGCTTGGCCCCAGGTCTGGGCTGGTAGACAGCATGTTGCTCAGAAAGGGGAGCTCAGGACTCAGAAGGAGGCTGGGTCGGGTCCTCCAGGGAGGGGGGTGGGGGAGCAGGTCCGAAGGGCAGGACAGTCTCCGTCGGGCACCCAGGCAGACTTGCAGGGCTCCCATGCAAGCCAAGAGGGCCTGCCCACGGGACTCCCCAAGTCTTCCTCTCCCATGGTTCTTGGATCTGCCCCTCCCTCTCATCCCATGACCAGTCCCCCAACCTAGCCCAGGTCCTGAGCCACCCTCACTGGGGGTCCCTCTGCTCCCCAAATGCAGCCTGTGACACTTCCAGATCTGAAACCCACGGTCCCCTGCTCCGAATCCTCCCGCGATCCCAGCACTTGCAGACCCAGGCCCCAGTGGCGCAGCCTGGAGCCCCCACCCAACCCTCTGGTTTCGGGCTGTAGCTGTGCAGCCCACCTCCCATCGCTGGGCTTTACATATGCTGTTCCATCTGTAATGTCCCGCCCCACCTCCCCTGGCTTGCTCCTCCCCGGCCCTCCAGGATGGGTGGTTCAAAACGGCCAGGGATCTGGGGAGACAGCCTAGGTCTGCCCCAGGGGGCTCTCATCAGGCGACCTCCCACGTGAAGCTGGCCCTTCAGGTAGCAGGGGTAACCTGGCTACGCAAAGGATAGGGAAGGCGGCCTCCCTCGGCCCCAGTGTTCCATGCAGGTGCCATCAGTTGCCCGTGTGGCCCTGCAGCCTGAAGGGCAGGATCTCAGGGGTCCCAGGTTGGCAGGGCCCGGCCACTGACAGAGGCAAACATCTGGAGAGGTCCCTCAGGCTTGCTCAGTGGTGTTCAGGGCGGGGCAATCCAATCCACGGCCCTGTGCTCTGAGGGGGGCCCTGGCTTCCCCACTAGATGTCAAAAGCAACCAGAATGTCTGTGACTCGCGTGGGGGGGGGGGGGCCAAACTGCCCCATGAGAACCTCTGCCCCGGAGGAGTTCAAGTTCCAAGGGAAATGAGCACCTTCAGGCTAAAAACAAGTTTTCCCAAACACAAGGAAGACTCTGCCTTGGGAGCCACAGAAACAACAGATGAGATACCCCAGATGTTGGGATTGCCAGAATCTAAGATAACTTTTATATGTGTAAGAAAATAAAGGCCCGTGAACATGTGGGGGGGGAAAAACGGTTAACAAACAGTGATTATTGTTGATGTTGTTTTCAGCATTCTTTCTCTTTAAAAATATATTGTTCAACAAGGAAAGGGCTAATTTTCGTAAATTACACATTAAAGAGTACCAGCTATGTATAGGTATCATAAATTAGAGCACTTAACGTAACTTGAAAAAAAAAAATTTTAGGTTTTCCAGCCATACTGGGATCCACTACCAGCTAAAGTAGAGACTCTTTGTTGTTTATCATCTCTCACTTTCAGCAACATTTAAGAATAGGAACCAGGACTAGAATAAGGTCTGCTCTTAATGCCTGCTTAAGTAATATATAAAGCTGAAAGTAGTGAATCATGAGATCACCCTATATATTTATACATTTTTAAAAGTGCCTTCAGACACATTGTTTACATTTGTCTTTCTTGTTTAAACTTTGACCAAATAAATTCAGGTTGGAAGAAGTGGCAATATCCCAGCTGGAACAACAGTTGATACAGACATTACACACCCATATGAATTTGATTTTTACCTCTGTAGTCATGCGGGAATACAGGTAAGCCTACACTTTGGATGAAATGTTTTAATTCAGGAACTCCCATTAATATCTATATTTTTTTAATGTCAGAAAAAGGAAAAATAACCTTTTATGCACTCCAAATTGTTTCCACATAAAATTAGATGAAATTTTCAGGAAGTAAATGTCTTCCCCTTTCTTACTTTGAGAGGAACTCATGTCTATTTAATTCAGTGCTTCTTAAACATCCCAGCAGCAGAGAGTGACTCTGTATTCCTAGCCCAAAACTGTTTTGGGCTGCTTGCCATTGATTAAAGTAGAAATTTCAGGAAAATGTACCTTACTGTATAGTTGTATCTTAATGCTTTATATATATACATCTCACATACACTAACCCAAGTTTCATTCTTACAGCTTTAAAATTCTTGTCCCACTCATTTATCTATGCTCCTCTTTACAATCGATGTTGTACATTTTCATGGAGGGTAGTTAAAAATAAAGTCAAAAGGACCTTCTAGAGATAAAAATCTATATTATTAGAGTACATATTTACCATGTATACCAAGAAACACTACTGCTGTAAATACCACAGAGGAGAAAAAAGGACTTCTCTGTTCAAATAAATTTGGAAATAAGATTTTTTTACTTTAGAACTTTTGGATATTACTGATAATGCAAATGAATCTTCAAGACAGGAATATTTCCCTAATGTATTTAACCAAAAACTTTAATTCTCCTTATAGCCCAAATTCTGATGATTTTATTTATACATTACCTGCCTCATCTCTGGAATGTGTCTTATTCATTACTGTGTGCCTGGCATTTTATACAGGACATGGCATATAGTGAATGATTAGCTAATATTGAATGTATATGAATGTATAATATATAGGCATTATAAACCTGTAATTTGGGGGGTAGATTTTATAATAATTTGAGTTTTATCTCTAAAATCTCACACAGTGTCTAACAAATATTTGTTGAAGTATGAGCTAATTTTTCTCCTTTACACCTTTGCCACTGCCCTTTCCTTAGTTCATACCTTCATTGTCTCACACCAGAATTAATGCAACAGCCTCCTGACTGCTCCTTTTGCTTTCAATCTCTTCCTGTTCCTAATCCATCCTCCATATTATTGCTGATGTTACTTTTAGAAAACCCCAATCTCATCACACCTAAAAACTGTAAAAAATAAAATAAAAATAATGCCTTCGCTGCAATTCTTAAGGATGTCATTCAGTCTGATTCCAAATGTTCTTTTCATCTTCATCTTTTTCCCTTCCTGTGCCAAACTCTGTTCATACTGGTCTGTTAGCCATTCCCCAAATACACCATGAATTATTATGCCCCCTGTGCTTTTGTTAAGGTGGTTCATTCTAGTGTCTCCTCACTAACCGCAACAAAAATGCCAAATCTCACTCATTCCCCACTTGGTGAAGAACCGAGGCTTACTTCCACAATTATTTGCCTTGGTATTCTCATACAGGATTAAGTGCCATGTCTTATAGCCACGTATTAGTTGTTTTATAATTGTAGATGCTCTGTCTCCTCTAGTCCTTTACAAATTATGTTTTCCAAAAGACAGGAAATGTTTTACTTTGTTTTTCTTTGAGTCCGTATTACCTCACATAGTAACTAATACATAAAAGCTCAAGTAAATGTTCTGGTGTTTTTACTGTGGTAAAATATACATAACATACAACTTAGCATTTTAATCATATTTAAGTATACAATTCTAGTGCATTAAGTACATTCACATTGTTATGCAGCCCTATCACCATCTATCTGAAGAATTTTTTCATCTTTCCTGACACTGTGTCCCTATTAAACACTAACTCTTCGTCCCCCCTTTCCCCAGCCTCACCATTCTACTTTCTATCTCCATGACTTAAGGTACTCCAGGTACCTTATATCAGTGAATCATATAATATTTGTCTTTTTGTAACTGGTATATTTCATTTAGCACAATGTCATCAAGTTCATCCATGTTGTAGTATGTGTCAGACTTTTCTTCCTTTTTAAGGCTGAATAATAATATTCCATTAAATGTATATACCATATATTGTTTATCCATTCATCTATCCATGGACACTTGGGTTGCTTCCATCTTTGGGCTAATGCTGCTTTTGAACATAGGTGTATAATAACTGTTCAAGTCCCTGCTTTCACTTTTTTTGGATGTGCACCCAGAACCAACTGAATGTTTTTTTAAATCCATTATTAAATTAGAATATGTTTTACTATTGTAGAAAGCTGACTTTTTATATAACTTCATCTATGCTAAATATTTATTTAAAAGTTTAGAAATCAACAGAATATGTCATTGCCTTCTCTATAGGGTACCAGCCGTCCTTCACACTATCATGTTTTATGGGATGATAACTGCTTTACTGCAGATGAACTTCAGCTGCTAACTTACCAGCTCTGCCACACTTACGTGCGCTGTACACGATCTGTTTCTATACCTGCACCAGCGTATTATGCTCACCTGGTGGCATTCAGAGCCAGATATCATCTCGTAGACAAAGAACATGACAGGTAATATAAAAGTGTAACAAATACATATTTTTACCTAAATTCACACATGGCCTGCATATTAGGATTTTCTTGGGACATTTCTTTGTTTCCATGTAAGTATGTGGCTCCATGTAAGTATGTGGCTCTCTATTTGCCATAAAGAACTGCCGTTTAGAATTAAAGTTCCATGACCTACTAGAGGAGTCAGTGATCCATATGAAAAGCAGTGATAGTCAGAACTGACTGCCCGAGATAAGGGTTCCCATTAAAATGTGCAGTCTAGGCTTATTAGTAATAGAATGATATAGTGACTTACTTGCTTTATCAAATTAACTCAAGGGAAAGATTGTTGATGATAAAAGTGATATATATCAACAAAATTATAGTATGTCTTGGATTTGCTTCTAAATAATCCTGAGCAAGTGAGAGAAGTAAAATTGGTCATGAGTTAATTATTGAAGCTGGGTGATAGACATGTAAGATTATATCAGCCTCTATTTCTAAAAATATTTGTGAAATTTTCTACAACAAATAATATTCAGAATTATTACATCAGGATAGGGTTTGTTTGTGTGTTCATTGCCAATTCTCTTACAGTGCTGAAGGAAGTCACGTTTCAGGACAGAGCAATGGGCGAGATCCACAAGCTCTTGCCAAGGCTGTACAGATTCACCAAGATACCTTACGCACAATGTACTTCGCTTAAAAAGTCTGAGAATATTCGCCGAGAGGAACAATTGAAAGATGAATTGACATACAACGTATGTTTCCAGTGGAGTCCGTTGAATGGGGATGCCTCCAGCCATACAGAAACCAACACTGTGGGGACCAGGGTCTGATTTTTATGTTGATACAAGGAAGATTGTTTACTTTATCAAGGGACACAGCACCATTATGCAATATGAAACCAGCCAACTGCTTTTTTGTGCGGTCTCCTGTAGGAAGTATCGCCATTGTTTTGTTTTCACTTTCTTGTAGTCTAACCCTTTTAATGCCTTTACCTCAAGTTGCTTGGCAGCACAACTATCTTTGCAAAAAAAAAAAAAAAAAAGAAAGAAAGAAAGAAAAGGTAAATAATAATTTAAAAAAAAACACACCTACATGAATAATCAGTGATTGTTCACAATTATGTGTGCAACAAAATTAATGTGCATTCGTGTATTCTTGTAAAGTATCTGTGTATACTTTAAGTGTATACATGTATACTTCATATGCATATATATCTGGATCTCCATTGATAAATGATATATATGTTCTTTGTATATATTTTATAGTTCATTGGGAAATTTCTTTCCCTTTTATTATCCTTCACCAACACTTTTATTTCTTGCTCCACCTCCCTTGCCTCATCACCTACATTTTTTTTCCTTAATGCTACCAGTGATATTCAAATGTTCATGTATCTGGTTCATTTGAATATGAAGCATGGAAAACTAGACTTTTATTTTTATTTTGCACACCTACTCCTGTGTCTTGTCTCACACACAATTCTGAGTCCTCAACTCTTGATATTGCTTTCTTAAGAAGCAAAATTATTTTGTGTGTGTGTGTGTGTGTGTGTGTGTGTGTGTGTATGTTTTTATGAGAATCTGTGTCTGTCCCCTCCTGCTCTGAACTTATATTTGCCGTTTGTGCAATGTATACAATAAGCAGTAGCAACCTAAACTATTCTTTCTTCTCCAGTGAGTTTGTTCAAGCTGCTATAAATATAAAACCTTGTCAGAAGTTATAACTCTTTCTCTCTATGAGTGATATGTATTCTAAAGCCTTCTGTTTCTGTGGGTTATACGTGGAAATCCTTTGAAGCTTTTATAAAGAGTAAATATTTTAAATGATTGGAACTCTGTAGGATGAGGCTTCTGAAATTGGATGGAGAAAAAGAAGGGGTTGTTGAGGTTTTTTAAAAAAACAATTTTTTGCTATTTTACTTGCCTCTCATACATTAATGTGATTTCCATATATATATTTTATATATATATGTGTGTATATATATAAACATATATGTATGTATTTTGAAGCATAGCTTCCTTTTCTTTTATATTTATTAGAATAGTGCTTTAATAATTATAGAACTGTATCGACAACATCTTTTATAGAAATATAATCATGTTTATTTTAAGAACTGACAACTTGTTTTTGCTATCTTATAGTGCAATAAGCAGTTTTAAAGGAAAGCTGTGTCTGTTTGACATCTTTACCACAGACAGTGGGAGAAGCAGGCACATACATGATTTTTAAAAGAGCAAAGTAATACAGCCTTAATTTCAGAAGGAAAGTTTTATAATTTTCAAGTCTAAAGCTTGTCTTTAAAAATCATAATGAAAATGAAGGAAATTAATATCCTAATTGAGCCTGACCTTAAATATCAAAAATAAAATTGAACTTTAATTAAAAAAATGATCATGAATATATTAGTATTTAGAAGGTATTTAAATTCTTTGGAAATAAATCATGTTTATTGAAGAATCATACTGGTTAGGTGCCCATTTTTATTTATTAAAATGAATCAGGAAAATGATACTTTTTTTTAATTTGCTATTTTATCACATGTAACTTTCCTTTTAAAATTAGGGTTATGGTGACAAAGGAGTTAGGGCTTGGATTATTTTAACTGAGTTAAATCACTGAAATGTGGGGGAAAGTTTTGCAAAACTTTTATTTTATTGATTTCACTTTAAGATATTAAAAAGTACCATTAAACTGTCAAAACCAAGTTCACCAGTAACATTGGTTTCAGGGGAGCTTTGCACTTTGTAACACATGAAATCTGCATTTTAATTTTTTTTTTTTGCACTGGTTTAGAGTATAAATATTACAGATTGTTTCCAATGGGCATTGTTGTTAACTTTTCAAAATTCCATCTGTTTATGAAAACAAATGGATTAGCTCTATAGTTTCTCTCTTACCTGTAATCTACTCATATTGCCAATTTACTGTATTTTGAGCCTAAAATCTGAGCCCATGTCCTCCAATAGTTATGAAATCTTTTGTCCCTCTACCAGAAAACTAAGAAAGTACTGTATTTTGTATGTTTATTATATTGAAGTGTCTGAAATGCAATTTACAACACTGTTTCAAAGTTCTTTACATGAGGTAATATTTGTATAGTATATACATTTTTTCTCCCAACCCTCCCTGCTCTCCTCCAAAAAATTCCTATAAAGCAAGGTGTTTGGGGGTTTTACATTGAAATTTTACTAAATATAGTAGTTAGAAACATGGGCAAGAGAAGAAAATAGTGTTTTCTAGATGGTAAAAACTTGATTGTTGTGTGCTTGCTCGGTATGAGAAAACATTTTCATTTATCAATGGAAGTTACACAGATTCATGTGGGAAACTTTAGGGCCCAGGGAAGAACTGTAGACACTGTATTCTATTTCCTGCTTTACCTAATTTCCAGTTACTTAATTTTACTTGCGCTAGAGTGAAGCCCATAATTTACATCTATTTGGAAGGACTTTTACAAAGGGAAAAAATTTTTTTAAATATAAACCTTTACCTTTGAAGTGAGTTCTTTTTCAGGGTTTCTTACACTTTCAACATTAGTAGTTTAAGGTTGGTTAACTTGAAAGAGTATGTATAGTATATTTTCACTTTGCTTACTAACAAATTAGTATGTCAAACTTAATTACAAGAAACCTTGTACTTAAGAGTTTTAAGATAAAAGACTAAGAGACAAATGCCTTTTTGAATTTTGTTTTAATTATGGCACTTCTGGTGTAGAATTCCTGATCTTTTTCATTTTTTAAAGAAGGTTGTTCGAATTTAATGGCCATGAAACTGAACAGTGACCTTTCTGTTCCTGCCCTTGCTCATTAACTATATGATGAATGCTGTTTTCTGTGATGTGGGAGTGACTTCAAAATGTCAGTGCCAGCAACTGGTATATTTGATTTTCATGTGAAGAAAAGTTGCGAGTTTAATTATACTCTAGATAGCAAATGGGCCTGTGTAAATTGCTGATATGTTATATTACAGTAGCAAGTTACTGGCATTGATGACCATACATTTATAATACTGTAGCTGCTATATTTATTTAAGTAGAGTCTGACAGTTACTGCACTAAACAATAAGGAGATGAGCAAGTTTCAAGGCTAGTGTTAGACCCCCTCCCCACTCTTTCTTTTTCTAAATAAGATTAAGAACATGAAATACCATGGTAACAAAGGGTGCTGCCATTTTAGTTTCAATTTAATATCAGGGCACTACTTCTTTTTTAATTTATCTTTATTTGTTGAAAGTATTACAGATGTCTCCTTTTTTCCCCATTGATCCCCTCTAACCGAAACATGGATTTTTACTTTAGCAGTTTGGAAAAAAGTGTACCTCAACCTCTTCAGTACTGGTTTTGGCATATTTTCACAGAAGTAAAGATGCCCTTTATTTTTTCTTAATATTTTTCCTTTTAACATGTTTCTCAGAAAAAAAAAAATTTTCTTCTATGGAAATCTTCCTGTTTGTAACCTATTAATTTATTTAAGAGCCTCTAGAAGGGATTCTAGTAGGAATGTACTGGGTATTCTGGAAGGCACATGATAAAGATTCATCTCTTCATTCTAGCATAGGGACTTCTGGCCTTCTACTCGAAAAGTCCTGTACTAGTTTTCCAAACTAGGTTCTCTGATGACCCACCACTGCCTAATGTTTACTTTTATATTTATCCTAAAATGGATTTTAGTATGCTAGACTTCATGACAGACCTAAGGTATGTCTAGGGAAATAAAAGCTGAGTTGTCATTTAGTAGAAGCTGCTGACAGAGGATCTTGGTGTTTTAAGAAAAGGTGAACACTCAAAGAGTGCCAGTAATAGATCTGAAGTAATTTGATGGATTATAAGCTAGGAATTAGAGACTGTCATTCAAGGAATTTGGTAAGTTTCACATGCTGACATGAATTTAGCAGGGGTGGTGATTTTTATGAAGGCGATGAAGCCAGCTACTTGTATTTAGCTAGAATATTTTGTAGTCTTGCTTACTATGTCAAACTTGATAGCTCTGCATAATTTTTATTCAGATTCATAAAACCAGAGTTAAATATTTGCTTAACTCATCATCTTAGATGTTTTCCTATTGAATACTTTTTAAAGACAGGTTGCCTGAACAGTAACTTGCTACTTAAATTACCTTTTATGAGTTACCAGTCAAGATTCATTGGCCCACCATCTTTATTTTGGCTTTTTATCCGTATGAAGTTTTAATCCTTTCATTCTTTTTGAGAATTCATGGATGTTTTAAAGCTACAATCATAATAGCTGGGAGACTATATCAAGTGAGGCCTTCCTGAGTGGCAGTCTAACCTTGGTTCTAAACTCTGTCTTTATTTTCCTGTTTCCCTCCCATTTAATCATATAAAGCACTTTTGTGATTCTATATGAGTCAAAAGATAAGCCAAGAAAAATGGGTAAAATCAGTACTACGAAATGTGAAAGTCAGAATTTTCTCCAAAAAAATCTTGTTGCTTATACTAAGAAAATTCTTGATCAGTGGCACTGTTAGAAATTATACTGTGATTAGTGAAACATAAGCTGACTCCCAGGAAGAATAATATCTCCCCTCCTCCTCTACTTTTTCATATATCTATAAATACCACAAAGGAAAAATATTTTTACATTTTCCTGCTTTTAAAAACGGTACATTTCAGTTTACAAGTTACCATGTCAGTCCAAATAATTTCTTTTTAACTAAGATATCAAGGCTTGTACTAATATTATCTACTACTGGTTGAATTTTATTTTTATTTACCCATCAAAGATAGTACTCTAGATTTTTACATTGTTGATTAAGCCTCAAGAATCTTTTGCTCTTAAAGTATATAAGTTAAAGGTTCTAATTGAATTAAAGATAGATAATACATATAATATGGATGATTGAGATTTGCCAATGAGAAACCTGTTGAAATCAGATAACAAACAGTGTGACAAAATTAAAATCCTATCCAATCATATATCCAGCCATTGGTCTTTCTTTCTTTCTGTAATCAATGTCTGAAGTAACCAAATCTAATGTTTTATCTAGGGTAAAACAAAGTTATTCTTGGGGGTGAACACTGTATTAAATTTTTTAATCTTTTTTTTTAAAGCAAGGCGGTTCTTAGAAAGTGCCTTTTCAGAAGATGGTGCTGTAGATTTTTATTTTTCAACTAGCATGAGGCTAAAACTTTTAAAAATAAATTATTTTAGAACTCCAAGAGGATGACAGTTTCATATAAATAATGTTATTTGTTGTCCTGAATCTGGTCCAAGGGAATGAAGTAAAGCGTTTATTCAGTCAAGTATCTAGGTAAATGCTCACCAAATATATTTTGTAAGTTTGAAAACAAACTAAATGCTTTCAGTTCTCAGCTGTGTTGAAGGTAATCTGTAAGGCACATAAAACAGCAAATCTGCTTAACTTTTTTAAGAAGAGTATGGGTGAAGTAGCAAGTGCCCAAAGGGAAAGGTATTACATGTCATAGACCACCTTTCCTTATTTCCCCCAGCATAGACTGACCCTTTTGTAAATATCTATTGGCCACCACTTCTAAATATTTTTTATTAAAGAAGACTGCTTATAAAGGGACAGCCAAGTCATGGAAATCAGTATAAGAGAAAAAGTAAAATGATTATGTCTCTATATTTAGGGAAGTTTTCTGTTTTAGGAATCAAGAAATATTTTAAATTACTCTCTTTTTTCTAGCATGGGGGAACTAAGAAAAATGATGACAGTGTATCTAAAAGGTTATGATCAGTTCATTAGATACAGAACGTGCAAAATTGGGCTTTGGGGGAAATAAGTAAAAGGAAGGGTAATAGCGGGACCATTCACACTTATTAGAAATTTGGTAATCTACCAGAAAGCAATTTTCCCCCAGACTAGGAAACAGTAAACAGCAGTAAATGATCCCTAACCAGTTCTTGCTCGTGAATTTGGTGAGCATTTCTCCAAAAAGGAGTAAACTAAAAACAAAAAAACACCACACCTCAGTAACCTTCAATGCTGCATTATGTAATAATGATAGTAAGATTATATTGTTTGTTTGGAGTGTTCTGTCTGTTTGCAAATATGCATGCACATTAAACTTTTTCATTTTTATAATGTCTTAATAGCAATTATGAGTTTATTTTTTTAATATTAATTATTCTAATGTTTATATTTATTGGCAATTTGTGTGCAACTTTTATATTTTGCTTAGATGTTAAGGTATTTTATTTTTATAGATATGTCTAGCTTTTCCTCTTTCTTTGTAATATTATTAGCAAAGATTAAGATGGAATGTTAATATACCAACCAAACTACTAATTCTATAAATCTAGAATTTGGACTTTTACCAATAAACCATTAACACTATTTTCTAACTTAGAATTATTCAATGTTGTTTATATAATGGGCATTAAAGACAGTCTTTAGACAGATTTCTAAATGTGGAGGGGAAGTGGGGCTTTTCTATAAGTTAGATGTCTTTACCTTAAGTAGCAAACTAACACTACAGATTGGATTTACTTGATCTGATCTGCAGTTTTGGAGCAACTTGTCAAATAAATGAGTATTGTATTTCTTTTTTTAACTTCAGCTGCATTGAAACTGCTTAAAATGGTCATATCATCCAGCATTAGGATTATGATACCATTTTTATAGGCCAGAAGTCATTGATAAGTGACTTTGGAAATGGGATTCTCCTCCTCCTTTTCCCCCCCAGTTACATTATATGGAAACTTTGCTACCCTGATCTTTTCCCTAGCATGTTTTAAGGTATATTCAACACTAAGCATCAATGAAGAAATAGAGTTTAAGTGGCTAGGTAGAGCTAGGGATAAACACGAATTAATGTAGTATTTCAGTTAATTAAAAATTTAAAAATATTTTATGGATGAATCAATTGAAAAGCAGGTAAAATATTTCCACTGTATTTTTTTAAATATATTTTTATTGATTTCAGAGAAGAAGGGAGAGGGAGAGAGAGAAATATCAATGATGAGAGAGAATCATGGATTGGCTGCCTCCTATGATCCCACTGAGGATACAGCCCACAACCCTGGCATGTGCCCTGACCGGGAATCAAACTGTTCAAAGGTTGACACTCAGCCAGGCCCCATAGTATTTTTACACTGTGATTTTGCTTGAAAGCCTTTTTTTATTTTATAAGAGATTAGAAGATAAATATTACCCCATCCTCAGGGCTCAGTGTATGGCATTTTGATGAACTATAGCCTATTCGTCTACTGAGAGGGGGTAAATGAGAAAGTTTCAAGTAATTATAATTTGGAAAATGTTATTTTTATATTACATAAAATTTTATAATTTAAAGTGAGTCAGCATGAGGTTTCATATACACATTTGACATGTTTCTTTTTGCATTTTCTATACTAATCTGAGCTACTTCCTTCACCCCCACTCCCACAGTTGAAGATTGGCACTCTGATTATAGCAATTTGTTGCTACTAAATAAAAGCTAAATATGTTTCAAGCAGTTAGAAAATACTTTATTATTAAAAGACTTCATTATGCCCCCCTCTTAAGAATATTTACTGTGCTTGTAACTTTAATAGTTGTATTCATTAAGTTTCGGCATTGCCCGAGGTTGGCAGGCATATAATTGTAGTCTAACATTTTTAAGGCAGTCTGGAGTAGAATAGTTGTTTCTTTTTTTTTTTTTTTTTTTTTTCTTCCTCCTGAAAGCTTATGGGAACCTCACACATAGAGCTTATTTTGCTCTTTTAACTGTTTGGCTCCATAAATGAAGGTACCTGGCATCAGTACTGAGTTAACGCGGTGAAGTACTAGGTGACTTGTTCGTGTTTACAGTCTACTTCCTCAGAAAGAAATATTTGTGCATTAAGTAATAGTTCATCCCCAAAAAGAACTGTCACGAACAGTCTTATATGCGTAGAAAACAGATGGGAATTCTAATGTTGGTCATTAGAACTTTGTGGGGGTTTTTTCATTATTTCCAAAATTGACTGTCTGCACATCTATAATTTTATGTTTTTGGTTTAAGAGGCTGTGCCAGAGAGGGAGATTACTCTAGTATTTAATACCTAAGTCTTTCCATCTTTATATTTTACTAGTAGCCCTGCGCACAAATCCGTGCACCAGTAGCTCTCTGTGGGGCCGGGCCACTTCGCGCCCGCTGCCCAGAGGCTCTCCGCGGCCCACAGGCCCATCTGTGCCGGGGCGCGGAACGCTTGCCTCATCGCTGTGGCGATGAAGCAAGCATTCCGGCTGTCTGCTCACGCTGCCCGCTCTCAGCGGCCGCCCCTCCCCCCCCCCAGGACTGGGGGACTCGGGCGGCGCCACCATCTTTGTGATGGAGTGATGGTTAATTTGCATATTACCCTTTTATTATATAGGATGGCTTTAGTTGGAAGGACAGACAAACAGAGAAGTTCGTTAATTTGGCCCTTCAATAACATTTTTAGAACCAAAGAAGGAAAGACTCTCTACAAAGATGTTGCAGGCGTGACTATCTTCTATATATATAAAAGGCTAATATGCAAAGTGTGCCCTCGGGAGTTCGACCAGGAGACCAGGAGTTCACTCGTTCACTATGTTGTGCACTGACCACCAGGGGGCGGCATGAAACATGGTGGGCAACCAGCGATGGTGGCCAGGCGCTCAGGGAGCAAGGGAAGGAGGAGGTGGGGAACCTGATCGGCCCTGATCGCTGGCCTGGCCTAGGGACCCTACCCGTGCATGAATTTCATGCACTGGGCCTCTAATCTTTATCATAAGAACCTATGGAAGCAGGAGGCCTTTGTAAAGAAATGAACTAATGGGATTGTGAGAGTATGTAGTGGGGGAGGGGGAGTGAGGAAAAGGTTTCTTTGCTAGGATCCTTGAATAGACACCTTACAGTTGTTTAATATTTGTGTAGTTCTCAAATCACATTGTAAAAGTTGTTATTTGAACCTACAGAAGAGACCTAAGAAGAGTGAGTGCCTCTGTAACCCGTTTATTTCATGTTGCCTCAGATGTAAAACTGCATCTACCCCCGTTAAATTTGAGATGTCTCACAGATGCTTCTGAATTATAATAAAAAAATTAAATGAAGTATTTATCCTTAACTAGAGCCATGACATTGCTATCAACATGGCCTTTCCAGACAAGGTAGTCTTTCCTGTAACAAAAATGCTTTGGGTGAAAGGTTTAGGAAAAACACTGGTAGGCTGTAGAAGGAGGAATTTTGCCTCACGTACACAGTCCAACCAGGTTAATGGATTCAGTTTGGTCCCAGGCCAAGGAGCATAACAAGAGGAAGCTTTGGTTTTAGGTAGCAATAGACTTGGCTCTCCAATGGTAATTCATTGCAGATATCTCCCTGTTTCACAGAAAGTGATTGATCTCAGAGTATTGATGATGACCCTGCAAATGTGCATCTGCTCTTTTTCTTTTTTTTAAAAAAAAAATATATGTTTTTTTATTGATTTTTAGAGATAGAGGAAGGAAGAAAGAGAAATAGCAATCTGCTGCTTCCCACATATCCCCTACTGGGGCTCGAGCCTGCAACCCTGGCATGTGACCTGACCAGAAATAGAACAACCTTTCTGTGCACAGGACTACACCCACCCAATTGAGCTGCACCAACTAGGACGTGTATGCTCTTTTTCTAAATCAAAAGCCAGGAATAGCAAGCACTAACGGAAACGTTTCATGGTTTGTCTCTATTAGATTCTTTAAAAGTTTTACAGGAGCTTTCTCATTTCTTAGCCCAGGGTACAACCCCTTTCTTCTCTTTAAAAAAAGAAAGAAAAGAAAAGGGATTTAAAGGCAGTTTATATAGGATTCTACTATGAGAAAATAATCAAGTCTTTTAATTGGGGAAGGATTACATGCCACAAGTTACAGCTTGATTGCAAGACTGAGCACTTTTTTATGTTTGGGTTCTAAAGTTTTTCCTTTGACATATCATTTTTTTATTTACTTGAGGGCCATTCTGTTTTGTAAGGAGTCAGTGTTTTATGCCATTTATGAATTGTGCAGTTCCCACCCCCCACCACCACACACACTGTTAATAAGGGGAAGGATAAAACAAAAAAGGTATCGTGAGAATCATTGTAATGTAACTTTAGTTAATATAGATGGAAAGAAACCCGAACTTGGTTAAGTGGGAATAAAGATTGAAGTGTTAATGCTGCAGGTATGATCTCTAGCCAAAGAATTTTTTGCGAGTGATAGTGTGGACAGGATATATATATGAAATATGATGTGACAGAAATGTGATAAAATTATTCTTGGAAGTAATACTTCAACCTGCAGCAGAGAATAAGGAGAATTTAATATAGCTTCTGGTTTTAATGAATTAAACTTTAATTTAAACTTTAAAAGGTTTGTAACTTTTATTCTGATACATGTTTTCTTAAATATGTAAAGAATTGAATGGACACTCAGACATTTCTTTTTTTTCCTCCTCACTCAAGGATATGTTTTTATTAATTTTTTAGAGCAAGAAGAGGGAGAGAGAGAAACATTGATATGAGAGAGAAACATGGATCAGTTGCCCCCCCCACCCCGTATACACCCCAACTGGGGATCAAACCCACAATCCAGGTATGTGTCCTAATTAGGAATTGAACCTACAACTGTTTGGTGTATGGGACGGCACTCCAACCAACTGAGCCACCTGGCCAGGGCAACAATTAGACTAGTCTTTCCTCTTAATTTACATATTGATTTATTTAGACTTCAGTTAAATAGATACATCTTTCACATATCCCTCTTGGTGTGTGCAAAATTCCATATTAAAACATTTTTAATTCATTTTCTAGTCAAACCTGAGCTGTAAAGGAGAAGGCATTTTAAAGTGTTTTCAAATTGCAGGAACTTCTAAAAGATCACAACTGGAAAAAGACTGTTGAGAACTTGTTGCTTTGAGAATTTAGAAAGAGTTCTAAAACTGGAGCCAGAGACTTGGAGTTTAGTCAAAGCTCTGTCACTGATTTGTTCTATGTCATTAGGCAACTTCCTTAATCTCTCTGTCTAGTTTCTCCTTGTAAAATGGTAGTGATAATAACCGCCCTCACCTACCTCACACAGTTGCTGTAAGACTAGGATGTTTGTGACAGTGCTTGAATTCTCCAAAAGAAAAGCTAATCAGAAGTTTCAAGATAATATAATCCTATTGTATGAAGGGTTCATTTATAGTTTGCCTCTATGGGAGTATCTTTAATTACCGTAGGTCATCAAACAGGTAAAACTTGGGCCTTATCATGGTATGCTTATCCTGTTGTTTTCTCCCCTGCCAGATACTTGGCACACAGGCTGAATTTTCCTTACAATAATCCTTGGAAAAAGTATAGCTTCAAAAACCAACTCCTTGTAGTGGTGCTATGGCAGCTGCAATTATATTGTGAGGTGGGTTAATGTGGTGAAACCATTAGATAGTCAGAAATTAACTTTGCCTTTTCCCTTAGGCATTTTTGCTGCATATTGCCATTAGAGGCTGCTGTACAACCACATAGTTATCCCTTTGTTCCTGGGCAAAATTTTGGTACCTTGTTTTTCATTAGGGGGTTAAGTTTTAAGAAGGAAAGTCTGCTTATTTCACTCATCACTTTGCAGAATTGAACCTTGCTTTCCAATCACAATGTATCTGTAAAAGTTGAAAAATAGTGAAAGTTTTTTTTCTTCATTTTAGTTCAATTCTAAACTTCTGCAGGTGATACCAGGCAGCCTGTTGTGTCTGACCCAGTTATCTTTATGGATCAAGGGCAGAACCTTACATTTTGATAGTCTTACCCATTTCCAGGGGGATGTCTTGTTTCTAGGAAATAACAAAGGGCACATCACTACAGGCTGTGTAAGCAATTCCTTGTTGCAACAAACAAGTTTTTGGTTTTGTTTAAGAAAAAAGAATGCATTTTAGGTACACAGGGTATGGAAACAGTCAACACTTATTTTTTTATCTCTATAGATGCTGGCATCCCCTTGTTGTAGGCAGTTGGTGGTATCTGTCTTAGTTTTATAGAATAATGGGAACTGCAAGTACTGGAAGTAAACAGTTGGAGAGATTCATGCTTGGAAAATAATAAACCCATCTTATTGAGTGAGACAGCTAAGAACATTGACATATCAGGAATACTTTTAAACGATTTTTGCTGTAATTTGTAGCTTTAATGTCTCTCTTCAGTTACAGAGAGACCCATAAAAGTATTACTGTACCTTGTGAATAAAGATCATTCTTGCTAGGCCGTGGGAAGCAGTGGTGTGTGTGGTTATATGTGTGTGTGTGTGTGTGTGTGTGTGTGTGTGTGTGTGTAAATATTCTATGTTTATAACACTATGTATTATATAAGTTTATATAGAAAAAAATAATGTTTCTTTAGTGTTTGGGGGACTAAAGTTGTAATATAACCATTCCAATGTAATCTGACCACTCACTCTAGAGAACATTTATGTTGCACACAAATGCACACCCCTAAAGCATTGCTCACTGCTCCCACTGTAGATAACTGCTGCTTTTTTTAAAACCCAGGTAATGGAGGAGGAAATAGTACCCTTTTTAAAGGGACTCTTCTGAAAATAAAATGTAAATATAGGACATGTGGGGAGGGTGAGGCCCCCTGCAGATGTCTTGCAGATGGACAAATAGCCTTTCAAGTTTTCCTTTTTAACCATCTTGACCGTGTGTGCCTATTTGTATTGCAGATATGAACTATTTTTGGGGGTCGATATGAGTATGTTTTGAAACTGAATTATTACATAAAATCAGAGTAACTTCTTTTTCCATCCTCCTTTTCCACACTAACTGTTCTTGCCAAATATTTCTACTGATACCAAGTTTCAGCGTGGTTAAATGATTGGATTCTCCAACCTCCTTCTTCATCTTTCCTACCCTGTCTTATACCTGGCCTGGCCTTATATATTTTGTTGGCTTTTCATAAGTAAGAACAATTTACTGTAGTAATATAAAGACTTCAGAATTTCAAAATGTTTATCTATAATTCCTTTGTTAGTGTTTGGTTACGCAGAAGCATCAGTTAAAACAATGGAGTGAGTCTGAGTTTGTATTATGCTATAGGACCAGATAAGACCTTGAATTATACTAAACTTGACTAGCACATTTATTAAAAGGGAATATGGTGGGGGTGGGAGCAAGCTATGATATATATATATGTAATCACTGTATAATTAGAAACACCAAATGCTGAATCCTATCACTGTGCACTTGGGGGCCAGGCTTTGGATTTGATTGTTATTTTAATTCTTTGAAGACTATATGTAATTATGATGAGCAGAAGGCAAAGTTTTTAAACAAAAGTACTTTTTTGCTATTTAAAGTTTGGTAGTAAATTTTCTACTTTAATTTATCTTCCTCCAAAAAAATTACAACAAAAAACTTAGAGTTGAGATTGAGAAGCTTAAAAAGGCCACTTTTTAAGCAGTTCACTCGCTTACAATATTGTGTTAAATTATCATAATTCTTTCCGAGCCAAACTGTCACTAAAATGTCCTGTGACAGCCCCACTCCTCTTTTTCTGCCATTCTGCATATTGAAAAAGTTCTATGTTGTATTTATTTTTAATCCTTGATTTTAAAAAGAAATACTGGTTTTAATGTTGCTTAGCTTCAGTTTGAAGTGTAACTTTCACTAATAACTGCAATAAAAAGAAAAGCTTTGCTCCAAGCTTTCTGTTGTGTGGTCATCATTACAGCTCTTAGGTAAAGGGAACCAGTGTGATACAATGGAAAGAATTCAGGCTTTACGGTTCATGAAGTCCTGGGCTCCAACCTGGATTGTATGACACTCACGGCAAGTTCCTTGATGCTATCTGTAAGAATATAACAGTAGGACTGTTGGGACATTAAATGAGATAATATACAGAAAGCACCTAATAGGGCTGGGCATATGGACCGAGCTCAGGTTTTAAAGAGGTTCTCCCCACTCCATTTGTCCTTAAATAAAAAACACTGGGTGGAGTGAAAAGAAGGGGAGGCAAGAAGTCAGGCAGTAAAAGAATTTAAGAACAGTTAGGTAAAAAACTGATATGACCTGGGGGACTCTTCACAGGCCCAGAAGTGGATAGACAGTTCAGGTATAACAAGCAAGAAAACACTGGACTAAAATTTTGGGAACCAGCTCTCAACTGTCATAACTGTATAATTTTAGGTGTATCATTTCATTGTATAATTGAAGTTACTGGACTAAGATCAGAGGTGTCAAGTTGGCAGGCCAATTTTGGCCTGTGAAAAAATGTTGGTGTTTAAAATATTTTTTTACTACTTGCTAACATTTTAAAAATCAGAAGACCTCATAAAAATCCAGATGTCTTCCCTTGAAAAGTGAGGAGACTCAGCAACTTCACGTTATTCCTTCCTTCATGGCTGCCGTCAGGGGATGTTGCTCAGTAACAGTTGCCCCCTTTGGATGGGGCAGACTGTCTCCACAGGCCCCACCACTCTTTGCCCAGCCTGCACTGTCATTTTTCCTTTGCCATAACTGGACTCAAAGTGTGAGGTATGGCCTCCAACCAATGCAAGAATGCCTCTGAGGATGTGCTCCTTACCCAGGGGTAACTAACTACTTTGAAGGTGTCCAGCCTAAATGTTAAAAACTTGTTACCACCCTGGCCAGGTGGCTCAGTTGTTGGAGTGTCGTCCCTTACACCAAAAGGTTGAGAATTCGATTTCCAATTAGGGTACATACATAGGTTGCAGGTTGGATCCCCGGTTGGGACCCATACAGGAGGCAACTAATCGATGTTTCTCACATCAGTGTTTCTCCCTCTCTCTCTCTCTAACATCAGTAAACATATCCTCGGGTGAGGTTAAAAAATTTTTAAAAACTTGTTCTTTCAGCCGAAACCGGTTTGGCTCAGTGGGTAGAGCGTCGGCCTGCAGACTGAAGGGTCCAGGGTTCGATTCCGGTCAAGGGCATGTACCTTGGTTGCGGGCACATCCCCAGTGGGAGGTGTGCAGGAGGCAGCTGATCGATGTTTCTCTCTCATCGATGTTTCTGGCTCTCTATCCCTCTCCCTTCCTCTCTGTAAAATATCAATAAAAAAAAAAAAAAAAAAAAAAAAAAACTTGTTCTTTCATAATTTCTATTTACCCTATTCATGTTCTCCAGAACATCAGAGAATTCAGTCTCATCCCTTCTTGCTGTTATGTATTCCCCATCCCAGTCATCTCCCAGCGTCCCCCAGACTCTGTACAACGCTAACAACATAGTTTGTGTCCTTCTAACTAGTGCTAGAGAAGCACTAGTTAGCTTACTAACAAATGCTAATGTGTGTTTTTTAAACTATATGTGTTGAGTTGATAAGTGACAAATTGAAGAGAATCTCTACTGCCATACTGCCCAGTAACTACGCTAGTATAGAAAAATTCAAACAAGTCAATAATTATGCCCAAATTCATACAGTTACATGGGAGAAATATGTGTGATGTTAACATAAGGCTATGCTCTGAAAAATGAAGTGCCAGAAGAGTGCAGTACCAGAAATTACTACAATTATCTGGGCAGACCATAATCCACCCATTCCTCTAATTGATTAAGATGTGATGGACTGGTCAGAATAAATCACCAATTATATTAGAGCTGAACTGCTTGAAACTCTTCTTTTTTTAAAAAAATTATTGGAGAAACCAAGATGGCAGCATAGGTAAACACCTAAACTGCTGCCTCGCACAACAATTTCAAAACTACAACTAAAAGACAAAACGGACATCAACCAGAACCACAGGAAGGCTGGCTAAGTGGAAATTCTACAACTAGAAGGAAAGAGAAAAGCACACTGAGACTCAGAGGAGCTGCAGAAGGCAGAGGTGCGGAGGCATGCGCATGCGGAGAGGGCTGGCAGCTGAGTACGCGGCTGGCTTTCTCAATCGGGAGGGAGACAAAAGCTTCTGATGGCTCTGAACTCCAGTTCCGGGCAAGACTCGGGACCCAGACTCATTCGGGGAGAAACTGGACTGTCTGGCAGTGGGCGAAACTCAAGGGCGGCTTTCTCTCAGAGGTGCTTGCAGCAATTACCGTGGGACACTGAGACCCAGGGGCCTCTTAGGGCAGGGCTGACGGGAAGCCATTGCTGTCTGCTCCGCCCTGAGATTCCGCCCCATCCAAACTGAGCACAGAGGCTTTTGCAAGTCTTGTCTCATAAGGGTGTCTCCAGCACAGAAGTTCTCCCAGTATAGACACAGCTGATCCTCACAGCCAATTGGCCTGGAGGTCAATTCCTCCCAGTGATACCAACAACAATCAAGGCTTAACTACAACAAGACTATGCACACAGCCCACAAAGGGGTGCACCAAGAGTGTTCACCTCAGGTAATTGGGGAGGCTGAGCCACTGGGCCCTATAGGACACCTCGCACACAAAGCCACAATATCAACGCAGGGAAGCAGCCAAAATGCGGAGACAAAGAAACAGGTCACAAATGACAGAAATGGAGGAAAGCAAACGACTGGATATAGAGTTCAAAACCACGGTTATAAGGTTTCTCAAGAATATACTAGAAAAGGCCAATAAATTTAGCGAGACCCTCGAGGATATGAAAAAGGACCAACTAGAAATTAAGCATACACTGACTGAAATAAAAAATAATATACAGAGGCCCAACAGCAGACTAGAGGATCGCAAGAATCAAGTCAAAGATTTGGAATACAAAGAAGCAAAAAACACCCAACCAGAAAAGCAAAAAGAAAAATGAATCCAAAAATATGAAGATAGTGTAAGAAGCTTCTGGGACAACTTCAAGCGTACCAACATCAGAATTATGGGGGTGCCAGAAGAAGAGAGAGAGCAAGATACTGAAAACCTATTTGAAGAAATAATGACAGAAAACGTCCCCTACCTGGTAAAAGAAATAGACTTACAAGTCCAGGAAGCGCACAGAACCCCAAACAAAAGGAATCCAAAGAGGACCACACCAAGACACATCATAATTAAAATGTCAAGAGCAAAAGACAAAGAGAGAATATTAAAAGAAGCAAGAGAAAAATAGTTACCTAAAGGGAGCACCCATACGATTGTCAGCTGATTTCTCAACAGAAACTATGCAGGCCAGACGGGAGTGGCAAGAAATATTCAAAGTGATGAATAGCAAGAACCTACAACCAAGATTACTCTACCTAGCAAAGCTATCATTCAGAATTGAAGGTCAGATAAAGAGCTTCACAGATAAGAAAAAGCTAAAGGAGTTCATCACTGCCAAACCAGTATTATATGAAATGCTGAAAAGTATTCTTTAAGAAGAGGAAGAAGAAGAAAAAGGTAAAGATAAAAATTATGAACAACAAATACATATCTATCAAAGAGTGAATCTAAAAAGTAAGTGAATAAAAAATCTGATGAACAGAATAAACGGGTGAATATAATAGAATCAGGGGTATAGAAAGGGAGTGGACTGACAATTCTCGGGGGGAAAGGGATGTGGGGGATTCAGGAAGAGACTGGACAAAAAATCGTACATCTATGGATGAGGACAGTGGTGGCGGGGGGGTAAGGGCAGAGGGTGGGGTGGGAACCGGGTAGAGGGGAGCTATGGGGGGAAAAAAGAGGAACAATTGTAATAATCTGAACAATAAAGGTTTATTTAAAAAAAGAGAAAGAGAGAGAATGAAAAAAAAATTATTGGTCGATTTGAGAGAGGAAACATCGATTTATTGTTCCACTTATTTATGCATTCATTGGTTGATTTTTGTATGTGCCCTGACCAGAGACTAAACCCACAACCTTGGTGTATCAGGAAAATGTTCTAACCAACTGAGCTACCCAACCAGGGTATCGAAATGTCTTCAGAAAAGGGTGCTCAGAGCACCACACTTAAACATACAGAAATGGGATGGCAGACGAAGGTAAAGTTCTAAGGTGGGTTTGGGGGCGGGGGTTAGAAGAGTGGCCATACGTGTTTCCATGGTCTTCATGTTTCAGTTGCCTAATCTTTTGACAAATTCCTCTTGGTTGCTGAGACTTGCAAACCTTGCAGATGTTTTCAGGAAAGTTAATTAGGTTAATCCATCAATGGCAGGAAAGGATGTGATCATTTTTGTAATATTTGATCAAATGTTTTTATTGAAAAAGGGCCTGAAATATTTAGTTTTATCTTAGAATAAGATGATTGTTTTCCTATGTTCTGTCACTTTTGTTACTTCTACAATTTCCACAGTCTATAAAGATTTCTGTGATGCCTTTATAGAGCAGCACTTTTCTCTATTAAAATTTTTTCCTGGCCCTAGCTGGTTTCGCTCAGTGAATAGAGCATCAGCCTGGGGACTGAACAGTCCTGGGTTCGATTCTGGTCCAGGGCACATGCCTGGCTTGCGGGCTCGATCCCCAGTGTGGGCCGTGCAGGAGGCAGCCCATCAATGATTCTCTCTCATCATTGATGTTTCTATCTCGCTCTCCCTCTCCCTTCCTCTCTGAAATCAATAAAAATATATTTTAAAAATATATATATTTTCCTACTCTGGCTGGTGTAGTTCAATTGGTTGCACATTGTCCCATGCACTGAAAGTTTAATTTTAATTAATATGAGTTTAATTTTTCCAATTTATTTTTGTACTACTTTTATAAAGATTTTAGATTATAATAGTTTGCCATCTGTGGCATCCTTTGGAAAGTATTTTTTAAAAATATTCAGAAGTAAGAAGAGAAAAAAAACAAAGAAAATAAATATTCAGAAGTGCTATCTAAACCTTTAATGAAAAAAATAGTACTATTATCTACATTAAGACCCTTTAGATATTAATTTGAAAATCACAAAATTATAACTTTGAATTAAACAAAGCTACTTTCCAGGAGTGGGTTTTGAAGATAAGATAGGCAAACCAAGTGGACTGTGTAGCTAAAGCAGCAGTTACTATAATATTTTTAACAAACGTGTTATGCAAGACTACTTAGCCTCGCCTAAGTCTCAACCTTGAGGATCTCAACCTGCATTTATTTGGCCTGAGGCAAGTGCAAGATCAGCAGAAAAGTAAGCTAGAAACAAGGCCAGAGTCCAAGCAATTTCCTCTGTAGTGATGTAATACAAACAAAAATGTCTAAATTAAAGTAAGAGAGGCCAACTCTTCTCCCACTCCATGTTTTAAAAAATGTAATTTACTCTGGGAAATGACGCCCAAGCCCCTTTGGCAAACAACTCATATAAAACCTCAAGATGCCCTGACTGGTTTGGCTTTGTGGATATAGCATCGGCCTGCAGACTGGGGGTCCCAGGTTCAATTCTGGTCAAGGGCATGTACCTTGGTTGCGGGTACATCCCCAGTGGGGTGTGTGCAGGAGGCAGCTGATCGATGTTTCTCTCTCATCGATGTTTCTGACTCTCTATCCCTCTCCCTTCCTCCTGTAAAAAAAAAAAAAATCAATAAAATGTATTTTTTTAAAAACAAAAAACAAAACCTCAAGATCTTCCACTCTACCTTGGTGGGGGGAGGGTTACTTGACTGTAAATAGCCCAAGCCAGTCCCAATTTAAACCAGAAATCTTCTAATGTGACACTATTGTTGTTGCTTGAAAACCATTTTCACAGTCACAGTTCGCACATTTGTAAAATAGCAATTTCCAGAGGAAAGGCCAAAAGGTGGTTTAATAGTAAACCACAACTTAAATCTTTGTTGTTATTTGCCAAGCATGTTAGTAAGCTGTTTAGGACTTAACTTCAATGATCTACATATGACAGAAGGAAGATAAAGGAGAAAAAAAAATCTTCAAATTTATACGTTATTTTTCCACTTAAGAGGGAAGAAGGGCTGAAAAGAATAGCTTTTAAGATGTTCAGTGTTGCATTTCTGCATATTGGAAATAACTTGATATTTTAACATGCTTCTAAATAGAAAAGGATGAATAAAATGATTATTCATCTTCTGAGTTATCTTTATATCTATTTTTCTCTTAGATTTAAATTAAATAGAAAATTATTTGTGTTGACCAATGTCACCCCAATACATTTAATAAAATAATAATAAAAGTAAAAAAAATAAATAAAATAGAAAATGACCTCAAAATCAACATCAAAATAGGAACTATTTGTTAGAGATTGGCCACTTGAAAGACAAAAAGATAACTTATCTGAAATGAATCCAGATAAAAGGTAGTTAACAATCATGTAGAAGTCATAATCCAGTATTTAGTTAGTTTATAATATCTGTAATGATCAAGAAGCATACTAGCACATTTCAGTAGGAAAGACTTAGGAGATGGAGTACTAAGTACTGTATTTGCCTCTAGGCATTGGAAGTGCAACCCAAAGAAAGATACTTAAACTTCAGAGTTTGAAAACACACAAAGTAGGCTGTGCAAATATACACCTCCAGGAAAGGTTATCTTCAGTAGCTAGATGTGGAGATACCTTAACAAGATAGTATTTTTCCTATTAGAATAAAATCAACTGACCAAGTTTTAAGTAAAGTGCTTTTAAAAATAGTTTATTGATTTTTATTTTTTTTTTAACTAAAGGCCCAGTGCATGAAATTCGTGCACGGGGGGCGGGGGGTGTCCCTCAGCCCAGCCTGCACCCTCTCTAATCTGGGATCCCTCTCACAATCCAGGACTGCTGGCTCCCAACCCCTCGCCTGCCTGCCTGCCTGATTGCCCCTAACTGCTTCTGCCTGTCAGCCTGATCACCCCCTAACCACTCCCCGGCCAGCCTGATTGACACCTAACTGCTCCCCTGCTGACCCCATTGCCCCTAACTGCCCTCCCCTGCAGGCCTGATCACCCCCAACTGCCCCCCTGCAGGCCTGGTCACCCCCAACTGCCCTTCCCTGCCAACCCAGTCACCCCTAACTTCTCTCCCTTGCCAACCTGGTCACCCCTAACTGTACTCCCCTGCCAGCCCAATTGCCCCTAACTGCCCTCCCCTGCCAGCCCGGTCACCCCTAACTGCCCTCCCTTGCCAGCCTGGTCAACCCTAACTGTACTCCCCTGCCAGCCTGATTGCCCCCAACTGCCCTCCCCTGCAGGACTGGTCACCCCTAACTGCCCTCCCCTGCAGGCCATCTGTGGTGACTATCTTGTGTCCACATGGGGGCAGCCATCTTGTGTGTTGGAGTGACAGTCAATTTGCATATTACCTCTTTATTATATAGGATAATTTCTTTTTATTTTAAAATTTTTTAATATATTTTTATTGATTTCAGAGAAGAAGGGAGAGGGAGAGAGAGATAGAAACATCGATGAAGAGAGAGAATCATGGATTGGCTGCCTCCTGCATGCCCCCTACTGGGGACCAAGCCCGCAACCCTGGCATGTGCCCTTGACCTGAATCGAACCTGGGACCTTTCAGTCCACTGGCAATACTCTATCCACCGAGCCAAACCAGCTAGGGCTAGTTTATTGATTTTTAGAGATAGAGGAAGAGAGAGGGAGAGAGAGAGAGAGGAAAAAACATGGATGTGAGAGCATAACATCAATTGGCTGCCTTCTGCATGCCCACTACCAGGGATCAAGCCCAAAACCCAGGCATATGTGCCCTGACCGGAAATCAGACTTTTTGTTACACAGGACAATGCCCAACAAACTGAGCCACATCAGCCGGAGCTAAAGTACTTTTAAACATTGTTCTAATTCGATAAAAGTTGTATTCTGATTATTTTAATCAGTGGAGTTTGCTATATTAGGTAATGTATGACATTTACTGGGAGGAGAAAATTGAGAAGATACATACCATAAGACTGCACAGACTTTGAGAGAAAATGACTTTCCACAAAGGCATTTCATGTCTTCTTTGGCCAAATCTCAATCACTTAAAAAAATTATAAGTTCACATTTTTCTGTTTCACTTTTTTTTTACATTTTAAATTTTTTTTCTTGCTTCTTTGTCTATATCTCTAGGGTCCTTTTTAGTCCATGAGGATGCTGAATGAATACTCAGGTACTTCAAATATGAAGAGGGGGAACAGCCAACTGAAGGATATTGCAACTCCTTTTTAATATTCATATGAGATATGACTGCTTTATCTAAGAGCACCACTCCAGGGTACTGCATATATTTTTTTAATATATTTTATTGATTTTTTACAGAGAGGAAGGGAGAGGGATAGAGAGTTAGAAATATCGATGAGAGAGAAACATCGATCAGCTGCCTCCTGCACACTCCCCACTGGGTATGTGCCCACAACCAAGGTACATGCCCTTTACTGGAATCGAACCTGGGACCCTTGAGTCTGCAGGCCATCGCTCTACCCATTGAGCCAAACCAGTTAGGGTGGTACTGCATATATTAAACAGAGAAATGATGTCTATTTCTGCTACAAATTGACAGTAACTCCTCTCCTGTGTGAGAATTCCTTCTTTGGGTATATGAAACATCAAAGATGAGAGAGAATCACTGATTGACTGTCTCCTGCACACCCCCACACTCCCACCCCCCGCTTACTGGGGATTGAACCCACAGCCCAGGCATGTGGCCTGACTGGGAATCAAACCATGATCTCTTGGTTCCTGGGTTGACGCTCAACCACTGAGACACATTTGACCAGATGTCATCATGATCACAAAACACTGAGCTAAAACTGCCCACAAATTGTTAAAAATAAATTTCCCATTCCAGTTCAATAAATACACATGTCCACCAATAAGAACCAAAAAATCCCCAACTGGAAGGGATTGGGGATAATTTGTAGGTTGTCTAATTCTGATGTTGACCTTCCTTCCCTCTGTTCTCAGCTACCCATTTGGCCATTTGCTCAGCTATGAGATCCCTTTCTTCCAAATGGTAAATGTCATCTTATCTAAATTTCCTTTTAGCAGAAAAATAGTGGGAACTTGAAACTGATATCAACTGGAGTGTTTGAAGGGCCTTGGGGTTTTCATCATAATCCACCATAGCAAAATATACCTTCCTAGTGAATGCACTGGAGCGCGGCCAGGTATATGCCGAGATCTAAACTTCTTCAGCAGCGTGCTTGCATATTACACATGATCTAACCTTCTGGACAGCAGCAAATATCACAATAATAGCTTCTTGCAAAATAATAGAACACAGCTTTACTCGTTTTTATCACTCTGTTTCTCTTGCTCCAATTCATCAGCCGCCTGACCTTTTCTGCTAATATCTTCTTCCCTTGGCCAGGATGTGTGGAACCTCGTGAGTCATGAACACCAAGGGCGTCACCACAGTCAGAGACATACACCAAAGCCATCACCATTCTGCCATATTTGTTTTCTTCTTTCTGTTATGTTTCAAACCATATAAGCCAAAATTTGATCATTTCTTCCAGCAAATAATCTCCAAGATGGTAAGGGTTTTTTTTCCTGTCTTCTTTAATCCTAGTAAAAGAGCTATATCACAAATTCCCATGTATGTCTGGTTTATGAGCCATATGTTAGAATTCAGAAAATATACTATGGGGGAAAAATATTCTGTGGTCAAAGAGGTTTGGAAAATGTTCTAGCCTCAGTCTTTCTGCAGACTCGCATTTCTGGACAGCACCTGGATTTACCACAAGCATCTCAAACTTCCCAAAAGCCAACTTTATCCTCCCCTTGCCTACCAAGCCCTCCTCCTTTTGTGGAAGGCTAACACAATGCCATCAATCACTGAGGTTTCAAAACTGAGGACTCTTCTTGGACTCCTCTCTTTCCCTCATCCATCAAGCCGGAACTTGGCCTCTGAGCCAGACTCTCCACTTAGTTATGTGACGTTGGGAACGTTCCTCACTTCTCTATGCCTCAATTTTCCTGCCTGTAAGACGGACAAGGTTAACAGCATGCCATTCCTAAGGTGGTTCTGCACAGCCCCCAGAGGAGGACCGAGGATGTGTTGGAAATCTCTTGCCTGCCTTCCTCTCGATTTCCCGCGCCACCACTAGAGGCAGTGTGGAGTCGTAACGCAGAGGACGTGGACCTGGGGACCAGACACACCAGCGATGACATCCCTGCCTTTAGCAGGGCCAGTCTTTTCAGATACCTGTGGAAATGGAGATAATGCTTACCTCAAGTAATAGTTATGAACATTAAACTTTAACATTTCCCAAGGCCTAGAACAATACTGGCATGGTTGAATTATTTTTCCTTCTCTCTTTTAAATGGTTGGATTTTGAGCATTGCTTCTAATAGTCCAGGCGTGTGCCCTCTCCAAATACGATTATCACTCACTCTATGCCGTCAAGCAGATGAATGAAAATGTTGGACAAGACAGGACCAAAGGAATGCGTGTAAATATATTTACACTTCTGGAAGGATGCCTACTGGGGAATGCGCCTGAGCGGGAGATTACTTTTTCTCTGCACGTATGTTTTATCATGTCGATGCATAACTTTGATCAAAATTAAAACGTTTATCTTGCAGATAAAATGAACGCCATATCCGGCTGCCCTCCTCCTCGCGCCCCCTCCTGCAGCCGCAGCCCGCCAGCCGCCTCGGGCCGCGTCGCCCCAGCCCCGCGGTTGCCAAGGTAAACACGAGGGTGGTGGTTACCAGCGCGCTGATAGGCGGGTGCCTAGCAACCGGGGTGCGCAACAGAGGAGCTGGCGGAAGTCTGAGCTAGGAAGGAGGTGAGAGGCTAGGGGAGCTGGGACGCTGTGAGGACTCACACCCAGGCCCGAGCTCCCTCCCTTTCTCCCTCCTCCTTCGTACTCTGCGCCGCCGCCGGGGTATTAATTTAAACCAAAAAGGATTATCCTGGGGAAGGGAGTGGTGGGGGCGCCTGGGAACTAGACAGAGCCCGGCTGCTCCTCCTCCAACAGGGGCTGAGGGAGTATGGTGACCAGGTGGGGAGGGGACCAGCGCATCCCCGCTCCATAAAAACAACACTCCCCTGTGCCAGCTCATATCCCTTGCAAAACGAGCCCGCCCTCTCTGGATGGAGAACAGGGCTGTTTTCTTAGACCCCGTGCAGGTCCTGAGCAAAGCGGGGGCGGAGAAAGAAAAGAAAGTTCCGCAGGGCTTGATGGCTGGAAGTAGGGGTGGAAACTGGATTAAGGGCTATTATTCCTGCTAACCCCCACCCACCACCAGCCTCACTAAGCACTTGGCAGCACACACACCCTGCTCCAGGACCTGCAGGGTCCAGGCGTGTGTGTCTGTGGATGGATGGATGGGTGGGAGGAAACTTAGTTACTGCCTCAAAGTTGAGCAAAAGGAGAGCTGTTCCCAAGCAGGCTTCCTGCAGCAAGGGTTCGGGAGCAAAATGGACAGGAGCAGGTCCTTTGGGGGGAGTTTTTTTATTTTATTTTATAGCAAAGGTGGAAATTTATTAAAGAACAAGTACAGACTCCCACGTGGCCCGGTCCCTGGAGGGAGCTTTTGATCTCGGGGAGGATTGACTGAACTGTCTCCCGCAGCCTTGCTTTTCCTCTCCAGCAGAGGTGGGTGTCTTGGAACAGGCCTAGGGGCTCAGCACCATGGCCACGCTGAGCGTCAAGCCCAGCCAACGCTTCCAGTTGCAGGACTGGCATACCAACAGCTACCTGTTGTCCACCAACGCTGAGCGGCAGCGAGATGCGTCACACCAGATCCGCCAGGAGGCCCGGGTCCTCCGCAATGAGACCAACAACCAGGTTGAGAACAGGAGCTCAGGTGGGCAAAGGGATAGCCCCTATCCCCAAACACCCTCCTTATCTGGCTCTGTCTCTTCCAGACCATTTGGGATGAACATGACAATAGGACTCGACTGGCAGAGAGAGTTGATACAGTCAACCGATGGAAGGAGATGCTGGACAAGTGTCTGACGGATTTAGATGCAGAGATCGACGCCCTGACACAGGCAGGGAGCTAGGGCAGGGTGCCAGGAGACCCTGCCGCAAGGACCTCCCCCCCTCCCCACTTGGAGGTCAATGAACCCTTCATGGGTATTTAGTGACAGGTCCACCTGAGTCACTCACTGGCCCCTCTATTAAAGTGGGAATGAGAGCTGCTTCTCGGGGAATGGCCCAGCAGCCTCCGTGCCTTCTCTGTTCTAGATGAAAGAGTCAGCAGAGCAAAACCTGCAGGCCAAGAACCTGCCTCTGGATGTGGCAATCCAGTGCCTGACCCTGCGGGACAGTCGGCGTGACATTGATGTGGTGAAGGATCCTGTGGAGGAAGAGCTGCACAAAGAGGTGGAAGTCATTGAGGCCACCAAGAAGGCCTTGCAACAGAAGATTAGCCAGACGTTTGAGAAGCTCTGGTAAGGGAGAGGCGTCATTCTCAAGCTCACCTGCACTTGAGGGCTGTGTGTCCTAAGTGTAGAACATTTGTACTGTGGATGACCTTCGGTCCCTGCTGTGCCCATGGCAAACACCACTAACGGATGATACCACTTCTTCCACTGCCTCGACATGGCCTCAGAATACTGCTCTAGGGAGCCACTGTCGATTGACGGGAAGCATGGGAGATGAAGCCCATTTGCCACCACCCTGACGGAGTACCCTATTGTGTGTGTGAGCCTTTGTGAGTGTAACTAATACATGTGCCCTTGTGGTTGGGTGTAAGCACGTGAGTGTCATAATTTTGTCTGTGAGGAGCTTATCCAGCTATGCTGGTCTTTGTCTCAGCTGCAGTGGCAGTAGCTCCATTGTCACTCCAGCCTCCCCATCCCCCGGTGGCCCTGGAGCACAATGAGGGCTAAGTCCTTGGGGCCTTGGAGGGATGGACCTGGAGCTAGTCTGTTCCTGCCCCAGCCTCCTGCAGGAAGTCCGACAGCAGCTCAACTCTGACCATCGGGGCAAAATGGAGACATTGGACATTGACAGAGGTTGCCTCTCTCTCAACCTCAAGTCCCCAAACATCTCTCTGAAGATTAATCCCACACGTGTCCCCGATGGGTAAGAAGTCTTTCAGTCTCTCCTCCCCTCCCCCCACAGTGGCCATACTCTTATGACCCCCATATCTCCTGCCACCTGCAGCTCCTCCACACTTCAAGAGTGGGATGAATTTAGTCGGTTCAACAAGAACCGGGCAGAATCTGAGATGAAAGAAGCCACAGACCTGAGGGAGGCCATCGCCCTCACTATTGCTGAGGTAACTGGCCATTCCCCTGACCCTAATGGGTGGCCCAAGTATGCACTCAAGCCTTTAGCGTCTGTTCCCTGTTGGCCATGTGGCATCCCAACCCTTCACTTGAGCAACATCCTTAAGATGGTCATGAACTTATACCCTGTCTTGCCCGGCCTCATCTTGTCCTTCAGACCAACAATGAACTTGAAGCCCAGAGGGTTGCAACGGAATTTGCCTTCAGAAAGCGTTTGCGGGAGATGGAGAAAATGTACAGTGAGCTCAAGTGGCAAGAGAAGAATGTGAGCCTTCTCCATTAGTCTCCTGGGGCTTGGACTTCCTGCTGTGGGAGGAGGAGACCATGTTGGTCCAGCAAGCCCTGGGTGCACCGTGGTGGGTTCAGCCACTGGAGACCACTCCCTCTGTCCCCTGTAGACCTTGCAGGAGATCGCTGACCTGCAGGAGGACATCCGGCACCTGGAGGAAGATCTGCGCAGAAAGTTCCTGAACCTGAAGCTATGCCATACTCGGCTCGAGTCCAGAACCTACCGGCCCAATGTGGAACTCTGCCGGGACCAGGTGTGAGGGTACCCCAATGGGGCACTGCCCCCCTGCTAAAGTCTCCTCAGGATCACTCACTCCCCAGAACAAATTCCTGGTGGAGCAGGGGTGCCCAGGCCTGTGGGCTAAAGGCTAGTATGTCTGACCCCCAACCCTCACCTCTGCCTCCAGGCACAGTATGGCCTCACTGACGAGGTTCACCAGTTAGAGGCAACCATTGCTGCCCTGAAGCAGAAGTTGGCACAAGCACAGTAGGTTTGGGGAGTGGACCGGAGGGGCAGGGAGACACCTCTCACCCATGGGGCCTCTTGCTGCCTGCTGGCTTCCCCGCTGGCTTCCTTCACCTTCCAGCCTCATGCGGGGGGGTGGGTTGTTGATGCCTCCTCCCCAGGGATGCTCTGGATGCCCTGTACAAGCACCTGGCCCGGCTGCAGGCTGACATCGCCTGCAAAGCCAACTCCATGCTGTTGGACACCAAGTGCATGGACACTCGCCAGAAGCTGACTGTGCCAGCCGAGAAGTTTGTGCCTGAGGTGGACACCTTCAACCGCACCACAAACCGTACCCTGAGTCCACTCAAAAGCTGCCAGCTGCAGCTAGCCTAGCCTTGGAGGCTGAGGGGGGAGGGGGGAGGTTAGGAGGGAAATGAAAGAGGAAGGGGGGTGGAGAGAATGAATCTAATAAATGTCGAGTTTCTCAGTCTAGAAGGTTTTCTGCTACCCCTGCATGTAGCCAGCGGAGTGAGAAGGCTCTTGGCCCTCCTGTGAATGGAGAGGCATAAACGGGGACCATCATCCCCCAAGCTCCATGTTCCAAATCCGATTCCATCTCCCTCTTTAAGGACCCCTCTCAGGTGTAGGCCAGCACCCCCTTGGCTCCAAGGGCATGATTTCGAACCAGCCCAGCCCCAGCAGGATCCTTACCTGCCCTCTTGATACCTAGGGAAGGCTATGATCACAGTGGGAGTTGGGGATCAAGAACTAGGGCTGCCATCGGAGGGCTGGGTTGACGGGGCAAAGAAAGAGGCTTTCATAAAGGCAGGACCCGGGTGGCAGTGGCCTGAAGGGCAGGGCTACCGCGGTCTGATAGTCCCCTCCTGGACTCTTTTTTTTTTTTTTTAATATATTTTATTGATTTTTTACAGAGAGGAAGGAAGAGGGATAGAGAGTTAGAAACATCGATCAGCTGCCTCTTGCACACCTCCTACTGGGGATGTGCCCGCAACCAAGTTACGTGCCCTTGACCGGAATTGAACCTGGGACCTTTCAGTCCGCAGGCTGACGCTCTATCCACTGAACCAAACCGGTTTTGGCCCTCCTGGGCTCTTTAGTGGCCGGCCCGCCCAGCGTGACACCGGTTACAGGTGGGGAGAACCAGGCCTACAAGCAGAGGCCTGGTGGAATCCAACCAGCATTGTGGGACCTACCCCGGTCCCAGGCACGCGGAGCTGCGCCTCCGGGCCGCTGGGTGGCGCTGTGGGTCGTAAGCGGCGCCGCGACTCAGAACCACGAGGGGGCGCTGTGGGGCTGGGGCGCGAGGCAGCCGGGGGTGGGGGGAGGCGCGTGCGGGCCGCACCGGAAGTGGTGGCCGGCCCGTGCGGATGGCGGCGGCGGTGGCGATGGCTGCGGCGAGCTGCGGAGGGGCTGGGGCGGCCCGCTCCCTCTCCCGCTTCCGAGGTTGCCTGGCGGGCGCGCTGCTCGGGGACTGCGTGGGCGCCATCTACGAGGCGCACGACACCGTCAGCCTGACGTCAGTGCTGCGTCACGTCCAGAGCCTGGAGCCCGACCCCGGCTCGGCGGGCAGCGCGCGGACAGGTGGGCGGGGCCGGGCGCTCGGGGGACACGGGCGGCGGGGCTCCCGGGAGGGACGCGGGGCGGTGGGAGCGCGGCCGGGAGAGGGTGTGTGGGGAGATGCAGCTCCGTAGGGCGGACCTGGGACCTGCACGGCCCGCGTGGGCACCTCGGGCTCAGCGTGTCCAAATCCGAGCTCCATCCTCGCGCATCTCGCCCGAACCTTTCCCGACTCGGGCGTCGCAACACCATCCTCCGAGACCCGCCAGCCAGAACCCTAAGTCGCGCTAGTCCGGCATATACACCCTCTCGATTTTACCTGTCTGAACCCAGTTGTCTCAAGTCAGGGGGCCCTCAGTCCACTCCACACAGCAGCGAGTGCTCTTCCCAAAACGTAGACCTTATGGCGGCCTCCCTCGCAGGAAGCTGTGCAGTGATTTTCCATTGCCCGTAGGATAGAGCTGAATTCCTCAGCCTGTCCCACCAGGCCTTCTCCGGCTCCAGTTTCCTCTTACACCGCCGCACGTGCTTTCTGTGCTTGGGCTCCTCGCACATCCTGCTTCCTTTAGCCCAGGGCCCTGCCGGCGTTGTCTCTCGCTCAGTAAAGGCACTCACACGACCCACGCCTCCCTCCCCCAGATCTCAGCTCAGGATCTCGTCTGAGGTCAAGCAATGGATGATGCTTCGTGGAGAACATGTAGTACAGAAAGGAAAAGGGGCTGACCCTGGAGGAGGAAAAGGAGCTAGAGAAGCAGTCTGATAGGAGAAGTAGGGGGCATGGGTATCAACAAAACCTGAGAACATTTCAAGGTGAAGATGCTGGTCACTGGTTTGCTACAGAGACGGTAAGGAGAGGGAAGTCTGGATTTAGAAAAGCATTTTCGTAGAAGGTTGAAGTTAGATTCCAGTGGGTTTAGGAGGAAATGGAAAATGAGAAAATAGAGTATGATTTGGTACAAAGGGAAGGAGAGAGATGAGCTGAAGACAAGATGTAGGGACCGTTTTTTTGTGTGTGTTTTTTTATTGATTTCAGAGAGGAAGGGAGAGGGAAAGAGAGAAACATCAATGATGAGAATCATTGATCGGCTGCCTCCTGCACGCCCCATACTGGGGATTGAGCCCACAACCCCAGGCATATGCCCTAACTGGGAATCGAACCTCGACCTCCTGGTTGATGCTCAACCATTGAGCCACGCGGGTGGGGCTGTAACTGATTCTTCAAATGAAACCAAGTCCCCAGCCCTAGCCCATTTTTGGCCTATTTGCTAAGTCACCACATAAACAATGGTGCTGTGTTGAAAATGCCAGAGCAGTACTCCTGGGCACCCAGAGTGGGGAGTGAGGGTGGGAGGAGAGAGGGGAGCAGCCCAGCTGGGAAGGACTTGACTCAGGCTCCAAGACTGATCCTGGGAACATGTAGGGGAATGGTGGGACATAAGATGAGTGAGGAGGGGAGGGTTTTGAATACCACAGCAGTGAATTTGGGCCTCATCCTGAAGGCAACTAATAGCCATTTTGAGCAGGAGAGTGAGATAAGGAAAGTGATAGTCTAGTCCAGTGGTCGGCAAACTGCGACTCACGAGCCACATGCGTCTCTTTGGCCCCTTGAGTGTGGCTCTTCCACAAAATACCACGGCCTGGGCGAGTATTTTGAAGAAGTGGCGTTAGAAGAAGTTTAAGTTTTAAAAAATTGGCTCTCAAAAGAAATTTCAATCGTTGTACTGTTGATATTTGGCTCTGTTGACTAATGAGTTTGCCGACCACTGGTCTAGTCTTAAGAAGAATTATCTGGCTGCACATGTAGGATGGGTTGCAGGGCAGGAAATGTGCAGGAAATTTGAGAGGCCCACAGCAGGTCGTATTAAGACTAGAGCTGCAGGCCCTGGCTGGGTAGCCCGGTGTCATCCTGATACACCAAGGTTGCAGTTCGATCCCCCGTCAGGGCACATACAAGAATCAACCAATGGATGCATAAATAAATGGAACAACAAATTGCTCTCCCCCTCTCTCAAATCAATAAAAAAGAAAATTGAAATAAATTAATAGGGGAAGAAGAGTAGCGCTGCCCTAGCCAGTTTGGTCAGTGGTCTGCGGACTGAAAGGTCCAGGTTCGATTCTGGTCAAGGGCACGTGCCCGGGTTGCGGGCTCAATCCCCAGTGAGGGGCGTGCAGGAGGCGGCCAGTCAATGATTCTCATCATTGATGTTTCTATCTCTCTCTCCCTCTCCCTTCCTCTCTGAGATCAATAAAAATATATATTAAAAAAAAAAAAAAAGTAGGCTGCAGGGATGGCATCCAGAAGGGGGTGGAAGGATTTCCTTCAGAAATGAGCAGGACTTGGTCACTGTCTCAGAACAAAGAATTGCTGAAAATCCCAAGACCCAGAGCCCAGGAAACGGTGGGAGGGAGAGGCTGACTTGAGGCATTCTAGAAGTGGTGCGTGAAAGGAACGAGCACGAGGCCAACGCTGCCACCCCTGAGCTCCACAAGCCCTCCCCCCCTCCCTCCCCTCCTGTCCCTGCAGAAGCTTTGTACTACACAGATGACACCGCCATGTCCAGGGCCCTCGTGCAGTCCCTGCTGTCCAAGGAGGCTTTCGACGAGGTGGACATGGCTCACAGGTAAGGGGAATGGTCCTGGGGCGAGGCAAACCTGGGGGGCCGAGTTACTGCACCCCTTGACCAGAGCAGTGATGTCACGCATGCTGGGACCCCCATCAGCAAGAAACTGTTTCTAGGGCCACTGCAGCTTCGGGAGCTAGAAATGTCCTCGCTGCTGCTGCAGGCTCCCGGCGTCCCCAGGGCTTCCTCAGCTCCCAAACCAGCCGGGTTTCTCTTCCAGCCCTGACAGGCATCTGTGAAGCCTCATCCTGTGTCCCTTCCATTCCTAGATTTGCTCAGGAGTACAAAAAAGACCCTGACCGGGGTTACGGTGCTGGAGTAATCACCGTCTTCAAGAAGCTCCTGAGCCCCAAGTGCCGAGATGTCTATGAGCCTGCTCGGGCCCAGTTCAACGGGAAAGGCTCCTATGGCAACGGGGGTGCCATGCGGGTGGCTGGCATCTCCCTGGCCTATAGCAGCATCCAGGATGTGCAGAAGGTAGTCTGGGCAGCCGGGCTTCTGGGCTGTCCCATCTCTCCCTCCTTCCCCCCCCGCTCCCCGGGGTTCTGTGACAGCAGGTCTTAGCCTCCACTGCCTTTGCCCTAGTTCGCCCGGCTCTCGGCGCAGCTGACACACGCCTCCTCCCTGGGCTACAACGGAGCCATCCTGCAGGCCCTAGCTGTGCACCTGGCTTTGCAGGGGGAGTCGTCCAGTGAGCTCTTTCTCAAGCAACTCCTGGGCCACATGGAAGAGCTGGAGAGTGATGTCCAGTCCGTCTCGGATGCCAGGGAGTGAGTATGTGGCATGGAGACAGCTGGAGGTGTGTTTGTGAGTGTGCATGCCTATGGAGTGGGTTCCTCTGGCATTGCCACACCAGATTCCTCCTTCTGTAACTGCAGACCCTAGGGAGAGGTGGGAGAGTCCCTTGGCCGGGGCTGGGCTTCAAGCAAGGCTCAGGCTCCCACAAAATGAGCGGCTCACACCCAGCCCCCTCCCTCACAACCTTCTCCCTGCAATCTTGCCCTCCTCCCCCCGGACCCACAGGTTGGGCATGGAGGAGCATCCGTACTCCAGCCGACTGAAGAAGATTGGAGAGCTTCTAGAGCAGGACGCGGTGACCAGAGAGGAGGTGGTGTCTGAGCTGGGTGGGTAGTCTCCACACCCACACCGTCATCCTTTAGGGGCAGGCTTGGGCTCAGGATGGGAGGGGAGCAAGGAGTCAGACCTGCCATCACATGTTTGCCGGGGCTGCTGTGACAGCAGAGCCAGCTCTGCAGGGTCCTTGGCAGGTTCTGAGGGAGTTTAGCGCCTTCTTGTTCTGGGGCTGCAGCTCCTTCGGCCTCACAGATAAAGATCCCCAGCAATGGCAGCTGGCCACCGTTCTCACAGCCGCTGTTGATAGCCATTGGTGAGTTAGTAGCATTTCAGTGTGCTCTGGGCACTCTGCAGAGTGCTTTATCTGTTTGGTCTCATTTCACCCTCACGCGAGCCCTGTGAGAGTTCCACACCTGATTCACTCTGTGGGAGTCGAACCCAAGGTGCAGGAACCTTGGTCCTTAGGGAACTTTCCTGTCACCCAGCCAGGGCGTGGGGAGCAGGATTTGAACCCAGGTGGTCTACCTATAGAGCCTGTGACCTTAATCACAGCCCAGCTTGTAGCCGAGAGTGTTGACTTGTGGCAAGTGGCAGGAACCCTAGGGACATGTGGGGGTGTCAAGTCCCCATAATCTGGTGTTCCCACAGGGAATGGCATTGCCGCCTTTGAATCTGTGCCCACCGCCATCTACTGCTTCCTGCGCTGCATGGAGCCCGACCCCGAGATCCCCTCCACCTTCAATAGCCTCCAAAGGACTCTCATCTATTCCATCTCACTTGGTGGGGACACAGACACCATTGCCACCATGGCTGGGGCCATTGCTGGCGCCTACTATGGGATGGAACAGGTGCCAGAAAGCTGGCAGCAAAGCTGTGAGGGCTATGAGGAGACCGACATCCTGGCCCAGAGCCTGCACCGTGTCTTCCAGAAGAGTCTGTGAGGGCCCCAGCTGCTGGGGCTCCACCATGTCCAGTGGGGCCAGCGACAGCTCAGGCTGGAAACCCTGCATTTCTTTGGGCTTTGCCCCCGGCCTCAGTCTTCCTGCAGTGTGGGCACAGGCACCGCTGGGGCTGGGGTCCCGGGGGAGGTCGCTGGAGCAGGGAGTGAGGGACTGAGGCCTCCCTCGTGCTGGGTTTCTGGCTTGCTGCAGAGCCTTGGGCACCCCTGGCTCCTCAGACACGAGGAAGCAGGGCAGGTTTATTGGCGGGTACGTGTGGCATTTTCCTTATTTAGGACATGGAATGGGGAGAAAATGGTCTGCAGGAGCATCCAGTCTCCTTGTTGGGATTTAGTCAATTTCCCAGAAAGCCTGTCTTTGACTGGGCAGGACTGAGCAGCAGGTTTCCATGGATCCAGGAGACGGGCACTTGAATCTATCTGATCTCCATACACACCTGGCCCTGGGCTGTCTCGGGCTGTTAACAGCTTCCAGCGGAAGCCACAGAGCAATAAACAGTTTTCGGTAAATCCCACCAGTTTCCTCTGTTTCTCCTCTGCCCTGAATGCACTCTCCCCCCTTGACCTTTACTGTCTAGTGCCTCTCTGGGCTGTGCTCTCCTCATCGCTAGGACCCCACGGCGACGAGCTGCTGGGTTGTCAAGGCAAATTCCTGCAGTGTCGTTCACCCAGGAAGGGCAGAGCAGTCATGGTTTGGTGCCGTTTCCTGTTGGAGATCGCTGAGTGACCCAGGCAGAGGCAGATTTTCTTGCTCTCAAAGCCTGACTCCATAGGTTGCTCCCAGATAGGCCCAGCCCCAGCCAGGCCAAAAACTAGAGCCCTGGAGGGGAAAGCGGAGGGTACCGCCTATCACTGGATTGCCAACCTGTGGGTGGGGAAGGTGCATCGTCCAGGTGCGCTGGGTGGACTGAAGGCTGTGCCTCATCTGCCTCCTGGGCAAACCACAGGACTGCGCAGGGCATGCACTGGTCTCAGATATGCCATCCCAATCCCTGCAGCTTGGGACAGGTGCTTTCTGCCCAGGACAGCTCTGCGGGCCCTGCTAGAAGCACGGCCTGGCACTAGCCCCGCCCCCAAGAGCAAAGATGCATGATTTCATTCATAATTTGTATCAGATGCTGAAACTTGGCCCTTGGGGTCCTGAGCCAGCTGTCATGCTCCACTACCCCTGAGAGCTTGCAGGAATGTTCCAGGGAAGCTTGATCCATCTCCCCCAGCCCCTGCTTACTTTGGTTTCTGAAAATGCTTCTTGGCGTTTACTTGTTGCAGAGCCTCGGCAGCTTAAGAGCGTGGAGTGTTTCTGATGTGGTGACACCATGCTGGCAGCTCCTTGAGGCCACAGAGCAAGCTCCCTGGGTGCCTGAGGAAATCCAGTCTGAGACCTCTGCGTCAATGCCAGTCTCAGCACGCGCTGTTTTACACAACAGGTTTTATTGAGGCCGTGTCAACACAGTCAGTACTGTTGTTTTTCTTTTCAAAAAGAAGTCCCATTTTCTTTGATTCCCCAGTGCAACTTTTCTGAATCTTCTGTGACACAGGCACTTAACAGGTATGTAGAGAACTAAGCTGCTTCTATCAGGTTAGAAATGAAATTACTAATGGAAAATATTTAAACCTTAACCTTAAAAAAAGTGAGGAATCAGAATATTAAAATGCACAATGTAGTTTTCATTGTTAAAACCTGACATCATTTATCAAAGCTAGCCAGTTAAGTAGACAGCACCTGGAACATAACATTTCGAAGCACCGGCCACCCCTTTCAAAGGCTTCAGGGGTGACTTTTAGCAGAAACTCTCTTGTGAAACAGCCTTTTTGGCGCCCCCATATCCTCCTTCGAGCCCTGGGTTCTCACTGGGAGCTGATGAATTTCTGCCCATGGGAAGCCCTCCCCAACGGGTCAGATGGTGGTGGGGCTGTGACCCAGGAAGGGTGCTGAGCAAAAGGCCTACCAGGTATGGTTTGAGACGGCTCTCCTGGGTGTTGGGGAGTGAGAACCCCACTGTGAACCCCTACCAAAACCTGTTCTTAAAGTGTCACTTGGGCAGATGGGTTTTCATTTTTCCTTTTGAAAGTTAGCATGAGCAGTCCAATGGTCTGCTTTGTTGGGAGAAGTTGGGAAGAGGACTGGCAAGGGGCCTGCGGGAGCCACAGCTCTGCGAGTCAAAATCAGCAGTCGCCCTCCATTCTCAGCGTTCTGTCCTAGCCAGGCCGAGCAGTGCAACCAGGTCGCGATGACTGACCCAGGCTCACACTTGGCCCAGAGAGGGGGGCTGGCTTGGGAGGGCTGATGAAGCGGCTCCAAGCCACTGGGAGAGTGGCTGTCCTTGCATAGGCAAGTGTACACCTTCCCTGCCCCCAGCACGAATCCCAGCTTTATCCACTCAGCTCGAACTAGGTGCTGAGAGGAGGGGAGGGGAGGGGGGTCCGGCCTGTTTCCTGCAGGGGAGCTCTGATTGGGGAAAAGAGCAGGAACATCCAGAGCCAGCTCATTCCAAAGGGGCCTGTTGGCACCTCTTTTCCCAGAGCCTCAGCCTCCTGGGCCCTAATCCTGCTTAGAACAGGAAATTGAAACCAGAGGTGGGAGGAGAGGAAGCCCCCCCAGATTAACTCCTTTAGTAGACCCACACATACATGTGGTTTTTATTAAGGAAAAGCAGGCGGAGTCTTCATGCCTGAGCTTGTGTGCACCTTGTTCTGAGGGCTAAACGAGAGGGTGTGCTTTGGGGTCACTTAGTGGGGGATGGCAAGGATCCCTTATAATTTTGTGAGAAAATCAGCCCTCCCCCCAGGAGGTGAAAGGACTGCCTGTGCCCCTCCCTATGGGCCTGGGCAGCTGCCCTCTTGCTGAACAGAGCCAGAGCTGGTGGGGGGGGCAGCCCAGTAGACGGAAAGGCATGTGAAGGCTTGCCATCCTGCCCCAGCCCCATGCCCCCACCCCTCACAAACCACCATTCCCCATGGCTGCGGCTGGCACCATGAGAGGGGGGTGGCCCTTCCCAGGAGCCTGCAGAAGGGGCCACACATCTCTACATGGCTGATGCCACAGCATCACCCCTGGGATTGCAGGCCTGGCAGGGGGTCCACATGGCCCCCCTCCTTCCCTTACCCCTTCAGGGGACCCACTGTCATATGCTGGAGGTCCCAGGGAGCTGGTCCCCAGCCAGTAACAGAGAGGCCATACCCCCTTCCTTGAGCAGGTGCCATCTGGGGGCCAGCAGGAAGGGCAGGGCTTGGGAATATGTCCCCCCAAGGGGATGGATGGGGAGCTCCGTCCCCTCAGCTCTGACGCACAGAGAAGCAGCGTTTCACCACCTAGGATAGCCCAGGACTCGGGGGGCAGGGTCTCCCACAGCTGGACCAAGTGTCCTGGGGCCTTGCCTGCAGGCCAGGCAGGGCAGAAATGGGGTCACAACCCCAACACTGCACAGACACTGGGGGGAGAGGAAAACTCAGGCCAGCCTCTTCCAGAAACAACCTCAGCCTGCATGGAGGGAGAAACCAAGTCAGTCTCCTCAGGCCAAGGCCAAGGCCTGGCCGCCTCTGTTCCCACCTCTGTTCAGCCTTTGGTTTTTTTCTTTAAATGCAGGTTCTTTGTAACTGAGAAGTTCTCTCTACCACTAAGGAGGAGGAGGCCAGGGCAGCAGGGCCCCGTGGGTTATGTGGGGCAGAGCAAGAACCCTGAAAAGGAGGAGTGGATGTACTCGGTGGAGTAGAGGCCGTTGGCCTGGTCCGAGGGCATCTGCACCCACACCTGGTCGTTGGGCCGCAGCTGGAGCACAGCCCCGCCTGATGCCTGGTCCAGGTAGCCTTTCTTGTACTCGTCGTAGGTGTAGGTGGCGGGCACGTTGTTCTTGTACAGGGCCACCCACACATTGGTGCCCTTGACATGCACGTGGTAAGCAAAGTAGTAGACCCCACCCACAGGGCAGGTGAAGATGCCGGTAGCCGGGTTGTAGCCACTGTGGCCGTTGTAGAGAGTCCGGTCAAATTTCACAGGCATGCCGGAGGCAGGAAAGGGTGAGGTGAGCACTGCGGTGAAGGCAGGCGTGGCGTGGGCCGACAGCTCTCCCAGCCCAAACTGTGGCTTGCCGCCCTTGCCCAGCACAGCGCCCTCCACGCCACCATTGGGCAGGTGCAGGCCCGCGATGCCAGTCTCATCGAAGGCCCCCGGGGCGCCAGGGGGGCCAGGAGGCCCTGGAGGCCCAGGCGGACCTGTGAGTCCTGGGGAACCTGGGACCCCAGGGGGGCCTGTTGGCCCAGCCACGCCAGGTTCCCCCACTTTCCCCTCTCCAGGGGGCCCCGGCAGGCCTGGTTCACCCTTTAGGCCTGGCAGACCCTGTGGCCCGATAGGGCCAGCTGGGCCCTGGAGTCCTGGTATTCCTGAGGGGCCTCTCAGGCCGGGCTGCCCAGGGAGCCCCAAGTCACCCTTCTGTCCCAGGGCTCCTGCCACCCCCGGTCCCCCAGGGCGACCCGTGAAACCCTGTTCGCCCTTGGGCCCAGTCGGTCCAGGGGGTCCATGGGCCCCTGGAAGCCCCCTCTCTCCTGGGAGCCCAGGTTTCCCAGCCAGGCCATTGGGCCCCTGGTCACCCCGAATGCCAGGCAATCCTGGGGGTCCTCCAGGCCCTACCTCCCCCTTAGGTCCAGGGAGCCCACGTCTTCCAGGGAGCCCTGCAGACCCCGGAAGTCCAGGGGGGCCCCCAAGGCCTTGTGGGCCCTGTTCCCCTGGTTCCCCATCCTCACCTGGCTCACCCCTGTCCCCCAAGAGCCCTGGGACCCCAGCTTGGCCCTTGTCCCCCTTGGGGCCTGGCAGTCCTGGCATCCCATAGCCAGTGGGGCCTATCAGACCAGGGGGGCCCCGGGTCCCTGGTTCCCCTTTGGCCCCTGCTGGGCCTTGTGGCCCTGGCACTCCTGCTGACCCTGGAATCCCCACACCATCCATCCCAGGGGGCCCTTTGGGGCCCAATGCCCCTGGCTCCCCCCTGGGTCCTGGCACCCCGGGAGGGCCAGATGCGCCCTTATCTCCAGGGGCCCCAGGAAGCCCATCCAAACCTGGTTTGCCCAAGCCAGCTGGACCAGGGAGGCCAGGGGGGCCAGGGGCACCGCCCTGCCCTGGGGCCCCAGGCAACCCTGGTTGGCCCACCCCATTATCCCCCTTGAGACCTCGATCACCTGGGGGCCCAGGCTCCCCCTGGGGCCCTGGCTCCCCCCCAAATCCTGGGGGCCCTGGGACCCCCTGAGGGCCTGGTTTCCCAGGAACAGCAATGCCTGAGGGTCCAGGGAGGCCAGGGGGCCCTGGGGGGCCTCGGAGGCCCTGGTCCCCTCGGATCCCTGGCTCCCCCCGAAGCCCTGGCTGCCCTGGTGGTCCAGCCTTGCCCGGGAGCCCTGGGGGACCAGCCTTTCCCATTCGGGAGAAGCCAGGGGGGCCGGCGGGGCCAGGCTGCCCATGTAGCCCCGGCTTCCCAGTGCCTGGTTTGCCTGGGAAGCCAGGAGGACCAGGGGGCCCCCGAGGCCCGGGTTTCCCAGGGGGGCCAGGCTCTCCTTTCAGATCCATCGGCAGCAGCGGTAGAGGCATTTCTGAGAGAAAGAGAGAGAGAAGACGCAGTCAGGGGCCTGGTCAGTGGGGACCGAGGACTCTTCTACCCACTCCCCCACACCAGCATGGGGTGCACTGGGAGAAGACAAGGCTCTGTATCTGTTCGTGAAGACCACGCCCTGCTCTCCCCTTCCCTGCTCTGACAGAAGATGGAGTTTTGGGGGGTCCAGTGGCAATCTTGGGGGCGTCAGGGTTTCCTCACCCAGACCTCCTAGCATCCTAGCATCCGGTTGGGAGCCTCATTCTTGCATGCCCTAGAGTGGAATGGCCGCCAGGTGGCGCCAGCAGCACTCCGTAGAGCCAGTCGGAGCAGAACCGCCCCGCTCCGCACCCCCACCCCACAAACCCCGCCCCTCCTCTACTCCGCCACAGACCCTCGCTGCCCGCCAGCGTCTCCAGGCCCTCGAGGGTGGGAGGCCCTGGGCCAGCATCAAAAAGGAAGTGGATATGGGCTCTTTGGTGGTGATTGACGGGCTGTGATCTGGGGCGGGAGCGGGGCGGGTGTAGGTGCCTGAGAGGAGCCTGAGATGGAGGTCGGGAGTCAGGGAGCTGGGGGATCCCAGCTGTCGGAGGCCCTGTGCAGCAGGTGGGGTGGTACTCACCCAGGTACTGGCCCTTGCCCTCGCGGAAGGGCGGTCCCACGGGTCCTTTGTGCATGGGCTGCACGTACTTCACCGGCGCGTATCCTGCTGCCCCTCCGGCCCCGCCGCTGGTGGCCGTCCGCGGCCCGCACCCCAGCACCAGCAGGAGCAGCAGAGGTGGCTGCACCGACGATGGCGTCAGAGCCCACCGCATGGCGTCCGCGAGCGAGCTGCAGGGAGGAACCGAGAGGGACCATCAAGCCAGCCCCTGGGTGGTTTGGCACCAGGCCCAGGGACTCACCAAAAGCTCAGAAGTTAGATATTATTCACAAGCAATTCCCAAAGCCTCGGAGTCTGCACGAGTTATCTCCTAAACCTCCTTAAGCCAGCCATGGTTCTCCATCCCCACTGGCGTCTCGGGCCCCCTCCCCTGGACAACAGCCTGCCCCTGACCAGTCACTCTGCAGCCAGACCCCTTCCAGAGCACAGCTCGGACTGCGGACTGCGGCAGCTCCCCCTGGCTCAACACCCTTTGATGATGATAGCACCCACTGCCATTTGCTGGGCCGGCGCTCTGCCAGGCACTGGGATGAGCTCTCCAGAGATGGGAACGCAATCCCCCAACACTTTAAACAAGGTATTACTGTTGTCATCTGCATTTTCCAGATAACAAAACTAAAGCAAAGGCCTCGTGCAAGCAGAACTGGGATTTGCCTTAGATCTGTCTGGCTTCACAGGACGTTGGTGCCCACCTGGGGCTCCCCCCTGCCCTCAGGATCAAGTCCATGTGCTTCGTAAGGCATTCAAGGCCCTTTCCCTCCCCAAGAGGGGAATTTTTATTGATAAGCCATGATTTCCTATTGAATACGTAATATAGTACAATTAGCAACAACATAACATTCTAACATTTACACTTCTAACTTTCAGAATCACCTTGATCAATATACAAAGCTTTAGTTTCTGGGAAAATAGTGTTTTATTTCAACAGTATTCATCTCATTTGCAAAACAGTTTCTCAAAATAGGGCATTTATGATTAACATTTCATAAAGCTTCCTGTGTGCAAAAGAAATGGACTACCACATCAGCTGCATCTACTAAAAATCCAAACCATAAAAGGACCTGGTAGAGCCACCAAACATCTACACTGAAGCTACCAAACATCTACACGGAACATGAACCCCCTACCACTGATTCAATGCACTGGGCAGAAAATGATAATTGGTGGCCTAGTGTCAACATGAAATGGACTTATTCATATATATATATACTAGAGGCCCAGTGCACGAAATTCATGCATGGGTGGGGGCCCTAGGCCTGGCCAGTGATCAGGGCTGATCAGGTTCCCCACCTCCCCCCCTCCTTCCCTTGTCGCCCACGTCCACTGCCACCCACCCCAGTTCCCCACCCCAGCCTGGGGGCCCACCCCTGATTGGGTGATCAGGACCTGGTGGCCGGGGGGGGGGGGGGAGGGACCAAGAGATTGGCTGGCAGGCCACATTGGCAATCGAGCCTGCAGGCTGGAGGCAGCTCCTGTGTTGAGCGTCTGCCCCCTGATGGTCAGTGCGCATCAGCATCATAGCGACCGGTCGTTCCCATCGTTCTGTCATAATGGTCACTTAGGCATATATATATATATATATATATATATATATATATATATATATATATACACCAGAGGCCCGGTGCATGAAAACTCATGCACTGGAGGGGAGGTCCCTCAGCCCAACCTGCCCCCTCTCACAGTCCAGGAGCCCTCAGGGGTGGGAGGCGACCCAGCCATCAGGGGAAGGCGACGCCCCCATCACACCTCTGCTGCTGCCACTGCTGGCAGCGCAAGCCTCAGCCAGCCCTGGTTACCTGAGCCTCAGGTGGCCCTGGGCAGCTGAGCAGCCGCCATCTGAGGCTTGCCTGCACCTCAGGCCCGCCCTGGGCAGCTGGGCAGCTGATATCCGAGGCTTGCCTGCGCCTCGGGCGTCGGCTGGGCAGCTGCCATCCAAGGCTTGCCTGTGCCTCGGGCCGGCCCTGGGCAGCTGGGGGGCTGAGGGCAGGTCCGGCCGCACCATGCGCCTGCCGGCCCCCCTGCTGGGCTGAAAGGACTGTGGGACTCTGGAGGCAGGCGCAAGGAGCGGCTGGACCCGCCTGAGGGCAGGTCTGGCCACACTGCACGTCTGCCACCCCCCTCTCCCCCCAACAGGGCTGAGGGGACTGGGTGCTGCCATCTTGTGGCTGTGGGCACCACCATCTTTGTGATGGTGTGACAGTCAATTTGCATATTACCTCTTTATTAGATAGGATATGTATATGTGTGTATATATATATATATATATATATATATATATATATGTATATATGCATATGTATATTTTATTTCAGAGAGGAAGGGAGTGGGAGAGGGAGCTAGAAACCTCAATGATGAGAGAGAATCACTGATCAGCTACCTCCTGCACACTCCAAACTGGGGATGGAGCCCATAATCCCAGGCATGTGCCCTGAATGGGAATTGAACCTGTGACCTCCTGGTTCATAGGTTGATGCTCAACAACTGAGCCACACTGGCCAGGCAGACTTATTCTTAAATAGGTAGCAGCACATCTATATATATAAAACCCTAATATGCAAATAGATCAAACAGTGAAACAACCGAAAAACTGGTTGCTATGATGTGTGCTGACCACCAGGGGGTGTGCGCAGAACATGGTGCGTGTCAGCTGCAGCGGGATGGTGGAGCAGGTGAGTGGGGGCACCAGACCAAGGTGGGTCGCCGGTCACTGTCATCGGGGCGAGCCTCTGGTGGTTATGAAAATTCTTTGCTCCCATGCTGCGCCATGGTCCCACCAGGCACTTGCACCTGCTGCCGGCGCCAGCCCCAATCACTTCGCGCCATCAGCGTGTACGAGCGGGGCCAGTGCTGTCAGCGCGTGGGAGCGGTGGCGGCGGGAGCAGGGCTGCTGGCAGACCAGGCAGGGTGGGGGGGCCATGGGGGGAGGGGCCGGGTGGGTGCGCAGAGGATGGGCCAAGACCTGCCCCTGTGCCCACCGCAGCCTTGCAGCCCACAGTTCCTTTCAAGGTGCACAAATTTGTGCACTGGGCCCCTAGTCTATCAATATCATCCCTACTATAGAGACACACACAGACCAATGTACAAGTCCTTTAAGGGAGAAACTCAGAAACCATCTAGTTTTCCTGTGTTACAATCATTGAAATGAAAATGACCATATTTATGGAACCATGTAATGTGACACTGTCTTTAGATGAGGCAGATGGAAATATAACTCATTGGCTAGAAATAGTTTTGAAATAAATCTACTCTAATATATACTTAAAAATGTATATTTATAGTTTAGTATCCTCAAGAAAGTAGGATATAAAGGCCTTATAAACCTAACCTGTGCCTGTGTCTCCAGCCCTGCCACCTACTGTGCCTTTCTCTGCTTCTCCCTCCTCCAGCCCTCCACTCTAATAGCACAGAACTCCTTACAGCTCCCAGACACCAGGCAGCCGCACACCTCAGTGGTCGGCAAACTCATTAGTCAACAGAGCCAAGTATCAACAGTACGACTGAAATTTCTTTTGAGAGCCAAATTTTTTAAACTTAAACTTCTTCTAACGCCACTTCTTCAAAATAGACTCGCCCAGGCTGTGGTATTTTGTGGAAGAGCCACACTCAAGGGGCCAAAGAGCCACATGTGGCTCGCGAGCCGCAGTTTGCCGACCACGGCTCTAGGCCTTTGCACCTGCTGTTTCTCCACCTGCAATGTTCTTCCCCTCTCCTACTCCTCCTTCAAGGCCAGGGGAAGCTGTCACCCCTTTCTCCATAAAGTCAACTCCTCACTCCTTTTTGTCCCGACCTAACTCTGTCACAGCCTTTAGCTTAGCTCCTGGGTGGGGAGAAACACGGGCTCTAGATCGGGACCGCCAGCCTGAGTCCTCTTATCAGCGGAGGGAGCTTGGCTAGAGCGTTCCACTCTGTAAACCTGTTTCCTTATCTGTAAAAAGGGATAATGTGTCCACACAAAATGCTCTATTGAATGTTCATAGCAACATTATTCATTACAGCCATATAGTAGAAATAACACAGATGTGCCTCAACTGATGAATGGACAGAGTGTGGTAGAGCCATACAATGGAATATTATGCAGCAATGAAAAGAAATGAAGTACTGATAACATGCTACAATACAGATGAATCTTGAAAATATTATGCTAATATCAGTCACAAAATCATATTATATAATTTCATTTATATGAAGTGTCCAAAATAGGTAAATCTATAGAGCTAGAAAGTAGATTAGTGGTTGCCTAGGGCAGAGGTAGGGAGTTATGAGGAGAGACTACTAATGGATATGGGCTTCTATTAGGGATGATAAAAATGTTCTAAAATTGATTGTAGTGATGGTTGTACAACTCTGAATATATATATATATATATATATATATATATATATATATATATATATATATATATTTAATATGTTTTTATTGATTTCAGAGAGGAAGGAAGAGGGAGAGAGAGATAGAAACATCAGTGATGAAAGAGAATCATCGATTGGCTTCCTCCCGCATGCCCCACACTGGGGATTGAGCTCACAACCCAGGCATGTGCCCTTGACTGGAATCAAACCTGGGACCCTTCTGTCCACAGGCCGACGCTCTATCCACTGAGCCAAACCGGCTAGGGCATGGATATATTTGTAAAAGCCATTGAATCATACACATTAAATAGGTCAATTATATAATACATGAATCATATCCCAATAAAGATTTCTTTAAACAGGCTAACAACCTGCTTCTAGGCTGCTGTGCTGATAGAGATACTGTCTGCCTCACAGCAAGCACCCACCAATATTTGAATGGGGGACTATGTAGCATTTTGCACCCAAGGAAAGTCCCATTTCCCCTCAAATATCTGCTCTGGGCTCCTCTCACCCCACCCAGGGGTCTCTGGGCACCAATGCCTGCCCTCCAGGGGGCTCAGGGGAAGGGTGTGCACACTGGCAATGCCTGTGGGGAGCAGAGCCTCCCTAGTAACTGGGGTGCGTCTGGGCCTGCAGTCCTATGATCCTCTAAACTCCGTCTCATACAGAGCTTTGCAGGCATGAGTGCGGGGCTCTGGAGAAGGTTGGGGAAGCTGCCAACCCAGCTCTGGGTTCAAATCCCAGCTCTGCCATCAACCTGTTCTGTAACCTTGGGCAGGTCACACCACCTCCCTGAGCCTCAGCCCGATAGTGATACCTACCACTGGCAGGCTCCCCACGCGCCAGACCAAGCAGGCTCCATTCAATGGGATCCTCTCAGGGACCCCCACCCCTGGGGCTCACGCGTTCATGTCCTCATTTCACAGACCCTGAAGCAGAAGCTTAGGCTGCACGAGTCTTGCCCAGGGCCCATGACTGGGAAGGTGTGAGAGCTGAGGCCTCATCCAGAGCCCACCCTCAGCATGGGCCCTGCTCTAACTGGACGCCACGTGATGGACGCCATGTGATGGACACCAGCACTCACGAGGCTGACTGCAGGCCTGGCCTTCGGGTCCTGCTGATGGAGGTGCTGGCCAGGCACGGCCTAACATTTTACATCCCTGTGTTCAGCCTGCGAAGCATGCTGGCACCGTTTTAGAGATGAGGAAAACGGATGCAATCAGGAGCTAAACCCGGCAGTCTGAGCCTTGAGCCTCAGCCCCTGACCACCTCACCATCCCACCTCTCCTGAGCAGGAAAAGGGCCCTCGTGCATGGGCACCTGAGCTGGGGGCCCACAGAGGCGAAGGGGGAGCAGTGCTCACACTCACAGGACCAGAATGTTCTGCCTGGTGCATGGCCGGGGGTGGAGGAGCAGGTGGCAGGGCAGGGAATGCAGCAAGAGGCAGGGGGAGGAGAGGGAGCCATCTGGCCTGAGTGGGCCAGAGGCCAATGTCATGGCACCACCATAGGAGGACTCAGGACAGTCCTGGCTCTAGGGACGGGAGCCAAGGCCTCGCTGGGAGTGGGGAGTGATGGAGAGGACAGGCCGCCTCAGGCTCAGCGGGGAGGACTGTGGGGGACACAGGCAGACATTTGCCAAAGGAAGAGCCAAATCTATTTGAGTCGGGACAGGGCCCCCTACGAGCTCCCTACCTTTCGTTCCTCCTTGGCAATAGGTCTCTCCAGGCAGCGTCCCTGCCCCACCCCCGTGGCTCCCTGAACTCGCCCCCACCCCACCCCACCCCCGCAGCACCTCCCGCACCTGCACCGGGTGGGGCAGGTCTGCTGCAGGACCCCAGCAGGTGCTTCCTCTGGAGCGGCAAGTGTCTGTGGGGAAATGGCAGCTCCCACTGAGCACGGAGACCTCCTGCCAGCACGGCACTGGCCTAGGCACTTCCTGTTCACGAGAAGATTTCACTCCCACCAGGTCCCTGGGCAAGAGGGGCTGTTATTCCTCTTTCTGTGCACGAGGACCCCAAGGCTCGGAGAAGTAGTGATGTCTAGAGTGGGAGCCAGATTTGAACAGAGGGCCATATGGAACCTGAGCTCTTAACCACACTGCGACATCCTGCCGGGGAGGGCGGGGAGGAGGGAGCAGCCAGGGAACGGAAGCCAGACTGAGGGAGAAGCAAACGGAGAGAAAGAGCGCCTGTGGGTTGGAGGGGGAGAGTACGCAGGCTCTTAGAGGCAAGGCTGGCATGTGCCAGTCCGGGTGCGGGTTGGGGGATGGGAGCGAGTGCATGGCCGAAGAAGGGGTGCCGAGCCTGTTTCAGGGGTGCACAGAGAAATGATGCCCTGGAATGGTACACCGCAGCAGCCAGGTGGGACGGACTACCCCCACTGCCACCCAGTCACCATCAGAGCCAGGGTGCCTGGGCACCTCTGGGCCCCCTCCCCCCGCCTTCTCACGGCCACCCCCCCACATACCCAGGCTCCCCGAGGCTCTCCCTGTGTGTGCAGTTCTGGCCCCTATCGCTCCACGCCTACCTCCCACTTACTCCTGGATGTCGGGAAACCTACTGGATCCCTCCTGGACTCCGCTGATGCCTGCGGGTCCCCGTCTCAGTTCTTATTTCTCTTTTGACTCCTCTACTCTCTCTACCCTCCACATACCCCCAACTCTGTGCCCAACACAGGACTTGGCTGGCAAACAGTGGTGCTCAATAAATGTTTGATGAGCCCAATGCACCATCAACTTTAAAGATCATGCCAATAGCTCTTAGTCCTTTCTTCAGACTGCACAGACACCTGTCACACACACCCTTTCCCTCGCCCCAGGCCAGAGGGGAAGAGGCTAGTTAGGACATCCCACGGCCTCAATCAAAGAACTTCAGCTGCGAACAGCCTGCCCAGGGAGCAGAGGTGCAAAGGAAGAATGATTCACTCCCGAGTCCCTGGTTCTTTCAGAGAGGAGTGGTGGGAGGGCCTTGAGGCTCGAGCCTGGTTCTGCTGTGTGACCTTGGGGAAGGCATCACCCTCTCTGGTAACCTCTTAGGAAGAAAGGCAGGGGCCAGGGCAGTTGGGAAGGGGCTGGGCCGGCAGGGGCACGAGTGGGGTGCACAAGGAGACGCTGATTCAGGGGATTGAGCAGTGGCGGCGGCAGGGTGGACGCGGTGTTTGGACAGCTGCAAGTCCTTAACGGGGATTTCCCCCCTTTTCAACAAATCCCCGTAAAACAGCATTTTGTCCAAGTCAGCGTTTTGTGGCAGCCTGAGCCTCCTCCCGGCCGGCCAAGGAGGCTGGCTGGGGAGCGGGTAGTGCTCTGGGGGTCTTTCAGACCAAGGCGGGGGAGGAATAGGCCCCGGGCAGGAGGAAGTGGCATGAATGCAACCCCCCGCCAACTACACACACACACACACACACACACACACACACACACACACACACACACACGTGCGGCTGCAGGAGTGGACCGGGCACCAGCTAACTGTGACCCCTCTCCTCCAATCTCCTCAGAGGGTCCTGTCCCCTAGCAGAGGGGCCCAGGTGACCCTATGGAATTTCGAGGCCGCATATTCCCTACCCCATTTCACAGATGAGCTCTCAGAGGTCCAGATGATAAAAGGGGCCCGAGGGAGGGGCTCCCAGAGGACTGTGCAGAGGGTGGCCCTGGTAGCCCCCTCCTGGGTGGGCGGATGGACCACAGTCCTGCGCAGGTCCTTCGGCTCCAAGCCCGGGACCCAGACGGGCAGGCGGCTGAGCCGAGGGAGCAGTGGGGAGCGCTCAGGCAGCCCCAGGGCCTGGCCAAACCACAGGTATGTTATGAGACGCTTCCTGTTGTGGAGACATTTCTGCGGGATCGGGATCGGCTGCCCCGCTTGCTCCCCCGTGCCTCCTGTCTCCCTGCTCTCCCAGCCCTGCTCTCTGCTCTCTCCCTGGGGCTCTGCCCCTGACTAATTTCTCTCTGTGTCTCTGTCTCTGTCTGTCTCTCTCCAACCGTGTCTCTGCCACCTCAACAGGTGAACAGCATTTCTTGCTCAGTCTCTCCCTATCAGAGGTCCATCCTGTGAGTCCCTAAGGCCCTCCTAGGTCCTGGCAGCCCCTGGACTCCCCTTCAAGCACAGCTACTTACCAGCTGGGTGATCTTGGGCAAGTGAATTAACCTCTCTGAACCTCAGTGTCCTTATCTGTGAAAGGATTAACTGAGACGACCTGAGCCGACAGCACCCCCAGGTGCTGCCCTGTCCTGCTCCCCTGATGGCCAGGAAGTTCTATCTTCAGTCTAACCTCAGTTGCTCCTGCTGTAAAGCAACATCTCCTCCAACCCTTACAAAACTCAGGTGACTTGCTGCCAAAGACCAGGACCTTGTGCAAGTTCCCTAAGATCAACTTTCTGGCCTTCTAGCCTTTTCTCAGACTACTTCTGAGATGAAACTGACCAGGGTCACATGGCCTGCTCAGGACCAGGATGGAATTATGGATCTTGGAGAGAAACAGAGACACTGCCCTCCTTGCCCACTGGGCATGATGCCCACCCACAAATGCCTAACTGGGCAGCTCCAGACTTCTCCAGGGTTCCTGAGCCCCCGACCCCCCCATCTCTCTCCCAGCTTGGGAAATTGGAGAGCTTTTTCCCGCCCTCCTTTACCGAGTCTCAGCTGAAGGAGGTCCTGTCTCCCACTCAAGGCCCAGGCCCCTCCAAACCTCTTCCTCAGGGGCCTCTCGCTGCCCAGGGTGCCTCCCTCCCGTCCCGTCTCCAGCCCCTCCATCCCAGGTCTGCACAGGCCTAACTCCTACCCCGGCCCCCAGCCACCCTCATCTCTTTCCAGCCCTTCTCAGCCAAGCTTCTTGAAAGCCCTGTCTTTACCCCTCAGTCCCACTCGGGCTCACTCCCACCCTCTGACCCTGGTGCTTCCTTCCTTCTCTCCGACACTGAATTCATCCGGGACCCTGCTCCCCTCCTTCCTGGGAAGGTTCCTCGGGAATTCCCACCTGCCTCCGTGCAGACCCAGGCTTGCCCAAAGGGGCTGGCTCCGGCCTCCTCTCTCCCACCTCCACGTTCCTCCTGCACTTGCAGCTCACACCCATCCCACCACCAGGGACTCCCCCCTCTGTCTGGGCTGCCACCACAGGTGCCCAGGCCAGAGACCCGGGGGTCACTTCTGACCTTCCTTCCTTACCCGGCAGTAAGGAGTCCCTCTAGCCTATTTAATTCCTTAGCACAATCAGAAAAGGCCACTCTCCCTCCTGCCAACTCAGGCCCCACTCACTGCCTTTCCTGGGTGTCCTCGTCCGGGAGCCAACTGCACAACTGAACGCGACAGCCCCGTTCCTTCACCCTCAACCCCCAGTCCAACCTGTCTCCCCCACTTCTCTCACTTCCGTTCCTTCTCCTCTTCCCCGCAGTCTCTGCCTCAATATAGACCTTGCACTCTCCCAACATGCAGCCCAGAGCCTGGCACGTCCCCGCTGCTCCATAGAGACTTGTTCAGTGAAATGGCTAAATCCTCACCTGGACTGTCATGTAGCCTGTCTCCTACCCCTCGCCCTCAGCGTCTCTGTTCTCCCTGACACATCCTGTAGGTACTGCAACAGCGCTTCTCAAACTCTAGCGTGCACCAGACAGTTGGCTGTTTTTTGTTTTGTTAATCCTCACCCCAGGATATTTTTTCCATTGATTTTTAGAGAGCGTGGGAGAGAGGGAGGAAGGGGGAGAGAGAAACATCGATGTGAGAGAGATACATCAATTGGTTGCTTCCCACATGGCCCCAGACCGGGGCCAGGGATCAAACCTGCAACCCAGGCACATGCCCTTGACCAGGAATTGAACCCCGTGACCCTTCAGTGTGCGGGCCAGTGCTCTAACCACTGAGGCACGGTGGCCCGGGCGCATCAGACAGTTCTTTGAAACAGGTTCTTAAGCACCACCACCCTCAGGGGTCCTGATTCAGTAGGTGTGGGGCAGGGCCCAACATTTGCATCTCTAACAAGCTCTGGCTGCCTGTCTGTGGACCTCACTTTGGCACCGCTGTGCCAGGGCCCTCCCCTGCTCTGGATTCTCCAGTGGCTGCCTGATGCCAACACAGTAAATCCCATGTTATTCTCCTGTGGCTTCCTGGAGGAGGAGGCAGACTTTAAACCAGGGGTGGGCAAACTTTTTGACTCGAGGGCCACAATGGGTTCTTAAACTGGACCGGAGGGCCGGAACAAAAGCATGGATGGAGTGTTTGTGTGAACTAATATAAATTCAAAGTAAAGGAGCGGAGGAGAGAGCAAGAGAACGGGATAGAACAGCCGGATCCGGCCCACGGGCCGTAGTTTGCCCACGGCTGCTTTAAACTCTATAGGATGTGAATCAATTAAAATGGGAGGCGGGTAAAAAGGGTGGAGAGAGACTGATGGTGAGCCCCACAAAGCCCTGAGATCACGATGGGGTGAGGGGAGGGGACACACTAACAGTTATGTGTAAGGGAGCTATGTGGGTGGGTGTCACCCTTCCTCCCGTCTCTGTCCCTAAGTCCAGGTCCACCTGCCTGTGACCAGGCATCTCTCGGTGTGTCTTGCCTCCTCCCTCTGTGTACCGTCCCATTTGTCTGCCGGCCTCTGTGGCCCTGCTTGTCCTTCTCTGTCCTCTCCTATATGCTTGTGCCTAGATCCCTGTCTGAGTGCCAGGCTCTGTAAATCCCGAGCTGTTGGTCACTTGGTGGGACCCTCGGGAAGACAGCATTTACAGCCCTGATGCTCATGCCACCTTCAGGTCTGTGTCTGACCCGCCTGACGATCCCTGGGCCGCCCCACAAGGTCTGCATGGGGGCTGTGGGTCCAGTGCCCATGAGCCGCGCTCTCCATCCACGGGATCAATAGGAGACTCTGACCCCCTCAAATCTCAATGGGCAGGTGTGAGGGCTGCTCCAAAGCCAAAGAGCTGCCTGGAATCCGGGAGCTGGGTGGGGAGGGGGCGGCAGGCTGGGCCAGGGCTGCCTGGGGCCGCCTCATCACCCAGAGTTCTCAGCTCTGGGCAGGTGGTGGGACAGGAGGGCCTCCCCACCAGGCTTCAGTTCCACCAAGAGTCCCAATGTCCTCGCCTCCCAGACCCCAGGGGACCTCACTTTGGGAAGCCGCATTGGAAGGAGGCTTGAAGGACAGGTCAGAGTTCAACAGGCCCTGAGGGATGACGGTGGAACATTTGAAACTGAGAGCAGAGCAAACGGCAGGGCAAGGAGCCTGGGGGCTGGGGCATGTCTGGGGTGGGTGTACAGGAGGCAGAGAATCTATGGGTCAGGGACTCGAGAGAGACTTTGGCTGGAGATAAAACAGGGCTTCACTGACAGGGCTCCTGCAGCCTGGATGAGGGCCATGGACTCGCCCTGGGGGAAACATCCACGTTTAGGGGGTGAGAGGAACCCACTGCACCTGAGCCCCAGCATCCTGATAGCCATACACTCCAAACTTCGCTGTTTCCTGTACCCGCCTGCCTGCCTTCGCCTGCATGTTCTCCCCTGATTGCCCTTTCTGTCTCTCTCCTCCAGGCAAACATGTTACTCCTCATTTGAGACCCAGTTCAAATGCCTCCTCCTCCAAGCACCTTTCCCTGCCTCCCTCAGGTAAAACCTTCTCCTCCTAGGCATCTCTCCCCACACCCCCACCTCATCCCTAACTGGGCTTGGCACACAGTAGGTGCTCAGTACAGTAGGTGCACACAGTAGGTGCTCAGTACAGTAGGTGCACACAGTAGGTGCTCTGGCTTTAGACCTCTAACCACCCAACTCTCACTTCCAGCCAAGCCTGCAGGGTGGCCGCTCACAGGTCCCCCTTTTTTTTGTGGCTCTTCCAGAGTTCTCAGCTCCGGGCTGGAGGAGGCAGGGCTGGACCTCCCTCCCCACAGGCAACTACACTGAGTGGCCAGATTATTATGCGTTCAGAGATCATAATAATCTGGCCACTCCCCTAACCGGCTTGGCTCAGTGGATAGAGCGTCGGCCTGAGGACTGAAAGGTCCCAGGTTCGATTCCGGTCAAGGGCATGTACCTTGGTTGCGGGCACATCCCCAGTGGGAGGTGTGCAGGAGGCAGCTGATGGATGTTTCACTCCCATTGATGTTTCTAACTCTCTATCCCTCTCTCTTCCTCTGTGTAAAAAATCAATAAAATACATTAAAAAAATAATAATCTGGCCACTCAGCGTAGGTCTACCACGTTAGGTAGACTCCTTGCCCTGCCGTTTGCTCTGCTCTCAGTTTCAAATGCCCCAAGCCTCTACCAATCTCTGAGACTAGACACCCAACTAATTCCCCTGGGGAGGAGCATCTTAGGGCAACTAAGTGACCAGGGAGGTAGGAATAACTAGATGAGGGCAGACGACCCAGAAGAGGCCCGGGAGCGGGCAGCACCAGGGCAACACTGTATCCTCAGGCGGTTGCCAGGGGACTGGCCCTTCCCTCCCCGGGCTCAGGCCTCAGCTGCTGCCATCACCTACTTCCCAGCAGAGGCCCCGAGTTTCTGACCAGGCCTGGACATTGAAGGGTCCCCCCAGGCCCAGCCACCCCCAGGCCCCAGGCCAGGCCAGTCAGGGCCTCTTCGCTGCCAATCCCTCGCCTTCTGGTTCACATTTGCAGCCTTTTCCGGAGCGCCACCCGCCGCCCGCTGCCTCCCCACGCCTGCCAAAATTCCTGGGCCTTCGTGGCTTCCCCACGCGGTGGCAGCAGCGGCAGTGGCGGCTGGGCAGGGAAGGGGCCCGGCAGGAGCACAGCCAGGCCACTGCACCCGGGCAGGCCAAGCAAACACAGGCCCACGCCAAGGAGCCAGGGAGAAATAGTTCACAAATGAGAAAAAGCTGCTTCCGAGTTGGGCCGAGATTTTAAAGCCCAGGCCGCAGGGAGCTGAGGTCACCTGCAAGAGGGGCTGCCTGCTGGACATCCCGGCTGGGAGGGGCTTCCGCGCAGCAGGAGGGAGCAAGCTTAGGCAGCAGCCAGCAGTGGCCTCATCCGCCTGGGATGTTCCTGCCGGATGCCCTCAATCTAGCTTACCTTTCAGGTTGAGGGGCCTCTAAGGTCCCAGCAGAGGCGAGGCCTGAGGACGAAAGAGAGAAACAGTGAGGAAGGTGCCAGAGCCCGGGAAGCCTTCTGCCCCAGCTCACAGCCACCGCAGTGCCTGCCATGGGCTTCGTACCAACAGCCCCTGCTGGAACATTGGCCCCAACCTCAGTCTCTCTCCTCAGGAAGCCAGGAGGTGACTCCCTTCATTCATTTCATGCATACTTAGCTGTGTCCACAGGGTGCCTGGCCTTGACTTGATGGAGTTCCTCCTGTCCCAGGCCCAGGCTTAAGAAGCCCCTTCTGTGTGCCAGCGTTCATGCTAGAGAAATCCCTACTATGTATCGGGCCCTGGGCTGGGGTGCCTCTCCACAAGCTAAGGTTCCTGCCTGGAGGAGCTCCTACTGTGTGGGGGACCCTAGGCTGGGCTTTGGGACAGAGAAATGGCCCAGCCCCATGCCCTGTCCTGCCCTGATTTAGCTGGAAGCATCAGACAAGTGGCCACCACACAACTGGCGAAGGTCTCTGGGCTGTGGGAACAGAGAGCAGGGAACATCGCCTCCCCTCTTAGTTTCCCCAAAAGGATTCATGTGGAAGGGACACGGGAGCTGGATCCTGAAGGGTGAGTAGGGGCCTGAAAGGCAGACAAAGTAAGAAAAGAAATTTCTGGCAGTAGGAAGCTGCTGGCAGATACAGGGAAGATCCAGAGTGCTGTGGGGTTGAAAGGACAAGCAGGAGCCGAGAAAGATGAGGCAACCTAGTGAGGAGCCTTGAATGCCATGCTTGCATTCCTGTGGAGGGCAATGGGGAGCCATGGAAGGTTGTTGAGCAGGGAGGTGATAGAGTCAGGACCCTGAATAGCCAGGTCCCCATTTCTGCCTCAATCAACCATGATGCCAGGTGGTTGCAAGCCCTAGTCCAGGTCACACAGCTGTCCACAGGGGAGCTGAGGCTATAGGCCAGGGCCAGGTGTAACTCTTGGGTGGATGGGGAGGGAACTCCCAGCCAGCCCACCTGGCAGAAGACCTACTGGCCGCGTCACTCTCTCCCTCAGCTGCTTGCTCGCCTCTGCCTGCTCCCATGGAAACTCTGACATCCTGGCCCCATCTCTCACTGCACAAGCAGCCAGACACTAAAGCCAGCGGCACCTAGGCCTTCCCTCCAACTCAGCTGAGCCTGCCTCCATCCCTACCACTCTGAACACCATGACCGCACAGGTAGGTCTGAGGGCCCAGTCTGGCTGATGGAGCTGGGTGGGAGGTCCTACTGCCCAACGGAACCCCAGCTTCTCTGGCCCCCACCCCCACCCCACCATGAGGCTTGGGGAGGGAAAGTGACATGTTGGGTCTGGATTTTTTAGGAATAAACATGGATTTAACTGCGTGATGACAAGGAGAGGCAATCAGTCCAGGCCATGGAAACAGCATGTGTGAGGGTTTGGAGGTGTGAAAGCTCAGGATGGAAATAAAAAATAAGTAAATGAACTAACTAAACATAGCTAACATTTACTGTGTATCTGCTACATGCCAAGCACTGTCCTGAGATCTCTCAGGGATTATCTCACTTATCCTTACAACAATCCAGTGAAGTAGCTGCTTTGTTTTCCCTTTATACAGATGTGGACATCTAGGCACAGAGAGGTTAAGTAACTGGCCCAGGGTCACACCGCTCACAAGGGGTAGAGTCTGGCTCTGAACTTAGGCTGTTGACTCCAAAGCTTGGGTTGTTAACTTCTCCACTATACAGGTGATCTGAGACGAGAAGGGCTGGCGGGGGTCGGCCTGAGAAATGCCTTGAATATCAAGATGAGAGAGCCGGGGCCCAGCTTAAAGCTGGCTCCCCCACCCTCCACCCACGTTAGCCCTTTAAATCCCAAGTACATATTATGTACCAGACACAGCACTCGGCATGCTCCAGGCGTTCTTTCATCGCACTCTCCCATACCCGTGTAAGGCAGGAATTGCTGTCCTCTTTTTCTGAGGAGCAGGTGGCATCCATTCTCCAAGATTACAGGACTCGGAAGCACTGGGGCTTGCCCAGCCCCCAGTATGGCCAAACCCTGTACCCTCTGGCTTCCTGGAGACCTCTGCTACAGGCCCTTCTCCCGGTTTCTCCACCCCCACCGGTGCTGCCTCAGCCCACATGGCAACATGGCCCTCAAGGCCGGGAACAGCTCCCAGTTGACCAAGGTTCCCTCCTCGATCCTACACAGTAGGAAGCTGGGGCGGGTTGGTGTGCCAGGGCAGTGCCTGAGCCAACTTCAATGGGACTCTGTTCTTAACCTCCACCCCCAGCTGCCTTCCCTAATCTCCTCTGTGAGCCTCTGCCCTGGCGATATCTGCTCCTTGCACAGAGCCTGCCACCAGCTAAATTCCAGGCCAGATGTGGGTGGGACAGTATGCACCCCCAGCCCCACCAGCTTCTAAGAGCTGCAGGGCTCTCAGGGAGGACGGCCAGTGCCCCAGTCCCGCTTCTTCCTCCCAGCTTTCCAAGCTGAGGTGCTGATGGCCCTGAGGAGAATAGTCGCCTCTCCCAGAGACGGGCTCATGGGAGAAGTCCCCACTTTCTGAGCCTCTACCTGGAGCAGGCCCTGGGCTGTCTTGCCTTACAAATCACATGATGGGTTAAGAGCCCAGCTTCATGCGTTCTGCTCCCAGCCCCACCTCTAACCAGCACGTGACCTCACTCATCTATGCCTCAGCTTCTTAGAGCATTTGTGAGGATTAAACGAGTTAATTTCATATGGTGAACTTCAAGCAGTGCTTGACATAAAGGAGCAGTTAATAAATGTTCACTAGTATTATATTACTATATTACCATAACACCTCCCAAAGTCCTGTGAGTTAGATTATAGCCCCTCTTTTACAGCTGAAGAAACCGGGGTTCAGCCCTAACCGGTTTGGCTCAGTGGATAGAGCATCGGCCTGCGGATTCAAGGGTCCCAGGTTCGATTCCCGTCAAGGGCATGTACCTTGGTTGCGGGCACATCCCCAGTAGGGGGTGTGCAGGAGGCAGCTGATTAATGTTTCTCTCTCATCGATGTTTCTAACTCTCTATCCCTCTCCCTTCCTCTCTGTAAAAAATCAATAAAATACATTTTTTAAAAAAAAGAAACCGAGGCTCAGAGAGAAGTCACGACCAAGCTCGCCCAGCTAGCCAGTGGTGGACGGTCCCAGAGTTTGGACCCAAGCTGTGAGTCCACAGATGACCCACAGATAGTGGGGACAGCCTCCCAGCTCCCTGGAGCTGAGGCCTAGTGTGCCTGGGGGTGGGGCTGAGGGTGAGGGTCCTCCACACGCCCGCAGCCCCTCTTGCCTACCCCTCAGGTGCTCCCCAACCCACACCCCTGCTACCGCTGCAGGAGGGCGCTGTGCATTCCTGGCTAAGCGGGGGATTTGCTGTGCTCCCGGAACTATGAGAGGAATGTTTGCCATGAGCTGAGCCATGGTCGCCTGTCAGAGGGCACATGGCCTGAAGGGCTCACACAGAGCTGCTGGGCGGCCAGGCACAGCCACAGTGGGAGGAAGGACAGAAAACCTCTGGGTATTGAGGGCTGTGATGTTAGATCTGGAGGGACCTCCTGAGACCTTTCAGGAGAGGAGAAGTGGCCCCTCCACACCACCATCCCTGCTGCTCCTCACCCCAGGCTCTAAGGCAGGGGTGGGCAAACTTTTTGACTCGAGGGCCACAATGGGTTCTTAAACTGGACCGGAGGGCCGGAACAAAAGCATGGATGGAGTGTTTGTGTGAACTAATATAAATTCAAAGTAAAGGAGCGGAGGGGAGAGCAAGAGAACCGGATAGAACAGCCGGATCCGGCCCACGGGCCGTAGTTTGCCCACGGCTGCTCTAAGGAGAGCCAGGATGGCCTCACTGGCCCATCTCACAGGCGGATTATGGAAATCCAGAGAGTCACCTGCGGTCTCATGGAAGAAACCAGGGCCCCTTCCTCCCAGAGGCTGCCTCCCTCCCAGGACCCACGGGGACAGGGCCTCACCCTCATTGTTCTGGGCTCTCTCTGGGCCTGACCTTCTCATGCCTGATATTCCCCCAGGTCCTCCTCCCCAAAAAAGCCCCCTGTGCTATGAAAAGGCTCGGTGCTCTGTGCATGCCCCACAGCTGGGCGTCCTTTTCTTTCCCACCACACCGGGCAGGGAGCAGGGACCAGGGGCTCGGTGGGAGGAACGTGAACTGTGCGTGCTCACAGACCTCAGCAAGGTGACACTTGGCCAGTGCCCATCCTCTGGGAGCCTCCACTTCCCTCTCTGTTAAACGGGTCACCAAGCCCTGCAGCACGGTTACAAGGACTAAATGAGACAGGGACCTGGCACACAATAGGTGCCCAATAAACTCTTATCGGTCCCCTCCCGCGATGGGACAGAGAAGAATTGAAATTAGGGAACTTCAGGCGACAAGGTTCTCTCCACCCTAAGTGTTGAGGGCGGGGGGGGCAGGCTCTGGGAGGAAGGGAGCCCCGAACCCAGGGTCCTGGTCTCTGGTCTCAGTCCTCCCACCGGCTGCTGAGTGATCTCAGGCAAGTTCCTCTCTGAGTGTCTATAAGCCCATCCATGAAGTAGCCCAGCTGTCCCGGGAGGCACCAGCCCCCTCCCACCCCCTCCTTCTGCCCTCCAAGAGCCAGGACTCTTAGCCCATCGAGGTTACATGGGGAGAGTCACCTCCCACTTAAAACCTTTCCAAGTCCCTCCCCAGGATCTCATCAGAGTGTTTAACACACTGATCACAAGTCTGGGTGAAAGGGCTGCACCCCGATCACTGCATGAGCTGGGACCCTCCTCACCCCTCTGCAGGCCAAATGACCCTAAACACAAGTAATAGCATTCTCATTTGGTAGGTGGGGAAACTGAGGCACAGGGCTGGAAAGTCCCTTACCCAGGGTCACAGGAAAAGTAACCCCAGCCTGTCTGGCTCCCACGGCAGCTCTTCCCCTCACTGCATGTGCTGCCTTCACTCAAGGCCCACTGTCCACACAGCACCACCCTGCAAACGCCCACAGGACAGAGTCTGGGAGTCCCTGTTGGAGTGTGACCTCCCTAGTTGATGTCTGGGCAATCATGTGTACACACATGACCTCCCACGCCCACTTGGGCTTCTGTACATACCCCAGGCCTCCCAGACACTACTCCCCCACCAACTCATGGCCACACCCAACATTCAGACCCCTGCCATCCATGTCTCCCCTTCACCTGCCTCCTCTGGGGACAGACCACAGTCACCCCAGGCAAAGCTCCTGGTCTGTCCTCTGTTCATCCCGTCAACCAGTCACTGAGGCCTGTCTAGTCTCTCTTCTTACTCCCCATCTATTTCTTCCTCTAGTTCCCATGGCAACCACTCCTTCCTCCCAGGACAATAGTCTCCTTGACTATAAGATCCCCTTTTGTCCTTGACCCCCAAAGACACCAGAGTGATAGCCAGATTGTACCACTCTGCAGTTCACATCCTTTCTCTGGACAAGCCCTTAGGAAACCTGACCTCTAAGTAGTTGTCAGTCCCTCTCACTCACTCCCCCGATGTATAAGCCAACAGCAACTCACTGCCCCTGAGAGAACTCTGCAGCTTCCCACCTCCGCACCTCTGCACATGCTGTTCCCTCTGACTGGAATGCCCTCCCCTTCACCCTGTCCACCCCCTGCACCTGTCAAAGTTCTCGTTCTTGAAAGCTCTAGCCAGCTGCTGCCTCTCTGACCACCCTCCCTCACACACTTCGTCCTGTATGGTGTACCTGGACGGACACCCTGAGACACAGCTGCACCCCACATGAGAGGTCACTGTGCCCCGGGTTCTTCCACCCCAACTTGCAAGTGCCTCGGGCCATAAACAGGACCAGTTCATCTGAGGCCCCACTTCCTACAAGGGAAGCCCTAGGCCTGCCCCTGGAGGGTAGGGGTCTGGAGTGGGGGAGCAGCAGGGCAGGGAAGCTGGGGTTCCGCCATGTCTGGTCTGGCTCAGGCCCGGGGCAGGGGTGGCAGTGGGGTGCTCAGGCTGACAGCCCTGTTTGGTATCTTTCCCTTCTCTCTTGTTAGCAGATACATTCGCTTCCAATTTTTCTTTCCCCTTCCTCTGAGCCGAAGAGCGGAAGCACTTATTTTCTCTGTGGTAGACAATGTGAAACCGGAGAGAGTCCCGGTGAGCGTGTCTGAGTGTGAGTGTGAGAGAGGGTATGTGCGTGTGTTGTCCTGAGTATGTCTGGCTGGGCTGTGCGGGCTGCTGTGAGTCTGTAGGAGTCTGGGTGTGTGCAGGTATGTGCACGTGCCCTGTCGTTGCTTTAGCATCTTTGGTGGAGTGTGTTTCAGTAGAGCATGTTCACGTGTGTGATTGTGTGTGACTGTCAGTGGGAGGGAGTGTAGCTGTGCATGACTGTGTATGCCTGGAGTGTCCTCACTATCGTTGGGGGGTGATGGTGTGTCCAAGGGTCCGGCGGTGTTCGCCAGCCCAGCAGGAGGCCAGTGGGGACATCTCCCCCCTAACAGAGACCCCCGACTCCCCAGGGTGCCTCCTCAGACCCACCTCCTCCCCTGGGCTCAGGACAGGGGGGATCCGTTCCCAGAGAGGGACCCCAGGCTGCCTGGCCCTCCAGCCACCTCAGCCCCTCGGCCCCAGACCTTCCATGTGCGCCCGCAGCTCCTGGAAGGCTAGGGCTCTCCGAGTGGCCACCAAACAAGGCGCAGGCCTAGCACCAGGCACCCCGGCAGGCGGGAGGAAGGATGTGAGGGTTGCCAGGGTCCCCCTGACGGAGGTCAGCAGCACTTCCGTGTCAGGAACCTAGCATGCTCTCACACACACTGAGGGTCTTACACACTTACTGACACGCTCATTTGAGAACATCCTGGCAGACACTCACTGTCCCCCCTCACCCCACAAGTGCACACACTGACAGGCTCATAGGCAGAAACACACACACACAACAAGCAGACTCAGGGCGCCTGCCTGTCCCCAGCTCACAACTCCTGGGCTCCTAGGTCTGAACAGCATTTCTCCATCCAGGGACTCCTGGGGCCACTGTGTCTCCAGCCCCAAGACAGACACATTGGGGAGGCTGTTATGGGGCCCTGGGCCCCCAGTCCCTCTGGGCTGGCAGTGGCCCCCCTCACCCCTGCAAAGTCTGCCGGGGGCTGGGGGAGGCGCTGAGCCTCGGGCAGGGACATTCCCCAGAAACTGTCTCCTGTTGGGGGAGGTGCTGCCAAGACACCTAGAATAGGAGGGACGCGGGGACAGAAGCAGAAAGACCAGAAACGGAGAGGTGGCCAGCTGACCAGCCAAGGCAGAGTGAGGGGAGGGGAGGGCTGAGGGGCTCCCTGCCCACTGGAGGACGCTCTAAGGCCCCTCACGCCACCTCTCTCCTCCACCTGGCCAAGGAGGCTTTGTCACTCTCAGTTCTCAGGGGGGAAGAGGCCTGGAGGCGAGGTGACATGCTCAAAGTCGCATCGTCAGGGAGCCCACCGGGTCGTCTGATGGTGGAGCCCCGCTTCTGGGAGAAGGAGGGAGGAGGGGCCGTATCTGGGATTCTGCCTGGGCAACTCCGAGGGGAAGGGGCGCAGGGAACTGGGTGGGCTCCCTCATCCTGTCCCCATGCAGATCCAGTCCCCACCCAGTGCCCACGGAGGCGCCAGCCCAGCAGTCCGGACAGCCTCGGGGAAGCATGGGCTGGGTCTTACCCTGGGAGCCCCCCAAGACCCGGCAGCCGCACCAGCCTCCTCTCCTTTACCTGCAGGGGGCCGCCAGGCGCCGCTCCGGACCCTGGAGGGCAGCCCAGGGCGCGCGGGCTCCGCGGAAGGGGCGTCGTCGGGGTCCGCGCCAGCGGGGCTCCGCGTCGCTCTGCCGGCCGCCCTTGCGGCTGCCGGAGTGGGCGGGCGGGCGGTGGGGGGGTGGGGGAGGCCGGGGCGGCGGGAGGGGCGCGGCGGGGCGGGGCCTCCACCCTCCTCTTTCCACAGCCACGGCCAAGGCCCGCGCCCCGCCTGGCCCTCGCACCCAGCGGGCCTCGACGTCAGCCTCCCTCCCGGAGACCCATTCTGAGACATCCCCACAGCCACACACCCCAGGCAGCTTGTCCCCCAGTCACCCTCACGCACCCTGTGCCCACGGGCCCCATGCCCTCAAGAACTAGGAGGACACAGACGGGCGCTGAGGAGGGCGTGGGGTTTTCAGTGCCGGGGAGGGGCAGCCCCGGGGTTGTGGCCCACCAGTGAGCAGTCACAGCAGGCTCCCTGCAAATGGTGACCTGGGCTGAGGGAGGAGGACTTCCTGGGGAAAGGGAGGAGGGTGGTCATGATGGCACGTTGGGGTTTAGGGAGGTGAGCCTGTGCTCAGGCCGGCAGGGGCTGGAGGCTGCATGATCTGTAGGCCATGTGAAGCTGTTAGGCTTCACCTTCAGGAAAATGGGAGCCACAGAAGACTCCGTAGCAGCTCAGCTTTAGAAAGAGACCCGGATCAGCCAGCATGGCTCAGTGGTTAAGCATCAACCTATGAACCAGGAGGTCACAGTTCGATTCCCAGTCAGGGCACATGCCAGGGTTTGGGGCTCCATCCCCAGTAGGGGGTGTGCAGGAGGCAGCCAATCCATGATTCTGTCTCCTCATGGATGTTTCTATCTCTCTCTCCCTCTCCCTCTCTGAAGTTAATAAAAATATATCTAATAAAAAAAAAAAAAGAAAAGAAAGAGCCCCCTGACTTCTGTGTGGGAGAAGATGGGGGCTGCTGGAATAATCCTGACTGGTCCAGGGAAGTGGGGCCAGAGGGAGGGGTCAAGTGTGAGAGGAGTTAAGGAGGTGGAATGGGCAGGATCTGAATGTGGGGGTGAGGGACCTAGGAAAAGGGAGGTACGAGGACCGTGCCCAGGCTTCTGGTTGGCAGTGGGAAGGGCGGACCAGGAGGAGGGTGCTAGGATGCGTTGAGTTGGAGGTGCCTGTGGGACTTGCATGTAGCCACGAGGGAAGTGAGACTTCTGGGCTAGAGATAGGAATCCGTGCTGTAAGATGGTGACTGATGCCCTGGGGGCAATGCCAGGGAAGGAGTGCAGGGAGAAGAGGAAGCCCAGGCCGGGATGTGGGCACCACCAACATTCAAAGGAAGAGGGTCAGCAGAGCAGACCAAGAAGGTGCTGCTGGGGAGTGGGAGGAACCAGGAGACTAAAGACTCAAAAGACAGAGGCAGATGTTGCTAGGGCCAGGGAGGCCCCCAGGGTCAGGTGCCACAGAAGAGGTCCTTTGGGACCACAATTAGGAACTGGAGGCAGGGGCAGGAGCCAGAGGACCAGCCACAGGGATGGATGTGAGGCAGTGAGTGCAGTGGGGGAGTCTAGAGGCACTGAGGCCAGGAGAAGGGGGGTGGGAGGGGGTGGGTGTGTGCGCGCACGCCACACGTCCAGAAAAGGAGCAGGGAAGGCCCAAGGCTGTTGTCTCTGGGTCTGGGCCTACCTCCATTGCCCTCTGAGGGCCTCCCACTTTGCTGTCCCCCTGCCAAGATACACACCAGTCCCACCACTCCTCAGCGGGGCCTCTCACCCTCGCCCACCTCCAGAGCCTGGGCCCACTCCTGCCCTGCCACTCAGACTGGGGGGATAGAAAGGGGTCTTGGGTCTGGTCTCTTGGCCTGAGCCAGCCCAGAGGGACTACAGGGAGCCAGACTGGGGCACTGCTTGAGGAAGGGGAGGGACCTGGCTGCCAGGTACTAAGAGGACACTGGCTGGGGTGGAGAGCCCGGCCCTCCCCAAACGCTGGTGTGAAAACCAGGCCCTGAAGGGGGTCAGGTGGGGGTTGACTGTTCAGGGAGGGCGGGACCTAAGGCCAGAGACAGAAGGTTGATAGTGTGGACTCCAGTTAGACGGCCCGGGCTCAAGTCCAAGAACCAAAACTGCATGCCCTTGAACAAGTTACCTACCGCTGGAGCCTCAGTTTCGCATCTGGAAAGCTCTCATAGGCTTGTTGTGAGGATTAAATCCATGAATCCACATAGAGCAATTAGCTCTGAGGCAAGTTGTTCTCAGGGAGGGGCGGGGAGCTCAGTGAAGGGGAGGTGATGAAACAATCAGGCAAGCGAGGGGTGCACTGTGCTGAGGAAGGGGCTCCCCTGGGCTCCGCACACACAGACACTCAAACATCCTCAGCCAGTCCCCCACGCACTCACCCTCAGTTCTCCTGACTCACTTCATAAATTTTCCTGAGGCCCCTGGCCTGATTCTAGGTGGTACACACCCTCCCCAGCCCTTCCCTTGTCTTTCCCCGGCCAATGCCCTGCGGGGGCCGAGGGCTCCAGCTCCTTCTCCTTTCAACCAGCCTAGGAGGCCTGACCCATTGTCCTGTGGCCCAGTGTTCACTAGACCCTTCAGGTGAGCCTCAGCTGCCCATCCTCCAGCAGAGGCTGAGACACATGCCCTGACGCTGCCGCAGCTGCCTCTGCGTAGCAAACCTCAAGGCAGGAAATGAGTGTCCTGGAGCCAGCCGTCTGTAGCCTCTCCCACCCAGGCTTACCCCTGGGCTAAGCCAGCCCAGACTCCAGTCAGGCTCCCCATCGCACGTGCCAGGGGCTTCTGCCTTTGGTCTGTCTCTGGTGGGGTCTGGATTTCAAGGGGTGGGATTTGTCTGTGGTTACCTGCTGTGTGGCCCTGGACAAGCTTCTGCATCTCTCTGGGCTTCAGTTCCCTCAGCCACAGGAATCAAAGACTGGCCAGAAAGGATTTAAGGACGGTTCAAGGCCTGAGCACAGGTATCCAATGGGGAGGGGGTTAAGCTGAACCAGATGAGGCATGTAACCTGTTCATGCAGCCCCTGGCCGAGCCGGCACTGGCACCTGCCTGGTGGTTCCGAGCATGAACTGAGGAGTCAAGCCGACCAGGGTTTGGATCCGAGTTCTGTCTCTCTGTGGGCAAGTGACTTCCTTTCTCCAAACCTCAAATTCCTCCTCTTTAAAAGGGGGATAATGACAGTCCTTAATGACAACAGCTGACCGCACAGGGCTCTTACTCAGGCACTAGTCGGAGCACTTTACGTAAATTAATTCATTTAACACTCACAACAACCCTTTGACATTGATATTATTATTGTCCTCCCTTTGCAGATGAGAAAAGTGAGCACAGACAGGTTAACTCACTCGCCCACGTCCACATAGCCAGCAAGTGGGTAAGCTGGGAATCTGGGAAGGCTGGCTCCCTTGTCATACCTCTTCCCACGGTGCTATCAGGCCTCTTAGAAGAGACAGCGGCCATAGCCGGGTCGGCTTGGTGGATAGAGCATCGGCCTGTGGACTTAAGGGTCCCAGGTTTGATTTCAGGCTTGATCCCTGGCCGTGGTCAGGGCATGTGTGGGAGGCAACCAATTGATGTGTCTTTCTCACATTAATGTTTCTCTCTTCTGTCTCTCCCCTCCTGTCCACTCTAAAAAAAAAAAGAGAGAGAGAGAGAGAGAAAATATCCTCAGATGAGGATTAACAACAACAACTACAGAGACAGTGAATAGAAAGGGCTTAACACAAGACTGGCACATAGGAACGACTAAATAATTGTTATCACTGTTACCACAATCCTCCCATTCCTTCTCAATTTCTACCTTTGAAGTTTCTTTTTGTTGTTGTTGTTTTATTGATTTGAGAAAGAGGTGTGTGTGGAAGAGAGAGAGAGAGAGAGAGAGAGAGAGAGAGAGAGAGGAAGATTGATTTGTTGTTCCACTTATTGATTTGTTGTTCCAACATTTATTGGTTGATTCTTTTATGTGCCCTGACTGGAGATTGAACCCACAACCTTGGTGTATTGGGATAACACTCTAACTAACTGAGCTACCTGGCTTTCAACTTCTATCTTGATCTATAGAAATAGAACTCTGGGCTCCAACCACCCTACCCTGGGTTGGAGCCTGGGGAGGGCCTGGATGGAACCTTCCTCTTGCCACCCTTCACCTGTCTAGCAAGCTGAGGGGAGGGAGGGGTGTTTGCACATGTGTGTGGCCAGGGGTGTGCAAACCCTTGGGAGACGGTGCTGATAAATTCCTGCTCCACCAGGGCCTTGCTAATACCGCACCCTCCATCCCCACCCCTGACTGCCCACATCTGCTAGAGGACCAGATTCCTGGTTCAAGTCCTGGGAAGTCCTACCCTCCAGCTAGCCCTCCTTCCTTCTTTATAGTCACCAGAGGCCTCACTTACAGGACCAGAGAAATGAAGACTACCTCCTGCAGCCCCCGCTCCCCTCACATCCACCCCAGGGGATCGCTCAGCCCCATCCTCAAAAATCCCAGAAATGCAGTAGAAATTAAAGTTACCTTAAATAGTCTAATCTTATAACAACTTTTCTTCAATCAGCATCTAAATGTGACCACATGTGCCCAGACCACCCAGCAGCCTGGCTGGTGGTTTGGGGGGTGGTAGAGGCCTCGCTGGGGGAGTGGTCTGCGGGTCATGGGGTCCCTCCCTCTGCTTTCTCCTGACCTGTCCACGCTGAGCAGTCCTTCCCCTTCCTCACCTTTCCCAGGCAGCCAGGAAGCATGGCAGGCCAGGGTGGAGTCTCATCCTCCTCCTACACAGCTGGCGGAGGGCTGGTGGGGCTCCGCTGCAGGGAGATGCCAGGCCGCGCCATGGGCGGGTAGCCTGTGTAGCCACACAAAGCTCCATACTCAGAGGGCTCGGTTTAATACTCCGCTGGGTCAACTTGAAATTTGTAATAATTCCTTTCATAGTAATTTTTGAACAAAGAGGCTCTGCATTTCCATTTTGCCTGGAGCCCCATAAATTATGTAGCTGGTCCCGGTGGAGGCCCACATTGCCCACATACCCCTCCCTCTCTGGGCCCCTCGCACTCCATTCTCACACTCAATAAAAACTAAGGGGGGGCCTACTTTGTGCTGAAAAGTAGTGGTAGGTAGTTGGGGATACGGTGATGAACAACGCAGACAAGGCCCTGATTTCACAAAATTGCCACCTGCACACACTCAGACACTCATATATTCACAGTTTTACAAGACAGCTCCCCTAATAATAGTCATAGTCATCATAACGACCAGTTAAGGAACACTCAGCCCATGCCAGGAAATATACATACTTCATCTTGTTTCATCCTCACAACAGACAGCCAGGTAGACATTATGATCCCCATTTTCCAGATGGAAAAACTGAGGCTCTGAGTTCAAATCCTTTTTCCAGGGTCACATAACCAACAAGCAGCAGAACAAGGACCTGCCCTGGTCTCTCATTTTCAACTTCTTCTCTCCTCCCCCACCACACACACATTGCGTTCAGTGGCTTCCCCAAGGACTGAAGCTGCCAGCATCTCCATGTCCCCGGCCCCCAGCACAGGGCTACATTTTTTATTAAATGAAAGAATTCAGACACAGACGTACTTCCCAAGAAACATAAGGAAAGAGACACACACTGAAACACAAAAAATAAGTCTGTAACACATAGTGTACTGGATGAGAGGTGTTCTGGACTATTTGGATTCAAGTCCTGACTCTACTATGTATTAGGGGTGTTTCTGTTTTCTTATCTGCAGAATGAGAACAGTGACAGGGTTGTTGTGAATACTATGGGAAATGCAGGTGAAGTGCTTAGACTTCATTGGCACAGTCACTCTTCCATAAATGTTAGCTGTTGCCATGAATAGCATTTGTGCGCACTCATGGGTTCTCAAGCTCATCACTCCATCTTCCCAGCCCCCTCCTAGCTTAGCTCAGTCCTAGATACCCTCATGGCTGGCAGTCCAGGCCCCAGAGCCAGGAGGGCAGGGCAGCTGCTTCTCCCGGCATCCTTCATCCTCCAGGGCTTTACCTGGACCCGCTCATGTGTGTGGAGGGGCAGCAGGGGGGCCTGGGCTGCTGATGCTCCTCACCAGCTCTGGGTCTATCAGAGAAGGCTTCCTGGAGGAGGCCTCCACCAAGCCAGTTGAGCCAGGCTTAGCAGGAGGGTGTTGCCCTGTTCCTTGGCTCCCTCCACTGTTCCTCACAACACCCACCCCCCAACCGCTGCGGCAGCGCCCTCTCTCCACCCCCTTCCCCACAGTAGAAACTTTCCTCTCCTCCTGCCAGAAGCGTAAATTGCCCCCAGGAATGCACTGCATCCCACAGCTCCCCTGGCAGTGGCCGGCTACAGTCCTGGGGTCAGGCCTGGCCCTACATCAAAGGCTGGGGATCCATCACAGCGAGGCTCCTCGCCTGCTGCCACCCTCCCCCGCCTCCCACCGGCCCTCTGGCTTCCAGGGAACAGCACATGGTAGCACTTAAGCTCTGGGAGAACAGGGAGGATGCTTTTCCTGCACCCCCCCGCCCCACCATCCACAATGAACTACTTGTTAGGAGACTATTTTAATTTTACTTAATGCAATTTCTGCTCCTGGGCCTCTGTTGCCACCTCCTTCTCAGACCTGGATGCCCAGTACAAATGTAAGGAGGCCAATCCACCAGGGAAAGGCATAACCCGCGTATGGAAATATCACTGGTGGGAGCCCGGGGCAGAAACAGGACTCTCTTACATCAGGGGAACCAGGCTGGTGCTCTGGTCTCCACTCAGGAGGTAAGGGGGTCAGTTAGGGGAGGGCTCGGAGCTAGCTTGTGCAACTCAGCAGTCAGCATGAGAGTTTGGGGTGTGTATGGGAGCCACAGACTTCTTTCCAATGCCCTGGGCGTAGTAGGCAAGCCCTCAGCCTGGCAACCCTCTGAGCTTTGTATTCAGGTCCAGCAGGCATGACTGAAGGAAGGGGGCACTTCCTGGCTCAGACCAGCTTCTGAGATTTGCTCCATCAGGTGCATCTTCTAGCAAATTCTGAAAACCAGGGGTCCAATGGTCACTTTCTGGTACAGTAAGTGGTGATCTGGAGACCCCTGGTGGCCAAAGGCTACAGAACAAGGCCTTTCCTTAGAGGTCTGCCCAGCAGGACCCCTCCAGTCCCAGAACGCCACTGTGACCAGGCTCTTCCGGAACCCTCCTTAGTCAATCCTCCCATGTGGCCTGACACACCTGCCCCATCTTGCATGCCAGGACATCGAGGGGAATGGGAATCGCCCAGCCTGGGGACAGGGGAGGTCCCAGCCTCACGTCACAGCAGAGCACAGGGATATGTAATCTACACTGGTTAACTCTGGGTGGGGGGACCAGCAGTATGTCTGGCTCATCTGGGAAAGATAACGAGCTGATGTTCCGAATAGCTCTTTCCTTTCCCTTACACAACTGCACATCAGGGGCTGGAGCTGGGAAAGGGACTAAGGGACTTTGTTTCCACAGCTTGCAGACCCTGTAATGTTGCCCAAGATTAACTCTGGGAAAGGAAATATCCAAAACCTCACGCCATATAAACGGCTGCTGGAAAGTAGGTTGTGGTACTGGGAGGGGAGGAAGGGGGAGGAAGGGCAAGGGCCCCCCTGGAGAGGGGCAAGGGTGGTGCAGCTCACTTTTCTTGGTAGGGTCTGAACACCACACAACGCTTTCCATGTCTGGGTCCCAGCCTTCATTTCCTTCCCCGCTCCTTCACTCACTCAAAACCTAGTGCAACTGGTCCCAGCCTTATACTGCATCCTAAGAATACAGATGGCCAAAATGAGGTGCCTGCCCTGGGCCCCAAATTGTACCTGGAGGGGCAAGTACAGACTTAGAGAAGGATGGGATCCCAGAGAGAACATGAGCCCCCCTATACTTGGAAACACAAAAGTGACCTTTCCTCCTCTTGGCCCGGTGGCTCAGTCAGTTGGAGCATCATCCCATCTACCAAAAGGTTGTGGATTCAATTCCTGGTCAAGGCACATACCTAGGTTGTGGGTTTGACCCCCAGTCAGGGTGCATACAGGAGGCAGCCAGTAGATGTTTCTCTCTCTCCCTTTCTCTCTATAAAATCAATGGAAACATATCCTTAGGCGAAGATTTAAAAAAAAAAAGTGAGCCCAGTCGGTGTGGATCAGTGGTTGAGCGTTGACCTATGAACCAGGATATCACGGTTTGATTCCCAGTCTGGGCACATGCCTGGGTTGTGGGCTCCATCCCCAGTAGGGGGCATGCGGGAGGCGCCAATCAATGATTCTAATTGATGTGTTTTTTTTCTCTCTCCCTTTCCCTTCCTCTTGAAAGCAATTTTTTAAATTTATAAAATAGCCCTAGCTGGTTTGGCTCAATGGATAGAGTAAAGGCCTATGGACTGAAGGGTCCCTGTTCAATTCTGGCCAAGGGCTCATGCCCATGTTGTGGGCTCGATCACCAGTAGGGGGCGTGCAGGAGGCAGCCGATCAATGATTCTCTCTCATCATTGATGTTTCTCTCTCTCTCTCCTTCGCCCTTCCTCTCTGAAATCAATAAAAAATAAAATATAAAAAAATTTTAAAAGTGAGCTGGAAGAGGCAGGTCATGTGCAAACTGCCTCTCTTCCTGCTGTCCCAGAACCCTGGTCCTAACCTACAACCAAGACACTCTTCAAGCACAATGCATCATTACCACTCCTCATCTCAGGCCTGTCTACTAACCTTGGGGAAGGCCCAGGGGCCCCATTCCCCATCCCCCAACAACCTGAGTATCTGACCCTTGAGGGCCTAGATATCACCAAGAAAAGTGCTACCAAACAAGGCCTGACAACTCTGATGCCCCCAAGCCCTTTGAAAGCTATCCTAGGCTCTGTAAGGCTAGGAGAGGAAGCCACAGGCCTGCTCTCCTCCTCCCTCGCTGCTGTCATTAAGAACATGGGTTTTGGAGTTTGGCAGGGGCTTTGGACCCTATCATCCCCACTTACTAGCTGAATGACCTTGAGCAACTTGTGGCCTCCCCTCTACAAATGGAATTCCTGTGAATCAGATAATGAAGAGTTCAGTAAAGTCTGACACATGGAAAGCACACAATAAATGGTACCCAACACCAGGGTTTACATGGTCTTTTTAAGCCAAAACCCTGAATTGGTGGCCAAGAGCCCAGGGTATGCCTGGGATAACGGTCTGCTTCTGTATTTTACTACAGAGTAGTAAAAACGACTCTGAAGGGGCCTGGTTTGCTCCCACGTTTCCCAGGCTCTCTGGTCTATCAGGACCAGATAAAATCAAGGCAGGGCCCAGGAACTCAGCTGGTCTCCTCACCCACTGTAACAAAATTCCCAGGGCTGAGCAGAAAGAAAACAGGACAGGATTGGGACTTCACTCAAGAATGTGTCTTTATTGAAGAATTTGTAAGAAAAAAGGATGAACCCTCTGTAAAAAGAGGAGATGTTGCCTCCAAACAGCAGGGAGGAATGAGACCTGGGTGGCTTCCCAGAAGTCAGTGTTTCCAGCACGACGGGCTCCCCTCTCCTGGCAGCACTAGACGTGTCACACTACCGCTAGCAACTCCCACCCACCCTCCCCGCCTCTCCTCCCGCCCCACAACCCTGGGCCCCCCACAGCCAGGTACCAATGGCTTTCTGAAGGCCCAGGGACAGATGTGCCAGGCTTGCCTCTTACTGGGTCAAAGTGGGTTTTGCTTCGGAAATTCAAACAGGAATGTAAAATGGTTGAGCTCTTTCTAGTCCAACTAAGGATGACTACCTCCGTCCCCTTTGAAGGGAAAGGGAGCAAAGGCTTTCCCTCCTGAATGTACACACTTGTGGGGAAAATGGACTAAATCACAGTCTAGCATGGAGAATGGAAACAGGTGAGAAGAACATATAACGTCCGTGTTGAAGAGTCACTGAGCTCTAGAGGGCAAAGGGAGCACTGAGGCTTTCGGATTCCAGCCAGTGCTCCTGCTGGCAGCCCTGAAGTCCTGGGGACGGTCATTCCTCGCCAACTGGGAGATTATCCTCAATCCGCCTGATGAACCTCATCCGGATTTCTGTCACGCCGTCTCCTTTCAGGGTGTCCTGGACAAACTTGGCCTCCACAGCCATCTGGACCTGGGGGACAGTGGGAAAATGAAGGGTGACTGCCTAAGCACGGCCTCTGGGGAGCCTCTGGGGATAGGGCTATATAATTGGCTCATCCACAGCAGCCAAAATAGGGGGCTGGTTTCCACAGGACAAGACTGTCAATTCCAATGTTCTCCTGTAGAAGGCAGTGACCCCGACCCATAAGGAGAGACTTAGCAAAGAACATGCCTGAGTGAGACTGTCACCAAATAAGCTAATCTGGGAATGGATGTTCTGGGCTTTGGTGCTGACAGCACCGTCTCAGTCTAGCAGGGAGGATCACCATGTAGAGACATCCAGCGCGCATCCTATACTCAGCAGCATCACCATCTCAGGCAGCGAAGTGCCAGGTGAGCCAAAGGCCTTTCTTCTCTCTCTCTCCCTCTTATTCATTCAAGCATTTATCAAGCCCCTATCACATTTCAGGTGTCCCAGAAGGTAAAGAGCTGTACTCACCATCTCCAAAGCTCCCCGCAACACCCCACACAAGAGGTTGGAATAAATAAGGGATGAGTGATTATCAGGAAGTTCTACAAAGTCCACCAAGGGGTTATTTTCCAAAATGAGGGAGAATTCGTCACCAGCTGGGCTCCAATTGGTGATGCTTGGAGTGATGCCCAAGTACATCTTGAACGCCACCTGTCAGGGAACACACAAGAGCACCATAGGAAGAGCGGTAGGAACTGTACATAGGAAGCTGATGGGCTGGCAAAGGGGAACTAAGTGACTCAGGAACAAAACTGTGGCTCTGCAAGACATTGAAGCTTTAGGCATTCAGGGCCAAAAAAAGGCATCTGTGCACAATTCCATACTCCTCTCTTTCAAGGTATCATATAACCAGGCAACAACTTGCTATCCACCTGCACTTTGTAGCGGAAGGAAGCACTGACCTTCTGATTAGGATGCCTGCCCTGAACCAGCATCTGAGTGTATAGAGGCCCCAACCCACCTCCCTGTCCTCTGTGTGTCTGAGCCCTTCTTTTTGAATGGGAATACAGGTCACTGGGGCAGAATTACTCTGAAGACAGCCTGCCCTCTATCTACCCTCCTAATTCCAAACCCTCACGAAACTCGCCAGTCAACCCTCTTGGATTTGGGCAAGATAACGGACACTACAATTCTATAGGTGTTTTATCGTTTATTACTAATCCTACTAGAGGCCTGGGTCCGGCCAGCATTGGGGCCAGCCGGCAGGAGGTTGGCCGGCCGCCCCTGATGTGTGTGTGGGGGGTGCAATTGGGGGCAGTGCCAGCTCAAGGGAGGGGCTGATCTGGCCGCTGCAGTGCACCTCATAGTGACCAGTCGTTCCAGTTGCTCTGTCGTTCAGGTCACTTGGCTTTTATATATAGAGATATTATGTGACACTAACATTATTAATAGCAAACATTTACTATACCTACACTACATTAAGTGCATTCATTTTACCTGAATGCTCATATTCATTTTTTCATTTACTCCTTACAACAACCCTGTGAGGAAGCTCTTATTTTCTTCATTTTAAAGATGAGGTAACTGGCAATTAAAGAGGTTAAAGTAACTTACCTAAGAACTAATAAATATTGGAGCCAGAATATGAAGCCAGTTGTGTCTATATTCTTTTATATATATATATATATATATATATATTTTTTATTGATTTCAGAGAGGAAGGGAAAGGGAGAGAGACAGAAACATCAATGATGAGAATAACTGATCAGCTGCCTCCTACACACCCCCTGGGCATCTGCCCTGACCGGAATCAAACTTTTGACCTCCTGGCTCATAGGTTGATGCTCAAACCTTGAGCCACACCAGCCAGGCCAGGTGTGTCTGTATTTTTAACTGCCATGCTACTCTGCTACATCTTCACAGTTGAGACCTGGCTCTGATTTCATTGGGGCTTTAATACACAGGGATCACCCCAACTACTCTTCCCTTTTCATAATCTGTGCTATTCCCAAACCATCAGGAGGGCTTCTTTGGCCCAAACAGCTGCCTAACTAGTCTTTTGGAATGCTAAGGGTCTCTCTAAGGGAGACAGAGAGAGTAGACAACCCTTCCACCCAGGATAATGACCTTGGCGATGACATCTGCAGTTTCCCGAAAGTCATGGCACTTCCCCACATTTGACCGTGCCAAGAAATCTTCAATCAGTCGAACTCCAATGTTATAGCCCCTGGGAAGGAAATGAGAGAACAGACTGTATTACAGAATCTGAGTGTTTTATATCCTATATAATAAAAGGCTAATATGCAAATTTTCCCCTTGGGAGTTTGACCAACCGGGTGTTCAACCGCTCACTATGATGTGTGCTGACCACCAGCGGGTGGTGCAGAATGAAGGAAGGCCCCAGCCGGCAGCCGGCCCCTGGCAGCTGGCAGCCAGGGGAAGAAAGGCCCTGGCTGGCAGCCAGAAGGCCCTGATTGGCCCTGATCGCTGGTCAGGCCTAGGGACCCTACCTGTGCATGAATTTCGTGCACTGGGCCTCTAGTCTGTATATAAGGCTGTTGGTGGTAAAAGAAAAATGGAGGTAATTCCAAAACATCCCAATAAATGAGCTCAGTGGAAACCAAAACGTTGGTTATAAGAGGACGACCCTGTTCTTAACTCCAAAGGACCAGGTAGGTTCATGTTCTAGGGAGCCCCATTCTTGCTGCTCCCACAGAGGAGCGCACTCACATTTTGTCCAGCTGTTTATTCACATCTTCATCATTTTCATAGTCCTTGCATAGTTGGGTGACCAGAGCCCCATACGTCAGGGTGAAGAGCTCAGAGCTCTAAAAGAGATTCAAAACGCAGTCAGGACACACAAAAGAGAAAGTTTGGTGAGAGTCTGGACTGGCCTCAACTGTCAGGATTCAAAGGAAGGTCACTGTGTCTGGTGGGAGGAAACACCCCCCCGCTATGGAGTGGTCAAGGAATCTGGCTCCCCAGAGTCAATGTGGCAGGGCTGCAGCCAAACCCACTACAAAACAGGCTGTAAAAGGCACTCATACACTGAGCAGTCACTTTCCAACACACCAAGGTAGGCTTCTGCAAATCCAGAACCCCACTACAGCTACCAAGCCTAAGCTCCAGTCACCAGAATCGGGTGTGGGAGCAGCAGTCATTCACTAGCTCCTGTGAGAGACAAGCCCAAAGCAGACATTTACAAATTACCCTCTGGGGGTTGGCAAGTGTTGACCAAGGGACTCCCCAGTCCCAAGGCCCCACCCAGGAACAGTAGAGGACCCAAGGGGCCCTCTCCATGGGGAAGGAAGGAAGTCTAAGATGAAGTCCATTGCATGATGATAACCCCTATACTAAGGCATGGGAAAAATCATGTTCCTTTTGACACATAGCTAGAATGTTTCCAGGAAAGGGGATAATTCTGAAAGGAATACATTCTGTTGTGTACCTGGACTGGTTTCTATTATAATCACAGTTAAAAATCACAGAAACTCTTTCTCAGATAAGGAATCCTGTCACCTTCCTACCAAGACACAGAGATGTGTACGGTAAAAAGAAATGCAACAGGGGAGGGGTCAACGGGGAGAGAGAGGAAGACATCTGTAACACTTTCAACAATAAAGATAAATTTCAAAATAAACAAATAGAGTACAAAACTAAAGACTAATAAAAGACAGAATAAAAGCAGCAAGTTGGGGGAAAGGCATTATCAGAGTTAAACAAAGAGAGATACATGTTAATAGTGTATTTGGACCAATGGATTCACACAGATACTGCCACTCAACCACTCCCTTCTGAAGGGAGGCTTGTCAAACTGGGAGCAGAGCATCGTTTTCTCTTTCAGTATTCTGGGGAATAAAGTCCAAGTCAAGTTAAGACCCAGGCTCTCAGGACCCAGTGCTCCTCACCTCGTCCCCATGGCAAGAATAATATATGAATGTCTTTTGCTTCCATACTGTATTCTATTTTTCATCACCTCATTTTCTACCCCACAATAACTCTGTAAAGCAGAAAGGGCAGGAATTAATCTCATTTTAGAGATGAGGAAACTGAGACTCAGAATGGTTAAGTAATTTTCCGAAGGACAAAGAGCTCATTATTGACAAAAGTAATTTTGGAGGACAAAAACCAAGAGTTTCTAAACCAATGTTCATTCTACACACTGTTCCCCAAAACTGCATTAATAACCCCCCTAAAACAAAACAAAACATTTAGCTGCACTAGGAAGTCAAAGAGAATCAGTTTCAGAATTAGGAAGTCCTTTGAACTCAACTAAAACAGCCAGATCAGGGTATGTCCAAGAGACCATTTACCAACTACGGCAATTTAAGAGAAGCTATTGAGGAGGAGAATGATTTTTATTTGTCAGGTTAAGGTTTGGCACTAGAATGACTTGGGCATGAATGGATGGAGACAATCCAGCAGTAACCAGTCCATAGAATTGGCATCGCCGCATTAAGTCAAGAGCGCTTTCCTTCCATTATTAATAAGCCTCAGCCCACCGTGATGCCAAGTAACAAGCATATCATGATGTTATCAAGCTCCTTATAGACGCAGCAGCCCCCAAGGTACTGATGAGAAAAATCAAGGTCCTAGACAGATCAGTGCACGGTCACAGAATCAATGTTCCTGGGATATGGGAATAGGATCCCTGACCCCGGCTCTCTGTACCCTTTGATTTGCAAGTCTGTCTCCATCTCCCATTGTGAACCAAGCCTATTTGGAATAGTGTGCAACATAAGTATATAACTTAAAGGTCTTCATACTTCAAAAATAGGAATGGGGCTGTGGTATAGAAAAGAATCATTCGCCCTAGCTAGTTTGGCTCAGTGGATAGAGCATCGGCCTGTGGACTGAAAGGTCCTAGGTTTGATTCTGGTCAAGGGCACGTACCTAGGTTGCAGGTTCATCCCTGGCCCTGGTCGGGGTGCCTGCAGGACGCGACTGATCAGTCTCTCTTTCTCTCTCCCCATCTCCTCCATCCCTTCCACGCTCTGAAATTCTGAGTGCTGCCATTAAAAAATTAATGGGAAAAATATCCTCGGGTGAAGATTAACAAAACAAAAAAGAAAACTGAGTCTTAGTTACTTAACCTGTCACCTATAAAATGGGGTTAATTTTTATAAATGTTAATGACCATTATTATTGAACATAATTAAAGCAATTGTAAAGTAGAAGTGTTGTAGAAGAGATTCATATTTCTGTTGGGAGGGAGAATGTGGTGCTTATGATCAGTGAAGAAATGGGACTGGTTGAATAGCTGACCTTTACGGTCCCATGGAATCTTTTGTTATAAGGGTTACAGGAATGAAAACCCAGGTCTTCAGACTCTGCAACCTCCCCTATATTTCTCTGACTTCCTCCCTAGTTCACCTTGTTCACTCCTTTCTTTTTAAAAAAAAAATTGTACTGCCCTAACCGGTTTGGCTCAGTGGATAGAGCGTCAGCCTGCGGACTGAAGGGTCCCAGGTTCGATTCCGGTCAAGGGCATGTACCTGGGTTGCGGGGAGTGTGCAAGAGGCAGCTGAATCTATGTTTCTCTCTCATCGATGTTTCTAACTCTCTATCCCTCTCCCTTCCTCTCTGTAAAAAATTAATAAAATATATTTTTAAAAAAATTGTACTGATTTTCAAAGAGAGAGGAAGGGAGAGGGAGAGAGAGAGACATTGATATGGTAGTGCAACCTCCTCGATTGGTTGCCTCCTACGCGCCCCCTACCAGAGTCTGCAACCTGGGCATATGCCCTGATTGGGAATCAAACTGGCAACCCTAAAGTGCACAGGACAGCCAGTGCCCAACCAACTGAGCCACACCAGCCAGGGCTGTTCACTCTCTCATCACACTAGTCTCCTACCTGTTTCTCAGACATAGCAAGCAGACTCTCACCTGAGGGCCTTTACACTTTCCTAGAATTTTTCACCAGGATATTATTTTTATGGCTTATCCTTACTTCTTCCTGTTCTTTATATATATATTTTATTGACTTCAGAGTGGAAGGGAGAGGGAGAGAGAGATAGAAACATCAATGTTTCTGGGAATTGAACCCACGACGCTTTGATGCACAAGACCACGCTCCAACCACTGAGCAACACTGGCCAGGGCTGAGATGCAGTCTTCTTATAGTTGAGCACTGTCTCATAAAAACTCATGTGATCCTGCCCTAACCTGTGCCTTGGTTGCAGGCACGTCCCAAGTAGGGGGTGTGCAGGAGGCAGCTGATTGATGTTTCTCTCTCATCGATGTTTCTAACTCTCCTCTCCCTTCCTCTCTGTAAAAAATCAATAAAATATATATTTTTAAAAACAACTCATGTGACGTTAATCCATTCCTTAATATCTCTGAATTTCAGTTTTTCCCATCTATACAATGACAACAATACTGTCTGCCTTTCAAGGTTACTGTAAGATTCCAACAAGATGCTTGTCGAGTGCCTGGGGCATAGTATGAACTCAAGTAGATATTATTTTTATTCTTAAACTGGTTCTCTGTGGTGTGGTGTCAGAGAGCACCCTGAATTAGGCTCAAAGAGGGAGATCCTGATCCACATAAAGAACTTTGTAGCAACCAATAAGGCAAGTAGAAAGAACATTGGGTTGTAGTCAGAAGACCTCCTTCTGGGTCTGAGCTTGCCACTTACTGGATGTGAGAGACATCAGGTCAGTCACTTCACGGAACCTCAATCTCCTCACACAGAAACAGTACCAGGAGAAACAGTATCATGCTCATCCCAGGGTTGCTGGGAGGATCTAATGAGATAACGGACTTAAATATGCTTTCTTTGCAGACCAACAAACCATAGGAGTGCTTTCACACTGGCACAGACAGTGTGATCTCCAAGTTCTTCTCCAAGTACCTCAGGTACAACCTGAGCAGAGTAAGCTAAGCCAAGCCCTACACTCAGGTGAGCTACTGCACTTGATAGTTTTCAGAAGGTTTTTTACTTAGCACCTCCAAAAAACACCAAATCTCCTGTAAGGGAGCTGATTTTTGGAGTTAATGCTAAAAGAGTCACACTTACTATTTTTGTCAATAGAAGTAATCTAGTGTGACTGCCCCCCGCAGCTGGAGAAGGAAGGTCAGTAACAGGACAGAGTCCACCTCTCTCTTCCTCTCCAGACTCCTGTCATGGAGATTCTGAGTGCTGCTGTTAAGTAGTAATTCACCTGAGCAGCTGGGGCTGGGTTACTAGCAACACAACACAAAAGAAGGGCTGGCCTGATTGTCCATGTGATTCAAGAACCAAACACTATGCAGACACATGAAGGCTAATATCCTATCTAATAAAAGAGTAATATGCAATTTGACCATCACTCCAACACACAAGATGGCTGCCCCCATGTGGCCAAAGATGGCTGCCCCCATGTGGACACAAGATGGCCATCCCCATGTGGACACAAGATGGCTGCCACAAGATGGCCAGCAGGGGAGGGCAGTTGGGAGGGACCAGGCCTGCAAGGGAGGGCAGTTGTGGGTGATCAAGCCAGCAGGGGAGGGCAGTTAGGGGTGACCAAGCCGGCAGAGGAGGGAAGTTGGGGGTGACCGGGCCTGCAGGGAAGGGCAGTTGGGGGGGACCAGGCTGGCAGAGGAGGGAAGTTGGGGGTGACTGGGCCTGCAGGGAAGGGCAGTTGGGGGTGACCGGGCCTGCAGGGGAGAGCAGTTAGAGGTGACCAGGCCTGCAGGGGAGGGCAGTAAGGGGCAATTGGGCTGGCAGGGGAGCAGTTAGGCATCAATCAGGCTGGCAGGGGAGTGGTTAGGGGGTGATCAGGCTGGCAGGCAGAAGCAGTTAGGGGCAATCAGGAAGGCAGGCAGGCGAGCAGTTGGGAGCCAGCAGTCCTGGATTGTGAGAGGGATGTTCGACTGCCCTATCAGGATCGGGCCTAAACGGGCAGTTGGACATCCCTTAAGGGGTCCCAGATTGGAGAGGGTGCAGGCTGGGGTGAGGGACACACACTGCCGTGCACAAATTTCGTGCACCGGGCCTCTAGTCTTTACTAATAAAAATGCTAGCTGACATTTACTGAGTGTCAACTATTTTCTTCTTTTTAAAAAAAGATTTTTGTTATTATTATTATTTTTTTAGAAAGAGAGAGAAGGAGGGAGCGGGAGATAGAGAAACATTGATGTGAGAGTGAAACATGGGTCGGCTACCTCCTGCATGCCCCGACCAGGGATCAAGCCTGCAACCTGGGCATGTGCCCTGACTCGGAATTGAACCATCCTGGGACATCGCTTTGCATGCATTATCTACCTCAATTAATACTCAGAACATCCTTATGATATAGATACTATTATTACCTTTTTAAATTTATTTTGAAGCTGGTGAAACTGATGTTTAGGACAATGAATAAACTTGCCCAAGGTCACACAAGCAAGCAGGAAAGTCAGGACTCAATCCTGGACAGTACTATACTCCCATGTTGGTATTTTTCCGACTCTCTCATAGATTATGTGCCTGTCGAATTAAGGACTAGGACTTCATCTCTGCATTTCCCCCAACACCTAGCACAGGCTTTCCATAAAGTTGGGACTCAAGAAAAGTTTGCCGGACAAATGGCTGTTTCTGTTTGCACAAACTAAAAGCAGAGATCTAGTTACTTGGGCATATTAAACCTTGAAGTCTTGAAAGGTCTTAGTGGGAACACAGCAATTAGAAGACTGCTGATTACAGAAGATTGGGCTGACTGGGAAGACCTTGCTGGAGGTGGGGACTCCCCAAGCAGAGAGGAAAGGAGCATGTGAAAGCCAGGTGGCTACAAAGAGGATCATATGACAAGCCCCAAGTAGGTACCAGTAGGAACTGAATGAGAGGACACACCAAACCAGGGGTGGGCAAAGGGTCCCAGGTTCGATTCCGGTCAAGGCCATGTACCTTGGTTGCGGGCACATCCCCAGTAGGAGGTGTGCAAGAGGCAGCTGATCGATGTTTCTCTCTCATCGATGTTTCTAACTCTCTCTCCCTCTCCCTTCCTCTCTGTAAAAAAATCAATAAAATATATTAAAAAAAAAAAAAAAAGAATGGAGCAGTGAACAAAAATTCCTACTCTCATGGAGTTTATACTCTCATGGGGGAGACTGAAAATATACAACTAAATATATAATTTATAATGAAACATTTAAAACAAAATAGTGCTATGAAGAAAAACAGCAGAGTAACAGAATAGAGAACTAATCATGCGATCAGGGAAAGCCTCTCTGAGGAGGTGACATTTGAATAATTGTGCATGAAGCGAGTTCCAAGCAGCAACAGCTGTTGCAAAAGCTTTGAGGCAGGAGTGTGCTGTAGCCCCTCCATAATTCCCTCCCTTCAAAAAAGCTGAGTGAATATTGGGGTTGGAAGTAAAGACTGCAAGTTTCTACTGAACTCATATTAAAGATTTCAATATTGATTTCAGGTTCAAAAAAAAAAAAGTACAGCCCTAGTTTGGCTCAGTGGATAGTGTCAGCCTGTGCACTAAAGGGTCCCAGGTTTGATTCCAGTGTGCAGGAATCCAAGGGGGTGTGCAGGAGGCAACCAATCAATAATTCTCTCTCGCCGAAACCGGTTTGGCTCAGTGGATAGAGCGTCGGCCTGCGGACTGAAAGGTCCCGGGTTCGATTCCGGTCAAGGGCATGTACCTTGGTTGCGGGCACATCCTCAGTGGGAGGTGTGCAGGAGGCAGCTGATCGATGTTTCTCTCTCATTGATGTTTCTAGCTCTCTATCCCTCTCCCTTCCTCTCTGTGAAATATCAATAAAATATATTTTAAAAAAAAATAATAATAATAATTCTCTCTCATCATTGATGTTTCTCCCCTCCTTCCCCTCCTCTCTGAAATCAATAAAAATATATATTTTTTAAAAGTACAAAATTGCCGAAACCGGTTTGGCTCAGTGGATAGAGCGTCGGCCTGCGGACTGAAAGGTCCCGGGTTCGATGCCGGTCGGGGGCATGTACCTTGGTTGCCGGCACATCCCCAGTGGGAGGTGTGCAGGAGGCAGCTGATCGATGTTTCTGACTCTCTATCCCTCTCCCTTCCTCTCTGTGAAATATCAATAAAATACATTTAAAAAAAAAAAAGTACAAAATAAATGCAAGTTATGAAAACTAAGCAGGAAGACCTCTCATATCTTAAGGAGGAGGAAACATTTACCATGCCCCATGCAATTTACACTGAAATCTAACTTAATCCTAGGTGGGCATTTTATACATAAGGAAACTGAGGATCAATTGAGGAAGACAGAATTCCAACCAATGCTCATGCTTTTCTCCCTACATGACAATTCCCTAGTAAAACATTCTCTTTTTCTTCTTTATTTAAACTACTGATATTTCCTCCAAAACAGGAATTCTTAACCTGTAATCCACGGAGTATCTTCAAATGTAACTAAATATCTGTGTATATGTTCTTCTATTTAATATTTCTGGGGAGAAGATCCATGATAGGTATCATCAGCTTCTCAAAAGGGGTCTGATGGAGAAAAAAAGTTAAGTCCTCCTCAGGAGTAATAGGGTCTCCTGCAGCAAGCACATTGGAAGGTGTGAGGGAAGTTTAATCATCCCCTCTAGAGCTAAAGGTCAACAAAAGGCCCCTGACCTGCCCATCATGCAACCTTGAATACTCAGTTTTTAAGTTGGAAAACAAAGAAAGGCAGCATGGGGAACTGGAGGAAGTAAGAATATGCCAAAGAAAAGAAACACTTGTCAAGAAGTCCCCTAACTTTGGAGAAAAATGTTACCTACCTTACTTTCCAGGCCCAGACCCCATCCACAGGCAAACTTCATGGGACTCTATGGTGTCCCACTATTCCCAGGACAAGAAGAGAACCTCCGCCTGCCAGAGGGACACCACTTACCGCCTTCTCTTACTCCACGGAACAGAAAGCTCCTTTCTGACAAAAGCGGTATCTGAGCATCTCTTACAACGCCAAGGCCAGTGTGAGAGAGCATGGCCTAGAAGTCTGAAGCATTAGCTTTGGAGTTAGAGAGACAGGGGTTCAAATCCTAATTCTTCCTAGCTGTAAATTTGGGCAAGTTAGGTAACCTCTCTGAGCTGTAAATGGCAATAACTGCATCCATCGGAGAGGATTATTTTGCGGATTAAGTGAGATAATACACGGAAAGTGGTTGGCCCAGGGCCTAACACAAAGAGTAATAGGTGCCCATGACTGTTATTACCGTCGCTGTTGTTGGCCTAGCACACAGTTGCTCTGCTGCACTCAGGCGGGGGGAGGGGTCTCTGAGCCACTCCAGCGGCCCTCCAACTGGCCCCAGGCCCGGGACGCCCCCGGAGGACTCTCCCCTCTCAGCCCACCAAGCAGTGCCTCCTTCCTCCAGCGGAACTACCTCCTCCCAGAGCTCAAAGGAGGACCCTTTCCCAATTGCGCTCCAAGCCAGACCCCTTCCCCAGAACGCCTCTATTCTGCCCCGCCCGCCGAAGTCACACGCTCCAAGTTACCATTTTCTTGCTCTCAGTGCCACGGTTCGCCTGCCTCGACATGGTGCCGGAAGCCCCAACCCACCTCGCCTCAGGCCCACTCAGCGACCCCTTCTAACAAGGTTCAACCCAACCACGGCCCCTCAGCCTTCCGGACTGACCAGCACAGACACACCGCGCCTGCGCGGCCTGCCGCGGGGCACCACGGGACTCGTGGTCCGGCCGACGAGGGTAACTGCCCCCTCCCTCCCATAAATGTCGGACTACAACACCCAACAGCCCCTCCGGCAGCACCGCCCCTTAGTTCAGCTGGACTACAACTCCCAGAGTGCTCCGCGCGCGGTTAATTTGCAGAGCTTGTCTTCCCCTGGGCTGCATACTGGCCACTGGGTGGCGTCCACACCTTACGGTAATTCTGTATCAACCACATACTTGCCCCCTCCTCCCCACACCCCAGCCCCCACTCAGATATGCTCCGCAAATTCCTCTCTCGCCGGGTTTGGTCTCTCGGAAAGTCCCTTTTTCCAACTAGCTTCTTATGCTGTTGATGCAATTCAGAGCTAGAAGATCCCAGGATGTCCCAAAAAACTAGCAATGGCTCACATGCAATTTCTCTCCTTCACTACAAAAATATTTAATGACCACCTACTATGTGTCAAACATTCTGCTTAGTGGCTTTCTCTTCAAACTGCCATCTGTCCCCAAACTCCAAACGCAGCCAGCATCTGCATCCTACCACCTGTACCTTGTGATGGACTATCTAGTGTATTCCATAAAGTTCAGGTCACATTCTTCTGGCTCCCTCCCTAGAACAACTGCCTGGCTTCCAGAAAAGATCACCAGTGTTGGTGGCAGCCAGTCTGGGTTATGATTCCAGTTTTGCCATTTTAGGCAAGTTACTGGATCTCTCTCAGTTGTTATGAAGATTGGTGAGCGGCATATACAGAGCACTGGGACTCAAGGTGTGTATTCCCTTTCTTCTCGCCATCTCAAAGAAAGAAAGGAAAGGAGAGAGAGAGAGAGAGAGAGAGAGAGAGAGAGAGAGAGAGAGAGAGAGAGAGAGGAAGGAAGGAAGGAAGGAAGGAAGGAAGGAAGGAAGGAAGGAAGGAAGAAAACAAAACAAAAAACAGCCCAAGAAACAGGTCCCAGAAACACCAGGGGAATGTGTTGGCCACACCCGCATCCATCACCAAGGGGAAGTCCTACTGTCCCTGACCAGAGCTCTTTGGTTTCAGCTCCAACAATTCCTCCCTGGCTGGTCAGTTCTGAGGGGCAGGGCTGGAGTTGCTGAGCACCCTCTCCTCACATAGGCCTGACTCTGCAGAAGCTGAATTCTAGCCCCTAACCCTCATCATAACAACCAGCCTGTCCAGACTTGAGCCAACCGGGCTGAGGAAGACTGGAGGGCTCAGCTGCTGAGGCTGAAAGCTAGTGCCCAGGATTCCCCTGGTCTCCCCTCAGGGCGCAGGCCAAATTATTATGATACCCTGCTCCCTGTGGCACAGACATTCTGGGGCCTCCTGAGAGGCAGTGCCACTCGACTCTCCCTCCTGTGTCGGTGCTTAGGGGAGAGGGCCAAGGGCTGAGGGTTCTGGGAAGGAACATGGGGGTTGGGGGTACGGAAAGCAGGGGTCAGCAATCCCCAGAGGCCAGCACAGCCAGAGAAGAGCATCCCGAATTCCCAGGAGAGAGGACAGCTGAGGTGAAAGCTGCAGTTGGCTGGCCTGCCTGTTGGTCTGGGCTCCTCCCTGCCGGCTGCCTTTGGCTGCCCACAGAAACCTGAGTCACAGTCACGGCCAGCCACCCGCCCCACCCCACCCAGCCTGCTGTCAAGCAGGGAGCTTCTGGAGAGACTGGAGGTGGAGCCTCTCCTTGTCTGTCTTTCAACCTCTGAGATTCTTCCTGTGAATCCTTTTATTTTATTTAGTGTGTGTGTGTGTGTGTGTGTGTGTGTGTGTGTGTGTGTGAGAGAGAGAGAGAGAGAGAGAGAGAGATTCCTCTTCTTGGCGTCTTTTTTTGGGGGGACTCTTCAAAAGTGTCATCAATCTTAAATTGAGGGTGGGGCAGGGTCCATCTCAGGCTGATCTATAGGGTCTCCTCCTGGTTTACATGAGAATTTAAAGGCTCCTTATACTAGTAAGCTCTGGCCGGGTAGCTCAGCTGGTTAGAGCATCATCCCCATACACTATGGTTGCAGTTCCACACCGCCCCCACCACCCCACCCTCCCCACCCCAGTCAGGGCATATATAAGAATCAACCAATGAATGCATAGATGAGTGGAACAACAAACTGATGTTTTTATCTCTTCCTCTTTCTCTCTCTAAAATTGATTTAAAAAATAAAACTTAATAAAGGCTCCTTAGCCACTCCAAGGGCTCTCACTGCCGCTTCCATCATTTTCCCAAATCCCAATTCCTCCTCACCACCCCTCAGGGCCAGGATTTAGCAACACTGGGCATCCCTCCCCACCCTCATATCCTTCTTTCTAGAAAAGAACATAGCAAGGACAACTTCCCATCACTAGCAAAGGCTTTAGACAAGGACCTCTTCCCAGAAACCCAAAGGGTTGAATCTATTTAGTCTTGGGTCTGAGTTTCTGCCCCTCCCATCCCTCTCTGTTCTTCTGCATCCCAAGAGCTGGAGAGAGGGAGGCCTATTGCAGCTGATATCACCAACATCCTTGAGGACATTCTCCACCCCCAGCGCCAGGGAGTGGGCCCTAGAGGCTGTGACTCCCCAGGAAAGCAGTCTGGGTTGGAGACCCCCTTCATGCAGTAGTACCTTGGGGGTGGGGTAGGAGAATCTGGTGTCTGTTCTTCCCTGCTGTCCCCACCCCCCACATGAGGCCCCTCCCACTTCCTACTTTGTGGGTGTGAAGGCAGCCTCCAGGGCCTTGGTCCTGATTCATAGCCGGGTGTCAAATCTCCCAGGGATTTCCTTCACCCCTCCATCAGGCTCATCCTGGACCCTGCCTCACCAAACCTACTAGTAAGAGGTTGTATAAACTCCTGCCCTCCTGTAAAAGGATCAGAAAGGGGACATATTTCTGATCCTCATTTAAGGACCTGCCCCGGAGCCCAGGCTGTGGTGAGATGAACAGCTCATTCATGCCTGTTTCTGTACAGGGGGCGAGCCCTGGCGGTAGGGCAGGCACTGGAGGGGCCACAGAGTTCCCTCATCTAAGAGGTCGGGGCAGCCTGTTTGAGCTTTAGCTCTGGATGTTGCAAGTGCCCCCACTCCAGGATGTTTCATATTTGGGGGGCAAATGGGGGGCATATTTTTGTGGCCCAGCCAATATAACGATATGTAAGAAACTTTTTAATAAATATTTCGTAACTTCATTTTTACAATATCCTGTTATACATAATAATTAATAACAAACTACAACGTTTGTTATTGCAAGCACTGTCACTCAGCCCAACTCAAAGAGAGAAGCCCACTCAGCCCTGACCGGTGTGGTTCAGTGGATAGAGCGTCAGCCTGCGGACTGAGGGGTCCCGGGTTCGATTCCGGTCAAGGCCATGTACCTTGGTTGCGGGCACATCCCCAGTGGGGGGTGTGCAGGAGGCAGCTGATGGATGTTTCTCTCTCATCGATGTTTCTGACTCTCTGTCCCTCTCCCTTCCACTCTGTAAAAAATCAATAAAATATATTTTAAAAAAAAAAAGAGAGAGAAGCCCACTCTAAACCTTCTCAGTGGCCGAGGCCTGGGATCTGCCAGGGATCCTGGTCAGTTAGGGGGAGAATGAAGAGAAGTCCACTCTATCTATGTCTTCTGATGGCAGCAATCTCAGGACAGGTACTTTCCAGGCTCTATCCTCCCAGTACTCACTGTGGACCCCTCAGCATGCAGGAAGCCGCACTACTAGCATCTTGTGAGGGGGTGCAGGTGACCCCACCCTCAATCTAGGGAAGGGTTCCTTCCCCTTGGCTCCATTGATGTTTTGAGGCCTGATGATTCTTTGTTCTGGGGGAAGTCCTATGCATTGTATGATGTTCAGTGGCATCCCTAGCATCTAAGCACTGGATTTCAGTAACACCCCCAGTTGTGACAACCAAAAGTGCATCTAAACATTGCCAAGTGTCCCCTAGGGGGATAAATTGCCTCCTATTGAGAATCAGTGATGGAGGCTAATACCATACACTGTCTCTTTGCAGTGAGTTCTGCAAAGTCAATCTCAGATCATTAGACACAACAGAGGATTTCCAGTTCTATAGCACTGCTTACCCTTCTCCTTCTGAAGAATCTCCATGTAGATCAAGCATGTCAAACTCAAAGGCTAACACGGGCCAAATAAACAAGGTTTATGTTTATGTGGGCCATAAAAAAACCAAAGCTTCAAGTTTCATAGCAACGTAGGTTTATTTAAATAGAGACATGCTGAATATAAAGGGCTGAAATAAATGAGTAATCATTAACATAAAATAATAGAACATTTTAATAAAAATTAATATTTTTTTCTTGAACATTAACTTACCAGACACTGAATAACTGCACAAAATAATAAGAGTAATGCAATTAAACTTATTTTTCTTGATCTCTGAAAGAGAAATATTTCCTGTTGCACACACCAAACAAGTCAGTTCAAGACTAATGACATAGCCGAAACCGGTTTGGCTCGGTGGATAGAGCGTCGGCCTGCGGACTGAGGGGTCCCGGGTTCGATTCCGGTCAAGGGCATGTGCCCTGGTTGCGGGAACATCCCCAGTAGGAGGTGTGCAGGAGGCAGCTGATCGATGTTTCTAGCTCTCTATCCCTCTCCCTTCCTCTCTGTAAAATATCAATAAAATATATTAAAAAAAAAAAGACTAATGACATAGCAATCAGCTGCTAAAATATTCCCTGCTAGTATTAGTGAAGAGAAATGGTGCGCCTGCACATAAGGCGCATAAGGGAAATGAATGCAACACGATTATAGTAATCAGTCATTATCGAACGGTGTAGTTTGTTATTATTATGTATAATGGGATATTGTAAAAATTAAGTTACGAAATTTTTATTAAAAAGTTTCTTACATATCGTTATATTGGCTGGGCCACAAAAATATTCGTTGTGGGCCGCGAGTTTGACATGCTTGATGTAGATTGTAATGTCAAGCTCATTCATGCCTGTTTCTGTACATTAAAATCCATCCCTGGCCTATCTTTTCATTTTTAGCTACCATTTCCCTTTCACTATTCTTGAGCTTAGTCAATGAGGGTATCTCACTACTTCCCCTTACTAGTATATGTCTTTATCCTTGCAGTCAGCTCAAGATCAGAGGTGGGGCTGGGGAAAGATCCATCAAAGAGAGCTCTCCCCCTCTTGGATTCCATTAATGAATTCTCCTGAGTCTAGTTCACTACTTGACTCAGTGGGCCTGTTCAGCTGTGGAAGATGCAGGCCTTGAGGCCTCTCTGACCTCATCCCCACCGCCCACATGGTCCCCTCACCCTCACCCTGCAGAGGGAGTAACTGACAACAAAGATGGGGAATCTGCTCCTCACCATAATTTGCTTTCACCTTTGAGGTCCCATCATCATCGTCGTGGTGCTGATTTATTAAGCATTTCCTATGTGCCAGGCTCCATGCTAAGCACTTCATCTGTATTACAGTCTTTAACCTTTATAACCACCCCATGATACTTTGATACCATTATTTTCCTGACTTTATAGGTGAACACACTGGGTTTCAGAAAAGTTAAGACACTAGCATAAGGTTACCAGCGTCATCCGCAGGCCTTCTATCATCTTCTAATGATTTTGGGCTGGAGTGGAAACTATTCCTTCCCCATCCCCTCCCCAGAGGGTTCAGGTCCCCAACTACTCACTCTTAGGTTGCCGGAGACCCAGACCCCTTTGTTCTCCACCCTCCCCCTTGAAATGGCTTCTCTCTGGAGATGCTCAAAGGAAGGAGACACTGGTAAGAGGGACAGGAGGACAACAACTCACTGGGCCTCATCTCTGGACAATGGAGAACTGGAGAACTGACCTTCTAGAGGTCAGGACAAAGGGCAGGGCTGGGGTGGGCAGGCCCGGTTGCACCTCCTCCCACCTCTGTCAGTCTCTGCAGCACATCATCGATCCACCTTCCCAGCAAGCTCCCACTGTCTACCCCGGCTGCAGTCTGACTGGGCTGTAAGCTGGCACTAACAGGAATTGGGGGACCCACTTCTGAGGGCTAGGAAGCAGGATTCCTTGGTGGAGGGGATTCAGAAGGGGTCCAGTCCTTCCTTCATCAGGCCACAGGGGGGAAATTCCGAGGAGATTAAGGAGTCTGATGGGGGTGGGGAGGTTCTGGGCCAGGACCACCCAGTTTGGAGCTGGGAGGGACCCAGCGGATTAGAGACCTGGGTAAGCAGCGGTGCAGGCCTGTAATTACCCGAGAGGAGCAGGGAGGACACCACCACGGGATGCTGGAGGAAGGGCGGCGGCACTCTCGGGCCTCCCCCATCCAGCCATGACCAGGGGAGAGAAAGCCTAGCTCTTTCAGGGGTCTCCCTGTGACCCCACTTCAGGTCTCCCGACGTCCCCCGGGTGGATTTTGAGGTGGGTTTGGGAGAGAATTTAGACTTGAAGCTACCGCCAGGGCCCCAGAGCCAGAGCTCCCAGGCTCCGAGGTGGGACTGAGGACTCCCATCCCCGCTCCCCCCACTCCTAGCGGCGGGTGAGTCACAGAGCGCTCCCTACATAGTCCTCTCGCGCCGCGGCGCGTACCAAGGCGCGGCCGCAGGGGGAGGCAGCTCGATGGGGGTCCTCCCGGAGCCCTAGTGGCCCCGCAGCCGCGACCACAGGAAAGGCGTCCGGAAGCTCAAGGCCCAGGGGTCCGGGCGGGGGCGAGGCGGGCGGGATGGGCGCGCGGCGGCTCGCACCCCGGGCACTGCGGGGGTGACTCTCCCCGCGTCGCACTTGGTACGCGCCAGCGGCGAGGCCAGGCCCAGCCCGGGCGGTACAATAGGGTTGGGCCGGGGCCGGGACTGGGCCGGCGCGGGGCTGGGAGCAGGATCGCGGCCGGGCCATCAGACTCGGGGCGGCCGGCGACTCTGAGCCTCGCAGGCCCCAGCCGAGCCAGCCTCCACCTTGCCCGGAGCGCCCCCCACTCCGACCGTTGCCGCCTGGGCGGGCTGGGCGTGATGTGCCGCGGGACCCCCGTCCTGGCCGCTGGCCGCCGCCGCCGCCGCCGCTGATACCCCCCAAGACACCCTAGTGACGCTGCAGCCATGGAGAGCGGCCCACATGCGGAGCCGGGTGCCGGCGCGCCTCCAGGTAAGCCGGGAGCCACGCAGAGGCGACGTGGGGAGAGATTGAGGGGCCTCGGGGAAGCCACGGACAAGGCTGGCCCGCTGGGCGGGGACCCCTCCCCCTCCGCGCCCTCCGACCACTTGAAGTTTAAAAATAAAGGTGCCGCGGCGGCGGCGACTTGGGGTCACTGATGCATCTTCTGACAGCTACCCCTTCCCCCAACCCGAGCGCTGGGGCGCACTGGGCGGCGGGATCCGCGAGGACCCCGCTCCGGAGCCGTCGGGTGACCCTTCCGCCCCAGCCCAGTGCCACCTCGACTTCCCCGCCCCCACCCCCTTCCCATCCACCCATGCCCTGAAGATCCTCTTCTGCTGAGCCGGGGCGTCAGCCCTCGCACCCAGTCAGCACGTGTGACCCCAGCCTGAATGTGTGTGTTGAGGGTCCAGATTCTCAGGCCTGGAGCCCTGCATACCGAAGCGAAGGCCCGGCGCCCCCCACGCCCAGGCCCGGGCTCAGACCTCGCCCCCACCCCATCCCTCCAGCTGCCGCGCAAAGGGCCTGTTGCTGCTGCGGGCGGGCGGAGAGGGGAGGGAGGGAGGGAGGGAAGGGGAGGTCTCGAGCGGCGGCTGCCAAGTAACCCGCCGGATAAAGGCGAGGGGGAGGGGGAGGCAGCATTGTTTGGGGCGAGGGCGGGAGCTGGGGAGTGGGCCGTCTCCCCTGCAGCCTGGCTTACTCTGGAGCCCACCCAGCCCGATTTGGGGAGGAAGGGGACAGAAAAATCTGCTTATCCCACTCGTCCTCCTTCCCAGCCTCTCTGGGCCTCAGTCTCCCCCTGGAGAATGAGATGAAGGCTCAAGTCCTGCACTCCCAGGACCTACCACATCATTCCTCAGCCTGAGACTTTGGATACATACCCCCTTACACACACGTACTCTCTCTTTCTCTTTCTCTCTCTCTCTTTATTCTCTCTCTCCAGGCCCCAGACCATCAAAGCTCTTCCTCCCCTCACCCCACCAACCACCAGCGCCCTGGACTTCTGCAAATCCCATTCGGATCTGGGAGCAGCTGATGAGGGGGTGGGGACAGATTTCTGGTTGGGCCTGGCGTTGGAGGGAGGGATTTCTGTTTCTTTTTCTTCCTGGAAGGGGAGGGAAGAGCATGATTACTGAGTACCCAAGTTCTGTTCCCACTGAGTCAGGGGGGAGGTGGCCCCATCCGCACACCTCCATTGAGTCCTAGGGCCTAATCCCATTGCCACCTCCCTGGCCCCTGGGGTGTGGGCCCAGGATGAAACAGTGTCTTGGGTGTGGAGAGCCCAGGACAAGGTGGAGCCGCTTGGCTGTGGGTGGGCACCTCCCCATGCCAGTGTGGGTGCTTCTAGGGGGACCCTGTAGGCGTGGGAGCTGGAGGATGCAGAGGGCAGGCTATTAGACTGGTGTGGTTTGGAAGGTTTGTAGGCTGTGCTGAAACAAGGGTGCTTGGGTCTATCTTGGTTCTGCTGAGTCTGAGAAGGGACATGCAGCGAGGCCCAGCCTGGGTCCGTTCCTTCTGGTGACTGGCCCTCTGCACCTCAGGGTCCCCATCACTAGTGTGTTCATCATAGCCTGAATGGGGGTGGTGACTAGGCCATAGATGAGGGCCTGAGTGGCTGGCTCCTTTATAATTAGGGGACATGAGTGGGATGCCCAGACTGGGTATGAGGGAATGGGTGGGATGCTTGACTGTACTGGGAAGCATGCCTGGGGCCTGTAGGAAGACTATTCTATGTACAGGGGTCTGGATGGAGTAACACGAGAACCTGGATCATAATGTTGCCTGTTCCGTCACAGAGAGAAGTCAAAGATGATAGAGGCCCCCTCTGAGCCAAGGGCTTCCTAGGAATAAAGGTCCTGCCCACTCCATGTGCCCTGTGAGAGTCTGAGACATGGCTGCGAGGCTGAGTGCACGTGACAGGATCCCTGCCCTCTTTGAGTTCCTTTTGCACATTGAGCATTTACAGGAGGCAGCATGGAACAGGGGACAAGTGTGGCACCTGCCTTTGGGTCAGAACCGGGATGGAAATCCCAGCAAGCCATTTACTGGCAACTGGACTGGAGCAAGTGACTTGCTTGCTCCCCACACAGTTTATGCCCCTGAAAAATGGAGGCAGTGTTATCAATCGTGTGGGAGTGGGGTCAAGTGAGGGTTAGAGGTGAGGTACCTAAAGGGCCCTGGCACACAGACACCCTCAGGACAGTGTTATCACCATAATTATGGTTATGCTAATTGGAACTGGTGCCAGCAGGGAGGTATGAAATAGGTATAGGGGAGGAGAGGGCAGGAATTGGGAGTCAGTTTACTTAAGAGTATAGAATCAAAGATTTTAAGTCTCCACTTCATAATTTATTACGGTGTGACCTCAGGTTAAGTTGCTTAACTTAAGTCTTAAATTTTCCCATCCATAAAATGAGAATAATGCTAGAAATTAGGGACATTAGGGTCATTAAATTAGATGAACACATAAACAGTTTGTCTAGACCCTGGCACATAGTTAGTGCTCAATAAACACTATTTGTTTTCTTGTCGTTACTATTTTTAATTCCTTTGGAGGCCTGAGGAAGAGTTTAATTAGAACTTCAGGAGGTAAATGTGGGACAGGGCAAGGGGGGTGGGAGCTCTAGATGGACATGAGGCAGGGTGTGATGGGGCAGTGGGAGCAGGAGAGGACACGGGAGATGGATGCAGTCCCCATCCAGCACACCCATGCTTGCCATGTGCCAGCTTGCTGCTGGCTGTGCTGACAGCAAAGAAGTGAATCAGACAGAGTCGCTACTGACCCAGTGCGGGAGACAGATATGTTCACTGCAGGGAAACCCAGGTATAATGCTACAGTGGCCAGAGGGCTCCACTGGTGGAAGGCTTCACAGAGGAGGAGGCATTTGAGGGTACCTGAAAGGATGAGTAGCCATTGGTGAGGCTGGCACAGTGGTCCACATCTCTGCATACAGCAGCCAGCCCTGTCAGTGCCAGCACCTCCTACTGACTGCTTCCTCCCTAAATGGACTGGTGGGCCCAGTAATGAGGTCTCTAATGAGCCTCTAAATGTGTAGTCACGCAAATGCAAAGGAGAAAGAAAGATCCTTAGGCCAGTTCACCCCCTGCTTGCCCGCAGGATGGGCATCTGTTGTTGGTGGGGCAGGGCTGAGGGAGTGGGGAAAGGAGCTGAAAGCAGGCCCAGAATAGAAGTGGTGGCACTTGAGGGCAGTCAGGACAAGTCTCAGGTCTGACCTAGGCTGGAAGTTAGGCTGCAAGCAGCTGGGAGCTGTGTCCTTGGGTCCCCCGCTGGGCCTTGGGGCCAGTGAGGGAGCCAAGGAGCCAGGCCCAGATAATGCAGCTTTGTTGACAGTGGCAGCTCTGCCTGGCACCCCAGGCACAGCCTTCAGCAGCTTCTCCATCACCTCTCAGCTGCCCCCATCAGCACTCCTTGCCACTTGTGAGAGCAAATGTGGACCAGTAGACTCCCTGGTGAACCAACTTACTTCCTACTCCTATCCATGAAGGGCCTTCTCTGTGCCTGGCACAGTGCTCAGCATGTCACATGCATTGTCTCATTTGATCCTCAAAACATAAGTGGAAACTAGTGCTATCTCCAGTTTGCAGTTGAGGCTCAGAGAGGCAAAGTCACTTGTCTAAAGCTACACAGCTAGGACTCGAACCCAGGTCTGTCTGACTCTAAAGCCTGTGTACCGAACCTCAGCTAGCTGGTGACAGTCTGGCCACTTCCCTTGCATGACCTGTCTTCTGTGGGCATCTTGGTCTTGGGGACCCCATGATCTTTTTTCTCTGGCAGGCAGAGGTAGAGCATGTGCCTCCCCTCCGCTCCCCCCAACCCCCACCCCGCGCGCTTGCACACACACACACACACACACACACACACACACACATCCTGCCAGGTTGGTGTCTGACCAGAGGAGGCCTTGGCCCTCAGCGGTGGTGACAGTCCAGCCAGTGGGCCATCCTTAGGCCTTGGCCTAAGGCTGGGCCTCTGCCCTCAGCACCTAGGCCTCAGTGTGGCTGGCCCTGCCGGGGGTTAAGGGAGGGCCATGGTGGAGCCGGACTGCGGGATGGGGTCATTTCCTGCCGCCTAAAATAACAGGAAGTGGGTGCTCCTGATTGGAGGCTGGGAACAATGGCCGCCAACCCGGCTAGAGAGCTCCTTCAGCTCTGCAGTCTCAGTTGGGTTCCCGGCTTTATCATGCACAGAGTCCCGTGGCCTGGCCCCAGTGTCCTGCCAAGGGTCTGTGGCCTCCATCCTCGGGACCGCTGGAGCAGGCTGGCCCTCCGGCTTCACTCCCTCAGACCTGGCTCAGCCGGAAGTGAGGCTGCCCCCTAAGGGCCCCTCTGTCCCAGCCCCACAGTCAGGCATCCCCCAGGGTTTGTCCTTCCTGCCTACCCCCATCCTCCCAGCAGATCTCTCCAGAAGAAGAGGAAACCCAGGAGATTGCCCCTTAGGGTAGCAGAGTGAAAGTACAAACCGTCCAACTGATTCCTGTCCAAACCCCAGCTTTGCTACTCACCAGCTGTGTGACTTACGCAAGTATCTCAACCTCTCTGAATACATGTCCTCATTTGTAAAATGGAGTAATGGTATCCACCACATTGGACTGTGGTGAAGATGAAATGGACTGATGTGCTTAAAGTGGTAACTGTCACAGCATTAGCTGTTGAGGCTGTTAACTGGCCATTCCCTGGGCCCCGAGGGGCAAGGCAGAAGTGACCTGGATGTGGCTGTGTAAATATACTGGGGACATTGTGTCTTTGAGTGCTGTGTGGGTGTCTCTGAAGCACACAGAGGGGATCCCTGGCTGTGTGTGTGTGTGTGTGTGTGTGTGTGTGTGTGTGTGTGTGAGAGAGAGAGAGAGAGAGAGAGAGAGGAATGTGTCTTGTCTCTTGCCATTGTGTGGGCTCTGTCCACATGGAATGTTTCTCTCTCTCTGTGGTGTGTACTCTCTGTCTCTCTGTGTGTCTTTGCCCCTTTGTTGGCCTCACTGTCTTCATTTGTCTGGTCCAGTGCTACCACCTAAAGAGCTTCTGAGAGAGCCAGGAGGGGCTCTGGCTAGAGGTGCTGATCTCTGTCCCAGTTCCTCTCTCTGCCTCATGCCTCTGCCTCCCCATGCTCCCCTCTCAGGGGTGCTATCTGTGCGCCTCCTCCCCGCCAGCTCTCCCTGGCTCTGCCCCTTGCAGGAGGGGCACTCTCCCCACCCTCTGCCCTGCTGCCTCACTTCCTGCCTCCTGGTGGCCAGCCTGGGCAGGAGCCTGCCTTCCCTGCATTCTTGCACTCTGAGCTCAGTGCCTGCGGGCCCCACCTGCACCCTTCACCGTCTGGGGGAAACCTCCCTGGGGAACCTCCCGAATCATTTCCTTCTTCAAGGAACAGGCAGGAGCCTGGGGGAGGGGTGATGCCTATCAGCAACAGTGTGACATAAGGGTTTTGTCATCAGACAGCTTGGATTTATATCCTACCTCTGACACCTACATGAGCAGTTCACTTAATCTGTCTATGTAAGTTTTCTTACCTGCAAATCGAGGGCCATCTATAGTACTTCCCCTTTAGGATTGTCATAAGAATTAAATGAGATGAGGGAGAGTGCCTATATGGTAGGGCTTCAATAAATTCGTTTGTTTCCCTTCCTGGGCTTAGGAGCTGGCAGGGCATACACAGGGCTCTGATATGATCAAGATGTTAGGATTAGAGAGGCTAGGCTTTGGAGCAGCTCGGGGTTTTGACTGTGTGCTGGCTAAGTAGCTTTCCGCAATCTGTCCACCCATCTATCCACCCATTCATCCAGGTGTTCAATAAACAGACATAGAACTCCCTACTCTGTGCTGGGCAGGTGCTATATAAGGCATAGGGCTGAGAGAAGGATCGAGACCCTCATCTCTTCTCTCCACGAGCTCTCATGTGGGCAGGGAGGCAAACAGAAAAGCCAGACTGAGTGATCATGTTGGGAATATCTGGCCGGGCAGCAGTTGTTGGGGTGGGAGGAGAGAGGGACAAGAGGAAAGGACTGCCAGCTCCCAGCGGGTGGAGAAGGCGAGTTATGTGACAGGCCCTCTGAAGGCTCGGCTGAGTCTTCTGCAGACCCCAGGTTCAGCCCTTCCTGGGGCTCTTGAGAAGACAAGCCTTGTTGACCCTATGACCAGCGCCTGCACCTTTGCCCTGTGAATTTGTGCCAGGAAAGAAATACAAACTGTCTGCCTCTTATCCAGTTCTTAACAAATACTTCTGGGAGATATCGATGTAGCCAAATAAAACTCACAGTGGCTAAAAGCTCACATTTTGACACAAACCAAACATAAAATGAAGGATCACATTTCAGGATCGACAATGGGGATAACCAGAACTTGGTTTAATCATACCTTCTAGATAACTAACCAAGGAAATAATTTGGCTTAATATCATTTGTTCCGGATAACACTGTCCCAATGACATTTCGTTCGGGCTGGCATAATTCTGAGGAAAATATTTGTATTCCAGGTCAATAGTCCGCCAGGTCCAAAAAAGAGTTCCAAAAGTCCTGTTTGCCTCTCGAGAAGTCTTTCTTGTTGAGCTGCTGGAGTAAACACTCATTATTCTAGTAACTTCTACCTGAGTGCCTTCACCCAGGGAGTTGCCCAAACTCAGCTGAGATGGAATTGCCTGTTGTTTTGCTTTCCTTCCAGGTTCATTTCTTTGCAATAAATTGCCACCTGGATTTAGTCTTTGTTAAAGTACAAGTCTCCTTCTCTATGCACCCACTTTAGGCAAGGGTGACTTCCAATATAGCACTTAATCGCCATTCAACAGGCTTTTGTGACTGTCTCGGTACCTGGCGATGTGGTGTCTGCTGGTGCTGCAGCAGTGAGCGAAGCAGACATGGCCCAGCCCTTGTAGGGCTGACAGTTTAAAAAGAACCACACGAGGACGTTTACAATTGTAACGGTCACAGTGCGCCAGACAAGAGGCACATGAAGCCATGACTGTATATAATGAGGGACTTTATCCTGATCAGAGAAGCCCGGGGAAGGCTTCCCCGAGGAAACAGTGACTGAGCTGGGTGGGAGCTGAAGGGGACGTGGGAGCTGTGTAAGAAAAGAGGAGGAAGAGCATGTGCAAAGGCCCCATGGCTGGAGGGAGCATGGGTGGTTGTCCGATTAAAAGGTCAGTATGGCTGGAGTGCAGAGAGCAAGTGGGTAGGTGACATGGAGTGGAGATTCAAAAGGGTGGGGGTAGTTGGTGATAAACTATGCCAGCCTTGCAGCTTGGGTTCAAGAATTTTATCTTTATCTTCAGAGCAGCGGGAAGCCACTGAGAGGTTTCAGGTGGCAAGAGCACCCTGATCAGATTTGCATTTGGGAACAATTGCCCTGGCTGCTCCGTGGAGAGCAGAGTGAGAATGGGTGCGGGAGAGCAGTGGGAGGACTTTGCAATCATCCCGGTAAGAGAGATGCTGATGCTATCTGGCAGTGGGGAGATCATCGATTTATTCATCCAACAGGCAGTTGTGGAGCACCTGTGTGCCAGCGTCTTGTGGCCTTAGATCTAGAAGGGCTAACAATACAGACACAAATGTGTTCCCTCTTGGAGATTATCTTCTGCCAATGGAAGAGACTGTTAAAATGGTGTTAATGTTGTGGAGAATAATAGAGTTGGAGAGAAGAAAGTACTGTTGGAGGGAAAGGAGCCATCCCCTGCAGTTTGTCATTTTAAATAGGGGGTCAGGGAAGGCATCATTGAGAAGGGACTTTGGAGTCAAGACCTAAAGAAGGAGGTGAGGGAGTGAGACCTGCATAATCAGGGCGGGGAGGGGGCAGAGGATTCTTTTTTTTTTTTTTTTTTTAAATATATTTTATTGATATTTTACAGAGAGGAAGGGAGAGGGATAGAGAGCTAGAAACATCGATGAGAGAGAAACATCGATCAGCTGCCTCCTGCACACCTCCCACTGGGGATGTGCCCGCAACCAAGGTACATGCCCTTGACCGGAATCGAACCCGGGACCCTCCAGTCCGCAGGCCGACGCTCTATCCACTGAGCCAAACCGGTTTCGGCCGGGGGCAGAGGATTCTTGGCAGAGGGAAGAGAAGTGCGAAGCCCTGAGGCAGGAGCGTGCCTGGCACATATAAGGAACAGTGGCTGGAATAGACTGAGCAGGGGGCAAAGAGGAGGAAGAGACGAGGTCTAAGAGGCAATGGGCTGGAGAGGGAGGACCTGACAGGCCTGGGAGGCCATGTGATGCCTTTGATTTTTCCTCCCCGGCAGATGGGGCATCTTGGAGAATTTTGGCAGAGGAGTGATCTGATCTGACTTATTTTTAAACAGAATCACTTGCTGCTGTGTTGAGAAATGGCCGAAGGGGAACAAAGAATAGCACTGGGTGGGCTTTCATAGGGGATGGTAGTGGCTGAAACACTAGAAGTGAAGCTAGTAAAAGCGACTGGATTCAGAATGTATTTTGCACATTGAGCCAAAAAAGATTTATTGAGAGATTAGATGTGGGATGTGAGATAAAAGATTCTAAAATGACTCCAAGCGTTTTGGCCTGAGAAACTTGAAGGGCAGGGTTGCCATTGACTGAGATGGGGAAGACTGGGGGAGGAGCAGCGTTTGGGGGAGGGAATATCAGGAACTCAGTTCTGGATGTGTTAGATTTGGGGTGTCTATAAGACATCCAGGGGTATTAAGTAGGGAGTTGCATGAGCGAAACTGGAACTCAAGGGAGAGGTCTGGGCTGGAGAAGCAAATTTGGTTGTCAGCAGAGTGCTGGTATTTAAAGCCGTGAGTCTGGATGAGGTCACGCAAGGGAGTGTAGACAGAAAGGGATGAGGTCCTCCACTGAGCCCTGGGGCACTGGGCACTGAGAGGGTAGCGAGTTAAGGAGGGATCGGCAAAGTCTGAAAAGTCATAGCCAGCAAGATAGGGAAAATCAGGAGAGTATGTGTCTTGAAAGCCTAATCAAGGAAGTGTTCAAGGAGCAGCAAGAACCCACTGTGTCAGATGTGGCTGATAGGTTAGATTTAACAATGTCGAGGTCACTGGTGACCTTGAGAAGAGCAGTGTCGTGGAGCAATGGGAGTGGAGGCCTGACCACATGGGTTCTAGTGGCAGAGATGAGAAGAAGTGGGCAGATCCTATCGGGCAGGTGCCACACACAATATACCTACTCACCATCGGTCCCAACAACTTGCTGAGGAAACTGAGGTTCAGGGCTTGCCCCAGGTCCCACAGCGGAGCTAGGATTCCCCACTCAGGCCTATCCGACTCTAAGACCTTTCTACTTCCCTGCGTCAGACACCAGGTCCAGGTCGTTCAAGCCTCCCTCTTGCCCTCCTTCCAAGGTTCCCTTTACGCGGCTTATCAGGACCTAGTTGGAGATTCTGTCTTGCCTGGTGGGTGTGATTTGCCTAGATATAGACAAACATCGGCCTACGAGTTTTCCTTGCAACACCTGCAGCACGCACAGGTGCTAGGTAGGAGAATGGCAACATAATGGGCCTCACCCTCAGCCTTCAAGCTTAGTATTTACAAGCCTAGGCCTTTTGGCCTCAAACAGTTCTGGGTTCAAATGCTGCCCCATGCTAGTTCTATGACCTTGGCAAATCTGCTCAGTGGGGTAAACTTTGATTATCTCATGTGTGTAGTGGGGATCAGAATCTCCGCCTTTCAGAGTTCATGTGAAGATGCAGGATGGAGATACAGAGGGTCTCTAGCTCAACTCCTGGTGGGTAGTAAGCACTCATTGAATAGTTCCAATTATAATAAGTCCTCAACGCTATCAGTAGGTTCTGTGACTGTAAGTGAAACAACATATAATGAGATCAATTTTACCATAGGCTAATTGATATAAACAAGAGTTAAGTTCCTGTGGTACCGCATCAATGTTATAACAAAAGGATGTTGTATGAAACTACATTACTGTATTCCAGGACCTGCGGTAGTTTTATTGCTGATTAGAGCTGGAAGGGAGTTTGCAGGTGGCCGGGAAATAGACCAGCCATGACCAGGCAGCCGGGAGCTGGCACGGGGATTGCTGGACTGGCATGGAGTCTCAGGGCTCTTGGGGAGACAGGGCCTCAGCTGAAGCTCTTGCCTGGAGCCCAGGAAGCTAGGAGGGGAGGAATGAGGGGAAAATAGTGTGAGCCTTACATAATTTCATTGTGTAACATGTATGACCTCATACTGCTTAAACAGAGGCAGGCTGGTGAAATGAGTAAGAGCATGGATTCTGGTGACAGATGCTGGGTTCAAGTCCAGCCTCCATCACTTACCAGCTGAGTGACCTCAAATCACTTTACTCAATGTCTCTTTGCTTTACTTTCCTCATCTGTACAAGAGAGATATTTATAGTGCCTCCTTCATAAGTATTTTCAGTGAAGACTAAACTAATATGTGTAAAGTGCTTTCAATTTAGGAAGCTCTTGGGAAATGAATAAGCGTTAGTGGTTATTCTTATCACTAACACTCTTCACAATCCTGTGAGGTAGGTACTGTCTGCATTTTATAGAAGAGGAGCTGTGGCACAGAGAGGGTCTGTAACTAGCCCAAGGTCACACAGTTAATGGGAAAGCCGGAATTCACATTCAAATAGTCTGCCTTTACAGCCCATACCCAACCACTGGACATCTGTCTCCTCTAAAAAAGGCACCCCATCTCAAAGGCAGTACCTTGGGAGTCCCTGCACACACATTGCCACCCATAGGGATGGGGAGTTTGCCACCTCCTGAAAGGGCCAGATTTCCCAGAAGAGAGTATAGTGAAGGCACCTAATAGGAGCAAGCAATGCTTCCCTAGATTCACCCTCCCATGGAACCTGGCCCTGCTGCCTAAGCCCAGGTCAGTGGCTGTGTCCCCCACTGCTCTCTTCAGTGCCCAGAGTCGCAGCAGATGGCAATAAGGCCCAACACGCAGAGGCTTCTCTTTGGGAGCTTTGTAAGACCCACAGGGAAAGGGAGGAAAGTCTGTTTCCTGGACTTTACTGACATCCCTGCTGGCTTGGGATCATTGCCCCATTTTACAGATATGAAAGCTGAGGCTTAGAGGAATTGATTCACTTGCCCAGGGTTACCTGCCAGGGAAGTGGGCCCTCCCATCCTGTCTTGGGATAGTGACATCAGAATTGGGCCCTCAACTGAAGCTGAGGCCTGTCTTTCAGCTGCCCCATAGTGTACATGTGCTCACATGTGTGCATATACAGGTGCATACCAAGTCATGTGGCTTCCTACCTTGGCTCTTTGGTATCTTCTACAGAGTCCCTGAAATACTAATGTCTTAAAAGAAGAAATCTGAGGTTGGTTGGAAAAGAAGAAAAGATTACAAAGTGGACATAGCTGGTTGCCCATCCAGTTGGGATCCTATTGTGCCCATGCTATGTCCCTCCTCTTCTCCAGTCCCATGTGCCCAGCACTGGCACCCTCTGAGAACCAGACCGGGGTTGGGCGCTGTGACCCTGAGGTAAAGCAGAAAGGTGAGGGAGGCAGACCTGGAAACCAGTCATTACCATTTGGTGCGTCAAAAAGTGCTACAAACCTCTCAGGTGGTTTTTTTTGTTGTTGTTTGTGGGATTTTTAAAATTTTATTTTAGAGAGTGAAGAAGGGGGAGAGAAAGAAAAACGTTGCTTTGTTGTGCCAGTTATCTATGTATTAATTGGTTGATTCTTGTACATGCCCTGGCTGGGGGTCAAACCCGCAACCTTGGTGTATCAGGACGACACTCAAACCCACTGAGCTACCTGGGCAGGGCTCCTCAGTTTTTCCAGCACACAGCCTGCTCCCTTCTGCCCCTTTGCAAACGCTCTTTTTGCCAGAACCCTCTCCTCCTGATTTTGCCAACTCCAGCTCATCCTTCCAAACTCAGCTTCATTGTTACTTCTTCAGGAAACCCCCAAATGTAGGTTAACCATCTCTGCTATGTTATCCCCGACAGAGTACTTATTCTCTACTGTAACTGCCTGGCTCTTTGTCTGCCCTGCTTGAGGGTGGGACCATGGCTATTTTCTCACATTATATCATTAGTGTCTGGAACAGTGCCTGGTACATAGGAGGAACTCAATGAACATGTTGGGTGAATGAATGAACAAGTCGGTTGGGCAAGGAAAGAGCTTCGAATTGAATTGATGGTGCAGATGTACTGTCTGACTCTCCTCTCTTGTGTTGGTGTTCCAGCTATGGCAGCCAGGACGCCCCCAGAGCCAAGACCTTCTCCAGAAGGTGATCCCTCTCCACCGCCACCACCACCACCGATGTCAGCCCTGGTGCCCGACACTCCCCCGGACACCCCTCCTGCCATGAAGAATGCCACTAGCTCTAAGCAGCTCCCACTGGAACCAGAGAGCCCCCCAGGGCCAGTCAGGCCTAGACCAGCCCCCCAGCAGGAAGAGTCCCCTTTCTCAGAAGCGAAGACCAGGGGACCCACCCCACCAGCCACAGGCCCACGGGATTCTAGGCCTCCTCGAAGGAGCAGCCAGCCGTCCCCAACGGCAGGGTCAGCCTCTGACAGCCCTTCTGCCAAGCAAGGTGTGTGTGATGTCCTTAGTCCTGGCCCAGACCCCTTAGCTCAGGGTTCCATCCCTAATGACACCACCAAAGGGAATCTCTGCCCTGGAGGAGATGGGGAAAGGGATGGGGTGAGGTCCTGGAGGGGAGGGTCCCTGGGGCTGACTATCCTTTGGAAGAGCCACTTGATCTAAATCTATTCTTGTTCCCTCTACTAAGATGCGAAGAAGGCAGGAGAGAGACACAAACTGGCAAAGGAGCGGCGAGAAGAGCGGGCCAAGTACCTGGGTGAGTGTTTAGGAAACATCATCTTCCTCCTCATCATCATCATCATCATTAATGCCCTATTAACATTAACACTTCTGGACACTTAATTATGTGGACTGTGCTGAGAGCAGTACCTGGATTATCCCAGCTGATGCTCTCAACCCATTTTGAGGACGAGGAAACTGAGGCTCAGAGAGATGAAGTCATTTGCTAAAGTCACATAGCTCATGGAGTACCCAAGACTCAGACCAGAGGCTCATGCTTTTAATCACAGCCCACGGAAATCAGTCCAACAGGCCCCAAAGTCAGACAGGGGTCTGGCACTAAAGAACTCAGTTGTTCTCAGTGCCAAGTGACTGTGAGGCCAGTGGGGGAGAACTAGGCCTTCCATTTTGAGGCCTGAGCCCGTCAGCAGGAAACCCTTTAACTTGAGGGGGGTTTGAGTGCAGAGGCATCTCCCCAAAAGCAGGCAGGAGAAAGACCCACCCAGGAAGGTCCTCCTTCTGCAGAATCCCTCACACCCCTTGGGGCCCCTTTCCCACAGCGGCCAAGAAGGCAGTGTGGCTGGAGAAGGAGGAGAAGGCCAAGGCCCTGCGGGAGAAGCAGCTGCAGGAGCGCCGGCGGCGGCTGGAGGAGCAGCGGCTCAAGGCCGAGCAGCGCCGAGCAGCTCTGGAGGAGCGGCAGCGGCAGAAGCTGGAGAAAAACAAGGTGCGTTTATGTTGACTTCTGGGCATGGATCTGCATACCCATGTGCGCACACATCTGTACACTGGCTCAGTGTGTACACATCTGTGTTTGCGCCTCTGAGTCACCACTGTCTACATGGTTATATCTGTGTGCACACCTATCATTGGGTCTCTGTGGGTTCGATATCTGGGCATCTGTGCAACAGCAGACATGGTCGGGTCAGTACTTGCCAAGGTAGGCACCTGTAACTGTGTGCTGTCAGACAGTATTTGTGTGTGTGTGTGTGTGTGTGTGTGTGTGTGTATGTGTGTGTGCACGCGCGCGCCCTGTGTGTGGGTGTTTGCATGCAGAGATGAGTCTGGGTGTGTGTGCTGAGCTCCACAGGTGAGGAGAGCATTGACTTGAGCATCAGTGAGGAAATGAAAGGAAACCGTGGCCTGGCTCTGCCCATCGGCCTCAGGCTGAAAGGAAAACATTGCCTCAAGGTCAGGACCCGCAGTGCCAAGGGGACATGACCCCACCTGGGAGCCCCAGGCAGGGAGAGTCCCACCCTGTGCTCGGAGAAACAGCTCATACACTCAGGAAATGACTCAGGAACAGTGAAAAGCTCCCCAAGAATAAGGGATCTGCTGCAGATGGTCCTTAATCATAGCAAGGATTCAGTAACCTTGGTTACCTGCAATGAGTCAGAGAAAACTTCTGGGGAAGGGCATATCCCAGGAGAGAAAGGGATCTTTCTCCCCGGTACGATGAAGGATTTTGAACCCAGACTTCTCTCTTCTTGCCCTCCCCACCAGGAGCGCTATGAAGCAGCCATCCAGCGGTCAGTGAAGAAAACGTGGGCTGAAATTCGGCAGCAGCGCTGGTCCTGGGCAGGGGCCCTGCACCACAGCTCCCCGGGACGTAAGACCAGTGAGTGGGCTGGAGGGGCTGGTGGGTGGGTGGGTGGGCAAGGCTGGGACCTGAGGCGTGGGGGAAGGGAGCAGCTGCAGTGCAAGGACTGGCAGCTCCCTGCAGCAGGTATGCCTTGCTTCGTGTGACTTGTGGCTTCTGGAATGGTCTGTGGACCAAATTGTCCCTTCTCAAGGACCTCCATTATCCAGTCAGAGATGGATTCTCTTCATTTGGTTTGCTTGTCAAACCTGTCATTTTAGGTTTAGCCTTCTTTGCTCCTGACAATTATTAGTTGATGATATGTAAAAGAGGACTCTAATGCCCTGTAGACATGGAATATTTGAAAAAAAAAATGTCGCACTCCCCAACCCCCCCACCCCTTATGTACCTGTCTTGGAGGGTAGATTTTTGTCTCTGAGTTTTCTTCACGTAGGGCCATCATGGATTTTGGTCTGATTCTTTGCTGGCATGTTTGGATATCTTTATGTAATGGCAAGGTTCAGTGTTTCCAGCTGTGTATCTTTTGGTGTATGTGCTCATGGATCTGGGCATTGTGTGTCTTAATATGTTTGCCTTGGTGTGTTCGTGGCCTTGTGGACCTTGGTGAGGACTCCAAGCTCTGGCACTTGTGGTGTGACCTCTAACTTCTCGATGTCTCACTTTCTTCATCTGTAAAATGGGGATAACAATACTACTTGCCTCCGAGGTTGTAGGTAGATGTTTGGGAGAATCAAGTGAGGTAACATATGTGTGGTGTCCAGCACAGTGCCTGGTACATGGTAAGCATCCAACAAATGTTAGCTGTTACAAATACCATAATTAAGTTGCTTGGATGTGTTCGTGCCTGTGTGCATCTGGGTCTGACATGTTCTCTCTCAGTGTTTGTGTTTCTATAACTGTGCATGTCTGCACACACGTGTGCATGCAAAAATGCCTGTCACTCTATATGCCTGTGCCTGCATGTCTTTTGTGTCTGTATGAATATGTGGATTTGTGCAAATGACTGTGACTGTGGGTTCCTCTGTTTAGGAACGTCTCTGCATCGTCCCAGTGCGTGGGTGTTGTGGCCAGAGCGCCTTGGCTGGGCAGTGTCAGCAAGTGCAGCACTGGGTGGCTGTGGGGGAGGGCTTGCAGCGCCCAGCCCTAGGGAATGGCTTCTGGGCCAGGAAGTCTGTAGTTTCTCTAGTTTTACTCCATCTCCTCCTTCTGTTCCGTCTCCGTCGGCTCCCCCAATACAGGTTGTCCCTGATCACCTACCCCAACCCTCCTCCCAGAGCCAAGTCTGCCTCCTCCTCCCCTTCCTAGCCTGCCCACTCCTCCCTTTCCCACCTGCCCGCGGAGCATCCTGCATGGAAGGCCTCAGTGTGCCCCGGCTCCTGTGCGGCCCGGCCCTAATGCCGTGTCTTTTCCCCTCTAGGTGGGAGCAGGTGCTCTGTGTCGGCAGTAAACCTGCCCAAACACGTGGACTCTATAATCAACAAGCGGCTCTCAAAGTCCTCTGCCACGCTCTGGAACTCCCCCAGTAGAAGTAAGAGAAGGCCCAGCCCTGCTCCCTCCAGAGTCCCTTGTAGCTCCCAACAAGCCTCCAGAGCTCAGCAAGAACCCCAGGTCCCTGGAGTCCTCGCATACTCTAGGTCTCCATCCCCACTCTACCCCACCTGGGGTTCTGTGCCCCTCGGGGGAGCCGGCATTTGGGTCTGGACCCTGAGGACAGAGATGTGCCCTGCAGGGAGGAGAACAGAGACAAAGGGCAGAGAGCAGGCAGAGAGCCTGGCAGGGGCCTCAAGAGCAGGTGGGGGTGGGGGTGGGAACGGGCAAGCAGCCTCATCTCCAACCACAGCCAGCTGGCCTAGGCAGGTGGCCTTGCCCCCGAGTACCAGACTGGCCTGGATGCTATGTGTGTGGAGAGGGCCCCTTTTTCTGGCTCCACCCTAGAGGGTCCATGCAACCCTGCCCTCTCTGCCTTAGAACCCCAGCCATGGCCGTGGCTGGCTCCAGAGCTGTGGCCAACCAAGGTGGCATGGCCCCTGCTTCTCACTGCCCTGGTGCTCACATGTGAAGGGCCATGGTAGGAGCTATTTATAAGTTTCTCCAGCTTTTATTTGGTTGCTCTGTTGCCTAGCAACCAAATCAGCTGTTGTACCAAACCCACCTGACTGAGACTTAAAAATATCTCAGCAGCTGAGGGGACAGAGGAGGGTGGCCCAGGGCAGCCAGGCCCCCTAGCAGCCTCACCCTGTCATGGGATGCGTGAAAGTTAGGACTCTCCTGAATCAGAGGAGCACAAGGACCCTCACTGTCCCAAATCCTTGGGGTCATGCCTCCCCAGCCCTCTGATGGCAGGAGGGAAAGGGCCCAACAGCGGGACCCTTACTGGCGGCTCCTTGCTATACTCTCAGTGCAGAGCCCTTCCATCTGCGGGGAGTGGTAGGAGCAGACCTTCATGCTATACAGCACTTTGCCCTGGAAAGTGTCTTGTTGCCTTGGTCTGCAGTGGGGGTCAGACTCGAGGGCGAGAAGTGTGGCCAGGGGTGATCAGGATAGAGCCCTCCTGGGGAGACTCCTTGGGCTTGGCATGGGATGGTACCTGGCCACCCCCTTTTGCTTTTGCCTGTGCCCTGCAGCTCCCCTGCGGTAACCAGCTCCTCCTGGCATTCTCCCCCTAGATCGAAGCCTGCAGCTGAGCGCCTGGGAGAGCAGCATCGTGGACCGTCTCATGACGCCCACCCTCTCTTTCCTGGCACGGAGTCGCAGTGCAGTCACACTGCCCCGCAATGGCCGGGACCAGGGTAGGGGCAGCGGCCCTGGGAGAGCCCCCATGAGGGGCCGGGCAGTGGCCAGCCTCACGTGTGGGCCACATCCCAACCGCACTCATCCTTCTGCAGCCGTGCCGGTGTGCCCGCGCTCGGCCTCTGCCAGTCCCCTGATGCCACCATGCAGCGCCCCCCGCAGCAGCATGCACCGCTGCACCCCCTCCTCCGGGGAGCGTGGGGAGCGCCGCAAGCCCAGCTCGATGGGCAGCCCCACCCCGGTCCACCGCAGGCCCCAGTCCTCACCGGTAAGTAGCCGTGCAGGTGGGCACAGGGAGCCCAGCTTGGAAGTGTGGGCACCACTGACTTCTCTTCCCTGCCTCCCACTCTCCATCCCCTTCCTCACTAGGTGCAGAAAAAGGAGAAGAAGGACAAGGAGCGGGAAAATGAGAAGGAAAAGAGTGCCCTGGCCCGGGAGCGCAGCAAGAAGCGTCAGTCATTGCCTGCCTCTCCACGCCCTCGCCTCTCTGCTGGCCCGGCCTCTGAACTCAGGTGGGCACCCACCTTTTGAGTGTTTTGATCACTGAAGTACCTTAGCACCTAGAACAGTGCCTAGCACCTGGTAAGCTCTCGACAAATACCTGCTGAGTGAATGAAGGAACCTGTCAGGTACTGTTGTGGGTGCTAAGGACACTTTGGTGAGCCAAACCACGCCTCATTCTTGCTCTTATTAATCTTGCTGACTACTGGGGAAACAGACAATCAAATGAATGTGTAGCCCTAGCTGATGAGGTTCAGGGAACAGTGCATGAGCACATCCCATGCACGAAGAGGTCCCCATTCAATTCCCAGTCAGGGCACATGCCCAAGTTGTGGGCTTGATCTCCAGTAGGGGGTGTGCAGAATGCAGCAGATCAATGTTTCTCTCCCTTCCTCTCTCTTTCTAAAAACATATATTTTTTAAAAAGAATATGTAGTTGCAAACTGGGATATATACTCTCAAAGGAAATACTGTGGTTATGTGAGATCATATAAGGTGGGGGTGCTGGCTTAGCCTGGAAGGGACAGTTCCCTCAGGAATGACATCCCCAGGGTGTGTATATATATGTGTGTGGACTCTATGCCCTCCAGGCTTAACGTTTCCCTTTTTTTCTCAGTCCCAAATCTAAGGCCCGGCCATCCTCTCCCTCTACATCCTGGCACAGGCCTGCCTCTCCTTGCCCCAGCCCAGGGCCCAACCATGCTCTACCCCCAAAACCACCATCCCCTCGAGGCACCACTGCATCACCCAAGGGGCGGGTTCGGAGGAAGGATGAGGCAAAAGAGAACCCCAGTGCGGCAGGACCCGAGGACAAGAACCAGAACAAGGGCAAGACCAGTGAAGAGAAGGAGCCTGCAGCCCTGGCCTCACCGGCACCCTCACCTGTGCCCTCACCCACCCCAGCCCAGCCCCAGAAGGAACAGCCCACAGTCGAGATCCCTGCAGGTGGGCATGAAGAGAGGAGGTGGAAAGGTGGGCAGGGCAAGAGAAGACAGCTTGCCCTGTGTGGGGTAGGATCAGTGGTCGGCAAACTCATTAGTCAGCAGAGCCAAATATCAACAGTACAACAATTGAAATTTCTTTTGAGAGCCAAATTTTTTAAACTTAAACTTCTTCTAATGCCACTTCTTCAAAATAGACTCGCCCAGGCCGTGGTATTTTGTGGAAGAGCCACACTCAAGGGGCCAAAGAGCTGCATGTGGCTTGCGAGCCGCAGTTTGCCGACCACGGGGGTAGGTGGTCAGAGGTGTGGACCCAGAGATGACTGTGGACTGGGTTTTGGAAGCTAGGACCTTCAGCAGGTCCAGTCCCAGGGCACAGGCCAGAGAAGAGGAGCTCATATCTAAGTTGATGACAGAAGTTGAATGGGTGGGTCACCCTGAGGTCCAGGAAGCAGGCATGCAGGGGTGCTGGAGGTGCCTAAGCTGACTCCTGGACCTTGTTTCCACTCCAGATACTGCTGTCCTGACCTCACCCCCAGCCCCGGCCCCCCCAGCCCCTGCTCCCCCAGTGACTCCCAGCAAACCCATGGCCGGCACCACAGACCGCGAAGAGGCTACTCGGCTTCTGGCTGAGAAGCGGCGCCAGGCCCGGGAGCAGCGGGAGCGCGAGGAACAGGAGCGGAGGCTGCAGGCAGAAAGGGACAAGTGCGTGCACCCGTGGGACAGAGGGGAATGAAGGGGACCCACATGGAGGCTGCTAAAGAAGCGCGGACCGAGCATGAGTTTCCTTTGTCCCCCAGGCGAATGCGAGAGGAGCAGCTGGCTCGGGAGGCCGAGGCCCGGGCTGAGAGGGAGGCAGAGGCCCGGAGGCGGGAAGAGCAGGAGGCCCGAGAGAAGGCTCAGGCCGAGCTGGAAGAGCAGGAGCGGCTGCAGAAGCAGGTGCCCGGACGGGCGGGCAGGGCAGGACGGCGCGGGCGCCTCCTGCTGGTGGGCCGAGGGCTGGCCTGGAAGGAAGGCTGGAGTCCAGCTGCTTAAAGCTCACTGGGGTCTTTGGCAGAAAGAGGAGGCCGAAGCCCGGTCCCGGGAGGAGGCAGAACGGCAGCGTCTGGAGCGGGAAAAACACTTCCAGCGCGAGGAGCAGGAGCGACAGGAGCGCAAAAAGGTATTGGAGCCGGAGCCATGGCCCCCCGGTGGGCGGGGCTCCGATGGGCGGGGTGGGGCAGGGCTTCTTGGGGCGGAGCCTTTCTGGACCTGGTCCCTGTTTCGGTTAGTGGTATAGTAGGGTTAGGGGAGTGGGAGCTGCCTTGGACTTGTAAAGGGTAGGACACGAGGGTATTGGGGTGAGTTCTGGTTCCTGGCCTGTAAAGGACTGGTATGAGCTGGAAGGGCCCTGAGACCCCAGGCCTGGGGCTGGATGGTGGGAGGTTTAGGATTGGGGCGGCGCTTGGGCCTAACCGATGTGGGGCTTCCAAACAGCGTCTGGAGGAGATCATGAAGAGGACTCGGAAGTCAGAAGCTGCTGAAGCCAAGGTCAGGGTTCCCCAAAGGGCAGTGTTGGGAGTGGGGGCCGGGTGAGGAGGAGGCTGGGGAATAGCATTCAGGGTGGAGGAAGGAGGCCGAGGCAGGCTGCTCAGGGTCTCGGCTGGGGGAGGGAAGAATTCGGCACCTCAGTCAGGTGGGACCAGATACACCCTGAGTCTGATTGCTCTTCCTCTTCACAGCAAAAGCTGGAAAGAAAGGAGACAAACACCAACAATTGTAGCCCAGGTAAAGGCCCTATTCCCCTCTGTCCCTTTCACCACCCCATCATCATACCTCCTCCTCTCACCAGCCAGCAACTGATGGCCATTCCTTCCCTGTGATAGACACTGTCAAAGCCGAAGACTCCCGGTCCTCAGGGCTGCAAAAGGAGGCTGTGCAGAAAGAGGAGCTGGCCCCCCAGGAGCCTCAGTGGAGGTACCAGCTCTCAATCCCGGGGTCCTGGGCAGGAAGTCAGGGGCAGGCTGGAGCTGTGGGGGTGCCTGGGCTGTCCTAGGATGTGAGGTGCCTGAGTGTGTTCCTGCATCCACAGCCTGCCTAACAAGGAGTCCCTGGTGAATGGCCTGCAGCCTCCCCCAGCACACCAGGAGAATGGCTTCTCCCCTAAGGGACCCTCTGGTGAAAAGAGTCTGGGCCGAACGCCAGAGGCACTCCTGCCCTTCGCAGAGGCAGAAGCCTTCCTCAAGAAAGCTGTGGTGCAGCCCCCACAGGTCACAGGTAAGGACCCCTGACTCCCAGGCCCACAGCCTTCCCTCCCAGCAGCCTTCCCAGAACTCCCCAGCCTTGCCCTCTGTTCCAGCTCTGCCAGAGGCCTTCTCACACTCCACATGCCACCCCACCCCGGCTGGCCTGGCTTGGAGGCATAGTTTGCCTGACTGTTTCCCCTCCCGCTTTTTCCCCAGAAGTCCTTTAAGGGGTTGCCTTGGATCCAGGCACAGCTATGAGGGCTCCTCGGCATCGTCTACCAGGATGTCTGGGAAAGAAAGAAACAGAACAAAGCCGGAAGTGGCCTGGGCCCCTGGGGGTGGGTCCTCTGTTATTTTTAATCAGCACCTTATAGACTGTTGTCTCTGACTGGAGCCAGGCCCTGCCCCTCAGTGCATTTGTGTGCTCACACGCGCGGAAACCTCCCACACACACATACACTCACAGCCTCTCTGGCCTCCTTCCTTGGGGAAGGGCCGCCTGTAGTATTTGCCTTGGTTTGGTGGGGTACAGTGGATGTGAATACTGTAAATAGCTTGTGCTCAGACTCCTCTGCCTAGAGGGGGCGGGTGCAGGAGGCAGACCCTCCCAAGACTCCCTGGGGAGATCTTCCTCTCTATTTAACTGTAACTGAGGGGGAGCCCAGGTTTGGGGATGGGGAGCACCTTGGGCCACAGGATGCTGGTTGCTTTAGGGGTACCCATGCCCCTGCCCTCGCCTGGAATCAGTGTTATTGCATCTGATCAAACTTCTCCAGAAATAAAGTGAGAATAATCCTGCCAGTCCTGTCTATCCTTGGGGCTGGCGGTGGGGGTGGCAGCAGGTGACCTCCCGAGTTCTAAGAAGAACTTAAGGAGCCAGGGCCTGGGGATATCTACTCCTGCCTGACAGTAGTCCTAGTGGTCTTCCAGTTTAGTCATGAATTCATTCATTTATTCATCTCACAAGGATGTTGCATCTACTCTGTACCAGGCAGTGGGTCACATGCTGGGGATACAGTAGTGGAAAAGATGTAGCCTCTCTCCTCAGGGAGCAGGTGAGTGTCGTGGACACTGCGTTGCCAACTCAACATCCATTCCCGTCCCCACTTCCTTATTCCAAACAGAATCCTGACTTTGTTCAGGTGGCCATCTTCCTCCTGGATCCCACTCTGTGCTCCAGTGGAGATGGACCTAGCCCCAGGGTGAGTCATGAATGTAATGAGCCAAAACTGGTGGTCCCAACGCCCTCCTGTGTGATGGTTTAGGTATGGGCCTGTGACACAATTCCAGCCACAGACATATAAAGAAAAGCCTTCTGGGCTTCTAGGAGAGGCTTCCTCACTTTTATTTATTTATTTACTTATTATTTTATTATTTTTTTAATTCTCACCCAAGGATATTTTTCCATTGATTTTTAGGGAGAGTGGGAAAGAGAGAGAGAAATATCGATGCGAGAGAAACATTGATTGGTTGCCTCCTGCACACGCCCTGACCAGGGCCTGGGGTTCGGGAGGAGCCTGCAACTGAGGTACCTGCCCTTGACCATAATTGAACCCTGGACCCTTTGGTCAGCAGGCTGACGCTCTATCCACTGGGCTAAACCGGCTGGGACTGCCTCACTTTTAAAAAAGATGCCATGGTAGTCAGCCTCGGCCGACCCTTCAGTGTCCCCGCCTCCTAGTGTTCACACCCTGTGTAGTCCCTTCCATGCTGTACCAGTGTTGGGCTGAGTGACTGACAGAATACAACAGAAGTGATGGCGTGTCCCATCCAACATTTGGTCATTAAAGACACCGCAGCTTCTGTCTTGGTGGCCATCACTCTTGGATCACTCCCTCTGGAGGAAGGCAGTTGGTACATCATGGGCAGCCTAATGGAGAAACCCGATCAAGGGACCAAAGCCCCTGCCAATGGCCACGTGAATAAGCTTGGAAGTAGGTTCTCCAGTCCCAGTTAATCCTTCAGATGACTTGGGCCCTGGCCACAGCTTATCAATAACCTCCTGAAAGACCCGCTGCCAGAACCAACCAGCTAAGCCACTCCTGGGTTTCTAACCCTCAGAAACTGTGAGATAATAAAGGTAGTTTTAAACTGATAAGTTTTGTGATAATTTCTTACACAGCAAGAGACAACTAAGACACATAATGATGGGAAAACCCTGCTTGTCTGATATGAGGTCAGACTATGATGCCTGAAATTGCTGCATCCATCCTGCTAACCAACATGAGGACAAAGCCAGCATCAGGGTGCCAGAGCAGCAAGAGGGGAGAACCTAGATCCAAGAGAACATCATTGAATTAACCAACCTCAAAAACAGTTCTACCCCTACACAACTTCCTTCTTTAAGCCAATGGAGTTGAGTTTTCTGTTATGTGTGGTCAAAAGCTGCTAATGCATCTAGGGACACAGATGATAAGTATATAAATGTACTTCCATTGTGAGCTACAATGAAGGTGTCCTCTACAGATGCAGCAATTAAACTTGACTTGAAGGATGTGGAGGAACCAGCCATGTGAAAGAGCAGGGAGGAGAGTTGCAAGTAGAGGGGTCAGTATGTGGGAAGCCCTGGAGGGGTCAGTGTGGCTTCAAGAACAAGGGCAGAGATGGGTGGGGGAGAAGAGGAAGGTGGGGCCAAGTCACATGTGTTGGGGATGAGGAGGGGCAGGGAAAGGACTAACAACAGCTTCTAGGCCCTCTCCTCGGGTGCAAGCTCCTTTACACACCCCTCCAGCCCCAGCTCATATTCACAACGAGGATGAGGCAACAACATGTCCCTGAAGGCAGCACCCTCTGAATACTCTGCAAGGAAATCACTTATTCATTAATTCATTCAATAAATTGTGGAGGACCAGCTAAGCACCACAGAGATGTGATGGGAAGTGAAAACCAGACGGGAAGCTCCTGGAGCTCCCTGGTGGGGAAGATGGGCATCCGCCAAATAACCACACAAACATATAAAAATAAAAATGTGGTCAGGGCTATGAGGTGGACTATAAGGAGCAGTAAAAGCATCTAACTCAGGGAACTAACTATGTTGGGGGTCAAATAAGCTACCCCTGAATAAATGGTGTTTGACCAGATATCTGATAGGTTGCTGGGGCAAAGTCAGGACAGAGAAAGGAGAGAGAAGCACTTTCCAGACAAGGGGAAAGCATGTGCAAAGGTCCTGCATGGAAAGGAGTTGTGTTCAAAGATCTGGAGGGCTGTAAGACCTGAAGGAGCGTGTTTTCACTCACCATTGAATCCTCAGTGCCTGGGAAAACAGGCTCTCAATATTCGAGGAATTAAGAAAGGTTCATCGAGGAGTTGAAGCTGGGCATGAGGTGAGCCAGACCATACAAGGCCTTGTAAGACTGCGTCAGTTAGTTTGGAGTTTATTCCAAGAGTCATGGGAAGCCACTGAAGGCTATTAAAAAGGGGGTGGGCAGGGTGACAGAGTCAGATTGGCATCTTTATTAGACCATTCTGGCTGTTGGGTAGGAAACCAGTAGGGACTTGACTGTAAACTGGGAGATCAGTTAAAAGTGATTGCTGAGGTCCAGATAGGAGATGATAGAGGCTTGGGCTCAGGAAACATCGAAGTGTGCAACATGCAACATTAATTTATTTATTCAAGAAATACTGAGCACCTACTGTGCGTTAGGCACATGGGTGCTAGAGATTTACAAGAGAGCAAAAATTGATGTAGTCCTTACCCTCATGAAATTTACAGTCTAGTGGAAGAAACAAACATTAATTAAATAAAATTACAAACAAATGGACGATTATAATTACAGTAGTCCCCCTTATCTGCAGGGGATACATTCCAAGACCCCAGTGGATGCCTGAAACCACAGATAGTACTGAACTCTGTATATACTATGTTTTTCCTATACATACACCTATGATAAAGTATAAACTAGGAACAGTAAGAGATTAACAACAATAACTAATAAAATAGAATAATTATCGTGAATATGGTCTCTTGTCAGCAAACTAGCACCAATTTCGTTTTCCTTCAGAGATTCCCAGGCAGGTTAGTTCTTACTGTAGATCTCAGCAACCTCAGCATACGATTATTTTCCTTTCCTTATTAAATCAAACACTTTCACCTTTTCACTTAAAGGAAGCACTTTACAGCTTCTCTTTGGCATATCTAAATTGCCAGCATCACTACTCATGCTTTTGGGCCATTAAGTAAAATAAAGGCTACTTGAACACAAGCACTGTGAGACCATGACAGTAGATCTAACTGAGACAGCTACGAAGTGACTAATGAGTGGGTAGCACATACAGCGTGGATACACTGGACAAAGGGAGGATTCATATCCCATGCGGACAAAGCAGGATGGCGAGAGTTCATCATGCTACTCAGAATGGCATGCATTTTAAAACTCATGAATTGTTTATTTCTGGAATTTCCCACTTCATATTTTTGGACCACAGTTGACCGCAGGTAACTAACTGAAACTGTGGAAAGCAAAACTGCAGAAGGCGGGGGTGGGCCTGGGCGGGGGTGGTAACTATGACAGATACATAAAGGAGAAGTATGGGGTGCTAGGAGAGTCAGCAATAAGGGGATCTGGCCTGCTCAGGGAGGCCAGGGAGGGTGTCCCTGAGAAAGCAATGCTAGAGCTGAGATCTGAAGGAGCAGGAGTCAGTTACCAAGGCAGAAAGGTAGCAGCATTTGCAAAGGCTCATGATGAGCACAGATAGTGTAGTTGGAGCATAGAGAGAAGGAAGGTGGTGCCAGAAAGGCAGAAAGGACCAGGCCATTTAGGGCCCTGTGGGCCATGCTCAGAGTTTGGAAAGGTATTGAAAGATGTCAAAAGGGGGTGAAGACGGGGTTGGAAAATATTATCAAGGCTACCTACCACCCCGAGAAAGGATTAAGAGGAGAAGGGGTGAAGCCTGGAAGTAGGGAGTCCAGACAAGAGCACCAGTTCTGGCGAGAGATGATGGACACTTGGTTCAGTGAGTGGTGGAAGGAAACCGAGAGGTAGAAAGAGGAGGTGAAGACATGGATTGGACATGGGGAACGAAAAAGAAAGGTGTCAAGGATGATTCCCAGCTTTTGTGGCCAAATAACGATATGGACACTGACAGATCATGACCCTGACCTAGAAGTGGCTGGATAAGGTCGATGGCTCAGGGCAGGGGGCTGGTCCCAGGCTGGGAGGGAGGGACAGTGCAGGGGGAGTTCTAGGCGGGAGCAGAGCTCAGGGCTGGGCTGGGCCTGGGCGCAGCAGGGCTCTTCCGGGAAGCCCAGGGGCTGGGCGGGGAAGAACTGGCCGGGCTGCAGGAGGCGGCCTCCGGGTCTATTTCCAGGTTTTCCGCCGGAGACTTAGGAATGTCCGGTCTGTTTCTGGGCAAGACTGAGGAGCAGGGAGGCGGAGGCAGCGGCCCTGCTCTCTGGAGAGCCCTCCCTTTCTTCATCTCTGCCCTTTCCCCAACAGGCCAGACAAGGCAGGGCCAGAGGCGGCAACAACTGCTCTTCCCTCCGCCTCCCTCCATCCGCCGCCAACGCTCCTGAACTGCGGCTCTTACAATACCCCTGCCCCCGCCCCAGACACCCTTTCTTTACTCGGACTCCCCAGCTCCACCGGCCGGCGCGAGTCCCGTGGGCCTCGCTCAGAGCAGTCACTCCACCCACCCCCGAGCCCGGCCCGGCTTCCCCAGAAACGTGCGTCCGGCGCCCCCTCGTGGTTAAACGAGCACATGGCCCGGTGGGCGAGGTCGGAGCGGCAGGGTCCAGGCGCGGGCTCTGGGTGATGGAGGTCCTGCTGAGAGGTCAGGAAGTGCGCATCCAGGCTTGACTCACTCGCTCGGTAGCTGTGGGCAATGCCCCTGACTGTGAGCTAGTGAAAATGAGGGCCAGTGGGCGATCCGTTTCTTAAGCTAATGCCTAGAAGAAGAGTTTTGTTAGTTGCAAGGCCTTCTCTCCTCCTCAAGGGGCCCTGACTTCCTGTGCAGCCCAGCTCCTGTGTGCTTACTACCAGCCCCCTCCCAAACCATTTCACTTCGGGATGGCCACGTTATGCATAACCTGAGCACTGATTGATCCCTAGAGCGCTCAGCGTAGAATTGAAGAGAGACAATTATAATACAATCTAAGAGTTCCGTGACAGAACCAGGCATAGGGTACTACGGGGACATAAAGGAGAAATATTTCATCCAGATTCAAGGAGGTAGAGAATGTCAAGGGAGGCTTCCTGTGGGAAACAACACCTGAGAAGTCCTTGAAATTGAGGGCTGAGAACTTGAATGACTCCAAAGGGCAGCCCTCGGCACTCAGCTATACTAGCAGTTCACAGTTGTAATTGGTCCACAGGTGGAATTGGATTCCATATTGTTGGGAGTGGCTTATCAAGGTAGGATGATGGCAGGGGTCTACCCCAAGTGAAGGGCAGTACAGGTGCATTGTCTGTAAAGAATTTAAGCACCATAACAAAAATGACTAGAAGTGGGTTGCTTTTTATTATCACCATCCATTGGCAATTTTAAACAATGTCAATCAAAAAATATTTCTCCCTGAAAAAAATATTTTATTGGTCTAAGTTCTAAATTGCTGCTACAGATACTGTTGAGTTTTAGCAAAGAAGTTTCAAATTAGCACAAATTTATTACTTACCTTTTAAAATAAACGTTATGGCCTTAGCCGGTTTGGCTCAGTGGATAGAGATTCAGCCTGCAGACTGAAGGGTCCCAGGTTTGATTCCAGTCAAGGGCACATGCCCGGGTTGCAGGCTTGATCCCTGGTAGGGGGGCATGCAGGAGGCAGCCATCAATGATTCTCTCTCATCATTGATGTTTCTATCTCTCTCTCCCTCTCTGAAATCAATAAAAATATATTTAAAATAAATAAATAAAATAAACATGTTCCACAATGGAAGTTAATGAGGAGAAATCTCACTTAACCCCTTCTTCACATGCACAGACTCAGATATACATGTTCATTTTGAAAGTAATTTCTTGCCCTGGTTGGTTTGACTCAGTGGTTAGAGTGTCGGCCCATGGACCAAAGGGTCTCAGGTCTAGGGCATGTACCTGTGTTGCAGGTTCAATCCCCAGCCCCAGTCAGGGGTGTGCAGGACGCAACAAATCAATATGTCTACATCGACATTTCTCTCCCTTCCACTCTCTTTAAAAAAATGGAAAAATATTCTCAGGTGAGGATTAACCAAAAAGAAAAAAAAAAGTAATTTCATAATAGTTTGGAATCACTCCAGCTTGCTCTGGGCTCAGTTGGTGTCTCTAACTCTATGACACTACATATTCTTGAGTTTAAACAGTAGTTTCAGAATAAACAACAATGACACAATGACTGCAAAGGCTAAGAAACAGAACTTAAGTTACTTCAATTCTATCATTCTATGTGATCACTTGTGCTAATTTAAAGCTTACAAAACTTAATAACCAAAATTTGGGTTTAAAATTTAAAACAGTGGGAACTGTAAAGTGTAATTTTTGTTTGGAATGTGCAAATTTAATTCAAACATAACATGTTTTTCAAGATATAAATATCTTTAAAAGTAAAAGTTATCCTTTTATTTCATACTTTCTTACTATGGTAAAAAATACATGACATAGTTTATCATTTAAACCATTTTTAAAGTGTACAGGTCTATGGCATTAAGTATATTCAAATTGTGGTGCAATCATCATCACCATTAATCTCCAGAACTTTACTACCTTCCCAAATGGAAATTTAGTCTTTATTGAATTTACTAACTTACTATTACCAACTCCTTACCCAGACCCTGGCAACCACCATTCTATTTTGTGTCTCTATGAATTTGAGTACTCATGTACCTCATATAAGTGGAATGTATAATATTTGTCCTTTTGTGACTGTCTTCAAGGATTATACATGTTGTGAAGGGCCAGAATTCCATTTCTTCTTAAGGCTGAATAATCTTCCATTGTTTGTAAATAACACATTCTGTTTATCCATTCATCTGTCAATGGATATTTAGGTTTGTTCCACCTTTGACTACTGTGACTAATGCTGCTATGAACATGAGTGTACAAATATCTGTTCAAGTTCCTGCTTTCAGTTCTTTTGGGTAAATACCCAGAAGTGAATTGCTGGATTATATGATCATACTGTTTAGTTTTTTTAGGAATTGCCATACTATACTGTTTTCCAAAGTGCTATACCATTTACATTCCCAACAACAGTGCAAAAGAATTCCAATTTTTCCACATCTTCTCCAACACTTTTTTTTTTTCTAGTAGCCATCCTAATGGGTATAAAGTGGTATCTTATTGTAATTTTGGTTTACATTTCCCTAATGATTAGTGATGTTGAGCATATTTTCATTTGCTTATGGGCCATTTGTATATCTTCTTTGGAGAAATATCTATTCCAGTCTTTTGCCCATTTATTAATGGGCTATTGAGTTTTAAGGGTTCTTTATCTAGTCTAGACATAAATCACTTATTAGATATATGATTTACAAATATTTTCTCCCATTCTATTGGTTGTTTTTTTCACTCTGCTAATGGTGTGTGATGCACAAAAGTGTTTAACTTTAATTAAATCCAATTTATCTATTTTTTTGTTTGTTGCTTGTGCTTTTGGTGTCATAGCCAAGAAATCATTGCCAAATTCAATGCCATGAAGCTTTCCCCCTATGTTTTCTTCTAAGAGTTTATAGTTTTAGCTTTTCTGTTTAGGCCGTTGATCCATTTTGAGTTAATTTTTGTATGGCAATTCATTTTTAAAAATTAAAACACTAAGCATTCCAAGAAGAAGATTCAGCCCTGAGCCACCAGGTTGCAGCCTTGGCTTTAGATGCTAGTATTCCTCACAATTCTGAGGTTGATCTCCATTTCTGGGGCTTAAGCTACAGTTTAGGTACGAGACTGTATGGTGTGCTTAGGAGCTTGGAATCTGGAGCTGGGCAGCTAGGGCTCAAATCCTGGCTCTGAAATGAAGGCACCTCGTTGGGTTGTTGTGAGGAATCAATAAGTTAATGTATGTGAAGCACTTAGAAAAGTGCCGCACACTTAGTAAGTGCTCAGTAAAAGCCAGGCAGCACGTTTATTGTTATCTTTAAGTTGATAGTGCCAAATAAGAATCTGGTCCAGGCCTCTTTCCTGAGGTTGACAGCCTGCATATCTGTCTACCTGACATCTTGCAAGCACCACCAGTTCATCAAGTCCAAACTGGACTCAGAAATTCCATCCCAGAAAATATCAGGATCCACCAGTCTCCCAAGCCAGATAGATCCCTGGGAAGTGACTCCTCACACTACCTCACCTCTGAAATCTTTGACTTGCCCCATCGCTGTGGCTCAGTGGTTGAGTGTTGACCTATGAACCAGGAGGCCACGGTTAGATTCCCGGGCAGGGCCTGGTTTGCGGGCTCTAACCCCAGTGGGGTGCATGCAGGAGGCAGCTGATCCATGATTCTCTCTCATCATTGATGTTTCTATCTCTCTCTCCTCTCTTCCTCTATGAAATCAATAAAATTACATATTTTTAAAAAATGAAATATCGCCCTAGCTGGTTTGGCTCAATGGATGGAGCAACAGTCTGCGGACTGAAAGGTCCCAGGTTCGATTCCAGGCAAGGGCACATGCCTGGGTTGCGGGCTTGATCCCTAGTAGGGGGCGTGCAAGAGGCAGCCAATCAATGATTCTCTCTCATCATTGATGTTTCTATCTCTCTCTCCCTCTCCCTTCCTCTCTAAAATCAATAAAATATATTTTTTTAAAAAAGAAATATCTTTGCCGAAACTGGTTTGGCTCAGCGGATAGAGCGTCGGCCTGCGGACTGAAGGGTCCCGGGTTCGATTCCGGTCAAGGGCATGTACCTTGGTTGAGGGCACATCCCCGGTGGGGGGTGTGCAGGAGGCAGCTGATCGATGTTTCTCTCTCATCGATGTTTCTAGCTCTCTATCCCTCTCCCTTCCTCTCTGTAAAATATCAATAAAATATATTAAAAAAAAAAAAAAAAGAAATATCTTTGACTTTGTCCCCAGTACCCTCACGCCAGCCCAGGCTGCGGTCATTTCTTCCATCTCAGGAAGAGCAGCAACGTGTTCTCCAATCTAGTCTGCGCATTAGCCACAAATCTGCCCACACACTCTCCTGCTAAATCCCCCTCAGGCCTTCTCACGGCCCTCAGGATACAATGCACTCTGTAGAGTGGCTTGCTGGGGTTTCTCACCCTGTGGCTCTCACTCCCCTCCTTTCTTCTCTGTGTGCCCACCACCCTGGATTTGTGACTTCTCTGGTCTCCAGGACTTTGCATGAACTATTTCCTCAGCTTGGACACTCTCCCCTGCCTGCCCCACCTCCAACCAGTGGCTGGGTGATGACTGTTCAACTCTTAAATATCACCTCTTCCCAGAGGCCTTTTTTGACCCGGAGCTCTGTACCTACACTAAGGCAACAAAGGCTTCATTGTAACTATTTGTCCATTAAATGCTCCTCTGCCAGAACCGGAATCACAAAAGCATGACCATTCAGTCTGCTCGCTGTGTCCGTCCTAGCCCCCACGCCTGGCACACAGTAGATGCTGTCTGCGTGCAATACATGTCTGACAGGGAGAAACATGAGCAGGAGCATGGAAGCCAGAACAGGTGGGGGAGTAAGGGGAACTAATAGGCAGGTCATGTTTCTGTGGCGCCATGTGAGACGGGCTGGGGGGTTGCCAAGTGTCCCGGAAGCTGGACAGGAATTAGGCCCTGAGCGCCGTCTGTCCTGGGTAGCTGGGAAATTTGTTCTTTCTCCAACAGCATGGAAAACCACAGAAACGTTTTGATTTTTTAAAAAAAATATGTTCCTATTGGTTTTAGAGAGAGAAGAAGGGAGAGGAATAGATGGGAACATCTATTGGCTGCCTCCTGCACGCCCCACACTGGGGATCAAGCCCCCAACCCGGGCATATGCCCTACCAGGAATGGAACCGGTGACTTCTTGGTACAAGGGATGGCGCTCAATCCACTGAGCCACACTGGCCAGGTAGAGAAGGGTTCTAAGTCAGGAGGTAACATGATTGGAAGTAGAACACTAGCCAGAGGCAGGTGGGCAAGGCCGAAGGCTGAAGACAGTTTTAAGGCTGTGGCAACAAAATGTCTCTAGAAGGAGACAGAAGTGGGGAAGGGAGCTGGGTGTCGGAGGAACAGGGGCAGGAGGGGCATTTCATTGCATGCTTACTTGTACCCATGGAATTTTGAATTATGTGACCATATTACTTAGTCAAAACATCATTTTCAAGAATGGACAAAGGGGTATGCTGCAAAATCTAGGCAAGATATAAAGTCTATATTTGATTTTTAATGGTACACGAATGCTGACTCCTTAAAGAAAATGAGAAGATACATAAAAGTAGAAATAATAAAAATAAAAGTAAAATCCCCTGAATTTCCTTCTACCCAAAAGTGAGCTGTGTTAGAAATACTGTTTACTCACCTAAAGGTACTAGAAGGTAACTGGGGTGAAGGCTGGGGGGTGAAGCTTATTCCCTGATTAGGTTGCTGGCTTTTATAAATCAAAGTACATGACCCCTGTTAAAGCCAGATTTCAGATAAACAGTGAATAATTTTTAGTACAATAAGTAATTTTTTAGTAGACGGATGTTCCAAATATGGCATGGGGCATATTTACATTTAAAAATTCTTTGTCCTTGCCCTAGCTGGTTTGGCTCAATGGATAGAGCGTCGGCCTGCGGACTGAAGGGTCTCAGGTTCGATTCTGGCCAAGGGCACATGCCTGGGTTGTGAGCTTGATCCCCAGGAGGGGGCGTGCAGGAGGCAGCCAATCAATGATTCTCTCTCATCATTGATGTTTCTATCTCTCTCTCCCTCTCCCTTCCTCTCTAAAATCAAGAAAATATATTTTTAAAAAAATTCTTTGTCCTGGTAGCTCAGTTGGTGCCAAGGCTACAGGTTCCATCCCTGGTCAGGGCACCTACAAGAAGCAACCAATGAATGCATAAATAAGTGGTACAGCAAATCAATGTTTCTCTCTCAAAAAAAAAAAAAAATCAATAAATAAAATTAAAAACAAAATAAATTATCTTTGTTGTTACCTGAAATTCAAATGTAAGTGGGCAGCCTGTGTTTTATCTGGCAGCTTCCTTTGCCCTTTCCCCAATTTTTATTTTAAATCCTCATTTGAATGATTTTTACTTTAAAAGTCACTCACATTTGTTTTAAAAATTTCCACCAGGCCCTACTGGCATGGTTGAGTGGCTGAGCATCGACCTATGAACCAGGAGGTCACGGTTCGATTCCTGGTCAGGGCACATGCCAGGGTTGCGGGTTTGATCCCCAGCAGGGGGCATGCAAGAGGCAGCCAACCAATGATTCTCTCTCATCATTGATGTTTCTATCTCTCTCCCTCTCCTTTCCTCTCTGAAATAAATAAAAATATATATTTAAAAAATAAATAAAAATAAAATTTTCCACCAGGCTTTTCTGTAGGGTCCCCTGCCCGTTTGTGGGTGCTGCTAGCCCAGCACACAGCAGCCCAGGCCACCTGCGAGACTGCAGGTGAGGTGACACAAGGGGCAGGGTGGCAGGTCTGGCAGCAGGCACTAAAGGCTGGGTCCTGGTCCTGGTGACGGGCATTGGTAATTGAGCCTGGATGCTGAGCACTGGGTTCCAAGCACAGAGGACCATGTCCTGGCTCTGAGTGCTGGACTAGGGCCAGGGCAGAGGCCACTAGTCACTAGGCAGAGGGCTCTGGGCTCAAAAGCAGTCATGAGCCTAGTGTCCCTTACTGCCCAGGGCAGGACTGCGGATAGGAGCTGCCCAGCCCCCAGTTGTTTTGTAACAGCTGCTGGACTAGGCTAGAGGAGGAATTTAAGAAGCTGGGTGGGGAGGGAGGGGTCTATGGGCAGGGCAAGGCCACTTAGGCAGGCTGACGTTGGTCCCAGGCCTGGAGGCAAAAAAAAGACAGCTGGCTGGAGCTCTAGGCCTCTGGGAGGCAGGCAGGTAGGGCCCTAGAGTCAAAGACAGGATGGGTGGTGGGAGAATGGGAACCTTTAGGCCCCCTCCCTGTTTTGTACCCTCCCCCTTCACCAGCCTCCTGTCCCAGTTCCCAGACCAAGGCAGCTGGAGTGATTAGTGTGGGCTGAGGGAGGACGAATGCCAGAGGCTTGTCTCATGTCTCAGAACACAAGGACCCAGCCAGAGTCGGTGGCATGACTGAGAGTGAGAAAAAGAGACCAAGAGATAAACAAGAGATAAACTGGGACAACACCAGAGACAGATTGGAGAAGCAGGCAAGACACAGAATAAGAGACTGAATGACCCACACGGAGAAATGGGTGTCATGGGGGAGGAAGGGATCAGTAGCTACCAGGCAGGAAGACGTTTTCCTTGTCTCTTCCTAGACCCCACCCCCACTTGGTTCTCCCAGGACCTCAGAACTTCTCCCCACTGTGTCTCCTACCCCAAGGTTTCTCAACCTCAGCACTATTGATGTTTGGGGGCACGATAATTATTTAATGTAAAGGGGCTAGAGGGACTGTTCTGGGCATTGTAGGATGTTTAGCAGCTTCTGCCCATCAGATGCCAGTAGCACCCTTTCCCTCAAGTTGTGACAAACGAAAATGTCTGTAGACATTGCCAAATGTTTGCTGGGAAGGAATGGCCCCAACTGACAACCTTCCTGGCTCCCAAGTAGATCCATGTGCTGAGAAGAAGCAACTCCTGGTTCTCCCATCAGCCTTTGTGCGTCGCCTTGCCCCCAGCATGGCCCCGGAAGCCAGAGAAACTGGGGAAGTTGCTGAGACTGAGAAGGGGTCCGAGGGCCTGCTAAAGCCATGTGAACAGAGCCCCTGCCCTTATGATATTTCTGGTCTTGTTCCATCCAGAAGGCTCCACAGGCGTATTTAGGGGTGCTTTGTGAGGGGTGTGCACTCTTTTTTTTTTTTTAAATAAATCTTTATTGTTCAGATTATTACAGGTGTTCCTCTTTTTTTCCCCCCCATAGCTCCCCTCCACATGATTCCCCACCCCATGCCCTTACCCCCCGCCACTGTCTTCATCCATAGGTGTAAGATTTTTGTCCAATCTCTTCCCGCACGCCTCACACCCCTTTCCCCCTGAGAATTGTCAGTCCACTCCCTTTCTATGCCCCTGATTCTATTATATTCACCAGTCCATTCTGTTCTTCAGATTTTTTATTCACTTGATTTTTAGATTCACTTGTTGGTAGGTATGTATTTGATGTCATTTTGTTGTTCATAATTTTTATCTTTACCTTTTTCTTCTTCTTCCTGTTCTTAAAGAATACCCTTCAGCATTTCATGTAATCCTGGTTTGGTAGTGATGAACTCCTTTAGCTTTTTCTTGTCTGTGAAGCTCTTTATCTGATCTTCAACTCTGAATGATAGCTTTGCTGGGTAGAGTAATCTTGGTTGTAGGTTCTTGTTGTTCATCACTTTGAATATTTCTTGCCACTCCCTTCTGGCCTGCATAGTTTCTGTTGAGAAATCAGCTGACAGTCGTATGGGTACTCCCTTGTAGGTAACTAACCGTTTTTCTCTTGCTGCTTTCAAGATTCTCTCTTTGTCTTTAGCCCTTGGCATTTTAATTATGTTGTGTCTTGGTGTGGTCCTCTTTGGATTCCTCTTGTATGGGGTTCTGTGTGCTTCCTGGACTTGTAAGTCTATTTCTTTCACCAGGTCGGGAAAGTTTTCTGTCATTATTTCTTCTAATAGGTTTTCAATATTTTGCTCTCTCTCTTCTTCTGGCACCCCAAAAATTCGGATGTTGGTACGCTTAAAGTTGTCCCAGAGGCTCCTTATACTATCTTCATATTTTTGGATTCTTTTTTCTTTTTGTTTTTCTGGTTGGGTGTTTTTTGTTTCCTCATATTTCAGATCTTTGGTTTGATTCTTGGGGTCCTTTGATCTACAGTTGAATTTCTGTATATTCTTTATTTCAGATAGTGTATGCTTAATTTCTGACTGGTCCTTTTCCATTTTTTTGGCATTCTCATTAAGGTCCTTGAAGGTCTCACCAAGTTCCTCGGAGGTCTCATCAAGTTTCCCGGTGGTTTTTAGAAGATTCTTGAGTAACCTTATAAATGTGGTTCTGAACTCTATGTCCAGTAGTTTGCTTTCCTCCATTTCTTTCATTCATGACATGTTTCTTTGTCTCCGCATTTTGCTGCTTCCCTGTGTTGATAGAGTGGTTTTCTGTGGTAGGTGACCAGTGGTTCAGCCTATCACCTGAGGTGGACACTCTTGGTGCACCCCTTTGTAGGGTGAGTGCAAAGTCTTGGTGTAGTTAAGCCTTGATTGCTGTTGGTACACTGGGAGGAATTGACCTCCAGGCCAATTGGCTGTGAGGACCCACTGTGTCTATTATGGAAGAACTGTTGTGCTGGAGACACGCTTATGGGGCAGGACTTGCTTCAGTGGGGCTTTGGTGCTCACTGAGTCTGCCTCTTGAATGTGTCACTTATGGATGTGAGGAGTTGAAATCTGGTGTCTCACACTGACCACTAGGTACACTGGCTTCTGGATCTCCAATGGGGTGCAGGTCAGCTACTGTCTGAGGCCACCCAGCAGGCGCTACAGTGAGAACTACAGTTTTTCTCCTCTTTGCTTGGGGTTTGGAGGTTTTGGAGCTGTCTGACCAGGGCTGCAAGTTTGCTAGGTTAAGCTGCGATAGGGCAGGCCATTCATATGCTTAAGACGTTGCTTGGAGCTTGGGTGGGTTTGTAGGTTGTGCAGGGCGGGGTCTCAGGGTGTCACTAGGCTAGGGCGTGGCAAACAGCGATGGCTGCCAGTAAGCCGGCTCTGGGTCCCGCCATCTCGCGCCCCAGTGCAGTAAACAATTAATCCTGCGCGCAGTCCTGCAAGCAAGCCACTCTCACTTTCCGACCCAATGGAAGACAGTCCAGCTTCTCCCTATAGGCGTTTGGGTCCCCAGCGTATCCCCAGAAACTGGAGTTTGGAGTAATCAGGAGCTTGTCTCCCTTCGGGTTGAAAAAGCAGTGCACCCAGTCACCTGCCGCCAGCCCAATTCGCTCCCCTCTGTACCTCAGCTTTTCAGCACTTGTGCAAGTCTCAGTGCTCTTTTCTCTTTCCTTCTAGTTGTAGAACTTCCACTCAGCCAGCTTTCCCGTGGTTCTGGGTGATAGACGTTTTGTCTTTTAGTTGTAGTTTTGAAATTGTTGCGAGAGGCAGCAGTTTAGGTGTTTACCTATGCCGCCATCTTGGATCCTCTATATCAGTGGTGAGCACTCTTGTCCCCAACGGAGAAGGAAGAGATGAGCCCCCAAGTATTTCTGGACTAGGTATTTGTAGTAAGTATGCATTTTATCCACAATATCCACCTGTAAGACATATCTCATTTATTTATTTTTCTAAATCACATTATCTGCTCCAAAACCTGCCAAAATTCAATCACAATCATATTTTTGGAATCCTCTACCCAGTGGTATAAATGTTTACAAACAGCTTGGGGGAGGGAGGATGTTAGGAAGAAACTTGATTTGTAGCATTTGCCAATTTCTATGGTGTAAATATTCCCAGGGCCAATTTCAAACTGCCAACATGACTTCACTGATAGTATCGCTGGAAGAGGAGGGCAGCAGTGCACTATCGTGTAGTATTTCCAAGAGCACAGATAATAGCAAAATATAGTAAAATAATTTGGAAGTGATGCACTTTGAATGCTATTACCTCTGAATATACTTTTTTAAAAAATATATTTTATTGATATTTTACAGAGAGGAAGGGAGAGGGATAGGGAGCTAGAAACATTGATGAGAGAGAAACATTGATGAGAGAGAAACATTGATCAGCTGCCTCCTGCACACCTCCCACTGGAGATGTGCCCGCAACCAAGGTACATGCCCTTGACCGGAATCGAACCCAGGACCCTTTAGTCCGCAGGCCGACGCTCTATCCACTGAGCCAAACCGGTTTCGGCGCTCTGAATATACTTTATTTAGTTTTACATTTACATAATTTAAATTTTAAATATATATTTTTATCGATTTCAGAGAGGGAGAGAGAGAGAGAAACATCAATGAGGAGAGAGAATCATTGATCGGCTGCCTCCTGCATGCCCCACACTGGAGATCGAGCCCGCAACCCAGGCATGTGCCCTGACTGGGAATTGAACTGTGACCTCTTGGTTCATAGGTTGACACTCAAGCACTGAGCCACGCTGGCTGGGCCATAATTTAATATTTTATAATGCCCCACCTCTGAAACCCCTGAGGGTTTCTCCAGTCTAGAACATCCAGGGGAGGACTCTGATCATCAGTCAACTTTGAGCTTTCCTCATGGACCTGTGTGGCTTGGCCACAGTGCTCTTTTGCTGTGACTCTCAAACCACCACTCTCAACACTCACACAGCATTCCTTCCTCCCAAACAGCAGCTATGCAGGCCCATCCAAGGTCCTGGGAGACCCCTGTGGGAGTGGTGAAAAGTTGCTATTACTCAAGTTAAGACAACAGCAGCAGCCAAGACACCACTTCTTCAGCCTTGGGAAAACTCTTCAAGCCTTCTTTGATGGGCCCACTTCCGCCCCTCCCAAGCCTGGGAGCTCTGTGCTCTGGAATAACCCTGCTCCGTGTCTCCTAGAGCCTGGCCTCGGTAAACAAAAGCCCTAGCTGAGGGATGTCTTTCGGTGCCTGGCAACCTCTGCTTTTGGCCTGGCAACCCCAAAGCCTGCGAGAGCCTCAGTCCTCACCCCAGGCAAAAAAGGAGGAAACCTACCGACAGCAAGGAGACCAAAATAGAAATGATAACCTCAATATGTTTCTCAGCAGCATAGTCAGACCATTGTGGTGGCAACAACCTGCTGAGGCACTGAACTAAACAAAAGGCAAAGGAGAGGTTCCAGCTAGACTTCAAGAAGGGCTTTCGGACTTGTCTGGAGGGAATTAACACAGACACTGTGAGGATAAGTAGTCTTCCTTCCAGGCTGCCCCAGCAACCACTCAAAGCTGACACACTTCACATCTTCTGTCCTCTGATGGCTCCCTCACAGCCTCAGGATGAAGTCATGCTACTAGCTGAGTGCCTGGACCTTGGAAAGTGGGAGTGGTCCTCCTTTACAGATGAGAAAACGGGCTCAGAGAGTCACTTGCCTGAAAGCACACAGCTAAAGAAGTAGTCAAGGCTGGAATGTGAACTCAGATGTGACTCTAAAGCTTGTGTTCTCCCTATGTGACCTTCATCTCTCTTCTCCACCCAACCCTAATCTACCTCTGCAGCACCCCCCACCCCCACCACCTCCACCATCTCCCCATACAGGAGCTGGGGAAAGGAGAGCAAGTATGAATTTATTGCTGGTTTGTAAGACAACAACCTTGTGTTAGTTATTGCTGGTCAGACATTAAGGATATTTTAAAGCTCGGTGTTACTGATTTTTCTCTCTCTAAGCAAGATAAAGGGTTTCTGAACCTTGGCACTTACTGCTGTGTGGGGCCGGATTATTTTTTGCCACCCTATTCAGTGTAGGATGTTTAGCAGCATCCCTTGCCTCTGACCACCAGATGTCAGTAGCACCTCCTCATTTCCCCCCAACCTCCTCTCCCGGTTGTGACAACCAAAAATGTTTCCAGACATTGTCCAGTATCATCTGTGGGATAACATCACCCCTGGTTGAGAAACACTAAGTTAAACCAAAGATAAAAAGGCAGCTGTTTCAAAGAAGCCGGTCTTAGGAGTAAGTAAAAGGTGCCAACGAGGAATAAGTCTCCTGTTCTGTTTGGGAGAGTAAGATCCTCAAGGTCCAGGCAGGCTTCTGCTTCTGATGCAAGAAGGGGCAGGGGCAGGGGAGGCAGGGTCTGGAGTGGGGCCTGTGTCGATCCTCTGAGGTCTGACTCGGACTTTCCTGGGAATAACTCAGTCCAAGAGGGGTCATTGACGTTACACTTACAGCTACCCCAAAGGGGGATGCCCCAACTGCAAGAGGAACTTGCTCAGAGTCAAAGGTGGGAAAGAGTAGTGACGGGTGGTTAGTGTTACATCCTGCTTTTCCACAGGACCTATTCCATGAGCCTCTTTTCCTTCTGTAAGGGTCTGGCATTGAGTGCTCAGTCTCCATTACTCTGCCCACATGAGCTGATTGAAGAGAATTGAAGCGAAACCCTTCTCTCTGGTTCGCTCAGAGATGTGTGCATGTGTGTGTGCATGTGTATGTGGGGGTGTCATACAGAACAGTCTTTACAAGTTTCCTTGGGGGAGCACAACATTCTCTTGAGTGAACCTGTCATAACTCCACACCTTTGCCCTTTTCGGCAACACCCCTCCCATCCTTCAAGGACCAGCTGAGCCCTAACCGGTTTGGCTCAGTGGATAGAGCGTCGGCCTGCGGACTCAAGGGTCCCAGGTTCGATTCCGGTCAAGGGCATGTAACTTGGTTGCGGGCACATCCCCAGTAGGGAGTGTGCAGGAGGCTGCTGATCGATGTTTCTCTCTCATCGATGTTTCTAACTCTCTATCCCTTTCCCCTCCTCTCTGTAAAAAAAAAAAATCATTAAAATATATTTGGGAAAAAAACACACAAACCAGCTGAAATGCTTCCTCTTTGGGAGGCTTTCCCTGCTCCTCTGAGGCTGTTGGTCACTGGAGACCCCTGAGAACAGAAAATTATACTGCATCTCCTCTGTGTATTTGGTATCCCTTCCTATCTCAGGAATGGGGCAGGAATTCAATCAAGATCTGAGTAATTGATATTATTTATGTTGAGAACTGTGGCGGTCTCTGTGCCAGAGGAATACAGAGGACACAGGACATGATACACAGTCCAGTTCTGTGAGAAGAACCCATGAACAGAAGCTGGTACAAATGCTAGTATTAGGATTTGATAGTGATACTTACCTCTCACCCCTTCCCCACCCTCTCCTGAGTTCAGACCAACCGTTACCCTTGACCAGAATGTTTGGTGTGGTTCTTCTGCAGAGCAGAGAGGGAGGTAAAGGTACTTTGGATGGTCTGAGCAATAGCAGTAGTAACTGCTCCTCTTTCCCACGGGGTCCGTCAAGTTCAGAGGGTCACACATGGTGCTGGTCTCAGGCTGTTCTGATTCCCCTTCCCATCTTCCTTGCTGCCCTGAAAGCCTCTTGTGTACCATAGATCGCTCCGACCACTTCTCTCTGCTAGTCATGGCTTGAGCTTAGAAGTGACAGAAACCCAACTCAAATGAATTCATTTATTGGCTCATGCATGGAAAAGTCCAGAGGTGCTGCTGACTTCAGGCATGGCTGAATCCAAGGGCTCAATGGTATTACCAGAAATATGTCTTTCTCAGCTCATGGCTCTGCTTTCCAACTGTGTTAGGCTTCATTTTCAGGAAGGCTCTCTCCAAGAGTGGCAAAGGTGACCAGTAACAATCCCAGAAGGAAGACAGTGTCCCTTCCTCAGTGTTCCAGCACAGGTCTCAGGCTGATGCTCATTCCCTCTGCTTGCCTGGTTTGAGTCACCTGCCAATCAATGAAGTCAAAGTAATGAAATGTGCTGATCAGCCAGAGTCACCTGATCACTCTGGAGCCAGGGTGGGGGATGGAAGGCTTTTTGAAGGATTGTCCAGAGGAGGAGGAATGGAAGGATGCTGAGCAGGCACAGCAATAGATGGCCACTCTATTTGTTTTTAGGTTAGAGGAGGAATTGATATGCAGAAACCACAACAATGTATGGGAGAATCTGACAAACGCAGAAGAGAGGTTGATGCCCTAGCCTGTCTGGCTCAGTGGATAGAACATCAACCCACAGACTGAAGGGTCCCAGGTTTGATTCCGGTCAAGGGCATGTACCTGGTTTGCAGGCTGGATCCCTGACCCTGTCGGGCATGTGTGGGAGGCAACCAATGGATGTGTCTCTCTCACATCGATGTTTTTCTCTTCCTCTATCTCTTCCTCTCCCTTTCACTTGCTCTAAAAATCAATGAAAAAAATATCCTGGGGTGAAGATTAACAAAAAAAGAAAAAAAAGAAGAGAAGTTGGGGTACGCCTGAGAGAGGGGGACCCTGAACTGATGAGATAAGCCTTTGATACGTGGGGCAACTGGGAGGAAGGGCATGAGCTGTCAGGAGGAGGCAGGAAGCCCAGAGTACCGTCAAGAATACCCTAATGGGTTTGGCTCAGTGGATAGAGCGTCACCCTGCAGTCTGAAAGGTCCCAGGTTCGATTCCGGTCAAGGGCATGTACCTTGGTTGTGGGCACATCCCCAGTAGGGGGTGTGCAGGAGGCAGGTGATGGATGTTTCTCTCTCATCGATGTTTCTAACTCTCTGTCCCTCTCCCTTCCTCTCTGTAAAAAATCAGTAAAATATATTAACAAAAAACAAACAAACAAAAAAACAACAACAACACACACAAAAAAAACAAGTTAGTTGTTCCCATCTGAGAGATGGCTCTCTGTGGGAGACAAAGGAATATAATGGATGATTTCAGTACCTTGTGATGAATGTATGCAGATTTGTACAAGCACGGAGGGGAGGGAGGCAGTAATAGTACTTCCATCCACATAGCAGCTCAAGCTAAAAACCTGGGGGTCAACCTTGACTTCCCCCCCACTCTTTCACCCTGTCAATCACCAAGTCCAGTAGATTTGATGTCCTAGATATCTTTTGAGCATCTTTTGACTCTGCCAACTTTTCTTCATCCCCATTGAAGACACATTAGATCAAGCCACTGTGTCTTCTCATTTGAAACTACTGTAATATAATTTCCTAATTGATCTCTTCACTTTTACTCTGATTTGCCCTAATCCATTCTCACACTGTGCCAGAATAATCCTTTAAAAAAGGAAATCTGGCTGGTCCTTGTGGCTTCGTGGTTGAGCGTCAACCTATGAACCAGGAGGTCAAGATTCCATTCCCAGTCAGGGCTCGATCTCCAGTGGGGGTGTGTGCAGGAGGCAGTCTATCAATGATTCTCTCTTGTCACTTATGTTTCTATGTCTCTCACCCTCTCCCTTTTTCTCTGAAATCAATACAAATATATCTTTTTTTTTAAATCCTCGCCCGAGGATATTTTCCCATTGATTTTAGAGAGAGTGGAAGAGAGAGGAAAAGACCGAGAGAAATATCTATGTGAGAGAAACACATTGATTGGTTGCCTCTTGCACGTGCCCTGACCAGGGCCCAGGCCGGGGAGGAGCCTGCAACCTATGTGCCCTTGACTGGAATCAAACCCGTGACCCTTTAATCCACAGGCTAAAGCTCTATTCACTGAGCAAAACCAGCTAGGGCAGTGGTCGGCAAACTGCGGCTCGCGAGCCGCAGTTTGCCACTCTGTTGACTAATGAGTTTGTCGACCACTGCTGTAAGGCATTACCCTTACCCAGTTTTGACTTCAGGTTAAAGACATTAGTACATTATTAAAATGTTTTTTAAGCCCTGACCAGTTTGGCTCAGTGGATAGAGCGTTGGCCTGCGGACTGAAGGGTCCCACGTTCGATTCCGGTCAAGGGCATGTACCTGGGTTGTGGGCACATCCCCAGTAGGGGGCATGCAGGAGGCAGCTGATGGATGTTCTAACTCTCTATCCCTCTCTCTTCCTCTCTGTAAAAAATCAATAAAATATATTTAAAAAAAATGTTTTTTAAGTGTTTTTTCCTAGGGCAATAAAAATATATCTTTAAAAAAACATACCAAAAAAAAAAAAAAAAAGAAAATCTGAATCCCTCTCCTACTTATAAAATTTTCAATGGCTTCCCATTGCTCTCAGAGTAAGAGCCAATATCCTAGACCTGGACTATCAGACCCAGAAGGATCTGGCTCCTTATGACCTCACCAGGCTCATGAGCTTTACATTCTAGAGTCAATGACAGGTCTAACAATATTAGGATGTGCCAGGTTTTTTCAGACCACAGTGCCTTCCCATGTGTACTTCCTTCTGCCTGGAATGCTCTTCCCCAATTTTTGGTCTGATTAACTACAAGTTTATGGGCCACTTTCTCAGGGAAACCTCCTCGGACCTTCTAACCTAAGTCAAAACCTCCAGATTCTTTGCCAAGAGTCAGCAAACTTTTTCTGCAACGCTTAGATAGTAAATATTTTAGGCTTTGCCTGTCATAGAATATCACAACTGCTTTGTATGTATAGCAGCCACAGACAATACATAAATGAATTTATGAATGCTGAACTTTGAATTTCATATGTATTTTTCACATGTCATGAAATATTAGTCTTCTTTTGATCTCCCCTCCTTCCCCCCCAGCTATTTAAAAATGTAAAAGCGCCCTAGCTGGTTTGGCTCAGTGGATAGAGCGTCAGCCTGCGGACTGAAAGGTCCTGAGTTCGATTCCAGTCAAGGGCACATGCTCAGGTTGCGGGCTTGATCCCCAGTGGGCGGCATGCAGGAAGCAGCCGATCAATGATTCTCTCTCATCATTGATGTTTCTATCTCTCCCTCTTCCCTCCTCTTTGAAATCAATAAATATATATATTTTAAAAATGTAAAAGCAATTCCTAGCTTCTGGCTATGGTATAGGAGGCGGGTTGGAATCAGCCCATATGCTGAAGTTTGCTATCCCTGCTCTATGTTGTCAGTTGTCATAGTGTTATGGGTGGGGAGTGCTCCTTGTCCCTATCTGTTGCCAGTGGAAATGGGCTTCTTGTAATGTCACAAGAAAAGGTTTTCTGAGACTCGCATGGGAGAACAAGTGATTTTTTAAAAAATATTTTTTTATTGGTTTCAGAGAGGAAGGGGAGGGAGAGAGAGAGAGAGATAGAAACATCAATGATAAGAGAGAATCATTGATCGGCTGCCTCCTGCATGCCCCCCATTGGGGATCGAGCCTGCAACCCGGGCATGTGCCCTTTACTGGAATTGAACCTGGGACCCTTCAGTCCGCAGGCCAATGCTCTACCCACTGAGCCAAACCAGCCAGAGCGAACAAGTGATTTTTATTTGTGTGAAATTATATCCCTGAGTTTCCAAGGTACCATTTCCCTTCATCCCACCAAGGAAGAAATCCAGCTGTGCCGTTAGTAGGGCTAAGATTAAAGCGTTGCTCAGGGTTTCCATTCCATGTTGGAGCATAGTCCAGTCCAGCATCAGGCTATGGAGGGAACATGGACAAGAGCAAAGCCAGAGGAACAAGAGAGCCAAGAGCTTGAGGAGCTCCTTTGTCTGGGGGATTATGTGTTCCCAAATTTTCGAGAGTTTGCATTGGCTCCACCCCCTCTAGCCAATCCATGGTTGTCCAGCGGGCACGTTTCCTATGACACCCTAACTTCACTGCACATGCATCCATATCCATCTCACCTTGTCCAATCCTTTTACACAGTGATTTCCCTGGGGATTATGAAATTGCAGCTTTCTGGTGAAGCAGCCCAGATGGCCATGCTTACTATGTCTGGCCTTCCCTTTTGCTCCTTTCCTGTTATTAATAACTAGCTACTTACAACGGTAACAATAGGGTATATACCACATACTTTCTTGTGTTGCACCTATCACAATAGTAATTAATTATGCATATGATAGACTTCTTAATGTTGCCTCTCCAGTTGGAAGTAAGCTCTGTGCAGGGACCATATTTGTCTTGTTTACTGTTTTCCTCCTATCTTCGATGACAGGGTCTTGCCCATAGGAGGTGCTCAATAAGTGAATGGAGGATAAGGAGTTCTTTTCCTTGAGAGGAGCTCAAAGGTTAGTGGAGAATACAGACATGTAAACAACTCCACAATGAACTAGGTAATGCTGTATTGGAGGAAGAAGAGTTTTGGGCAGGTTTAGTTTTGAGATACCAGTGGGAACTCAGGGTATGGTGATTCCCAAACATCTGGAACTGAGTGGAAGCTGAGATGTAGAGAGGGAGGAAAATGTATAGGAGAGGTGTAAAAACCACCTGAGTATGCCATGTAACTCAGGGAGAAAGACTGAATGAGGAGAGGAGAGGGAGGAAGCTGGAACTGTGGGGTAAGTTTCTGGGCCAGGGAAGGGGCAGAGGTGGGAGGTGTCAATGTAAGAAACATCCAAACCTGTAAGATTTTTTTTTATTTGAGCCAAACTGATGACAATTGCTGGGAAGCAAAATCTTAAGGAAAATGCTCTGGAGAATGATAGTTATACATCTTTTTAAATATTTTTTAAATATATTTTATTGATTTTTTACAGAGAGGAAGGGAGAGGGATAGAGAGAAAAACATTGATGAGAATGAAGCATCCATCAGCTGCCTCCTGCACGCCCCCTACTGGGGATGTGCCCGCAACCAAGGTACATGCCCTTGACCGGAATCGAACCCGGGACCCTTCAGTCCCCAGGCCAACGCTCTATCCACTGAGCCAAACCCGTTAGGGAAGTTATACATCTTATTTTATACATTACAATCAAAAGAGGAGGCCTAAGGGGGTTACATGAAACCCACTGATGATAGATTAGGGAGGCAGGAGAAAGCAGAAGGGAGGGGACCTCTGGGATTGGATAAAAAGTAAAATTAATAGACACATACTTCTTTTCCATTGCTGGGTACAGGATAGTTAACAATTACACGATAACAATAACAATGAGGGGATTTGTGGTCTCCTGCTCTGATGTGGTTGTGCTTTCAGGGGTCCTGCCTGGCTTTCCCTGAGCTTGTCAGGTTTAATATGTGGTCCCTTTTTCATCCACAGACGTAAGAAGAGATCAAGCACAGAGTATTTTAGAAACCAAGTGGAATGACTATGTATTTTTGTATCCATCTGGTTTACCTCTGTTGTTCCTAGTATTTTGTACTGGGGATGGCATATACTAGACACTCAGAAAAATCTGTGAATTTAAAATTAAATTCAGTCAGAACCTTTCAAGAAGCACCACACAGAAAGCAGTCCACAGGAAGTGCTCAAAGAAGGAAGAGTAAGCAGTGTGGAAGGAATGTTGCTGAGGCCAGATGGGCAAGAGAGGATGTGGCAGGGTCTGAGACTTGAGTTGAGACTGGTGAGCTTTCCCCCCAAAAGAACAGTAGTTTCCTTCAATATTTATTTATATTTACTTTGTTTACTCTGCCTTGGGGATGCAGAAATCTATCAAAACTGATCTCTGCTCTCAAAGAGCTCATATCTGGTGGGTAAGACAAACACAGGCGATACTGTAGAATAATACAGGACCCCTAAAAGCACCACCACACCAGAGCAGTGCAAAGGTACTGGAGGAAGGAGTATAGAGAGGGGAAGGAGCTCGTAAACTTCTAAGGCTTCACAGAAGAGGTGACATCTGAGCTCAGTCTTTAACAGTTCGAGTTCACTAGGACAGGAACTCCAGCGCAAATCAGCCTGTGCAAAACCCTGTTATTTCCGGAGAAGTCTTTTTATAATGTAGATTCCAAGGCTACACTCCCCGGGAAACTTCTGGCACCCATTTTGAGAAGCTTCACAGGACCCCACTTTATCGGGAAACCTCTTTCAGGGCTCCCATTGTTATTGAAGGCGGGGATGGGGGGAGGGCGCGGTGGCGGGAGATGAAGCCCATCCCAGCTCCTGGATCTCGGAAGGTCACTATCATAATAAAAACAACTCCATTTTGAATCGCGCTTTCAGGGTACTAGACGCTCTCACGTGCCTTACTTTGTGAGAGCCTCACAACAAGTCTGTGGGGTCGAAATTACGAGTTTCGTTTCATGGGGAGGGAACTGAGGCTCAGAGCAGGCAGACTATTTGCTCAAGGTCACAAAGCGATAAGGAGCCGGTATAGAATGAAAGCTAGGAGACCGGATTCTCAGCTCTGAGACTTTCAACAGCGAAAGCAGGCCGCGGGTGGGTGGGGTCCGGCCCTCCCTCCAAGCTGGTTCCAAAATGGTGCGGGCTGTATCGTCAGCAACACCTCCGCCCCTTCCGTCCACCTCCGCCCTTCTTCCCCAGGCCACCCAGGCGGGGGGAGGGGATGGAACGGGGCAACCCACGTGACCGACGACGACCTGGCGCGTGACGCAAACGGCGGGCCCAACGCTTGATCTGCCTTGTGGGAAACGTAGTTCAGCGCACCGTCAAGTGGGCGAGGAAAGGCGGGTCTACGACTACATTTCCCAGGAGGGAGCGAGGCGACGCTGCCGCTGCCGCCGTCGGAGAGCGGGGACGCGGGCGCGTTGTCGGGCGGGGGCGAGGTTTGGGCCGGTTGTGCCGTTGCGAGGCTGCAGCTGCGATCGCTGCGGTGGGCCCAGGTGAGTGAGGGTCCCGGGTGGGATGTAGGGCCGTCTGACCGGTTCCAGTCATTTAATCTTTTATATTTTCACTCCGGTGGCTGGGTCAGGGTCCCCAGGCTCGCCTGGCTCGGAGCCGCTCCCCCGCGCCTACCCCCTGGCCTCCGAGCGGGCCCGCGTCCTTCGGCTCCTCCCCCTCCCCGCCCTACTGGGCTCCCCTGCGCTCCGGCCTAGTTCCCGACGCTCAGGGCTGCCTTTTCTCCGGAGCAGCTTTTACCTTTCTTTCTCCTCCTTGAAAGCTGTCTGGGAGCGGCCCCCCCCCCCCCCCCCCCAGTCGCATGAACCAGATTATTTGGATTTCTTTTCCCGGAACTCTTGAGTGCCCTTCTCTCCCCCCCTCCCCCCATAGTCTCCATTGGCCTGGTTCTGTCTTCCCCTAGGGCGCATGTGGCTGGCACTCAGTAAATGTTAGTACCTCTTCCGTCCTTTTTGCCGCGTGGCCAGAGGAGGCATGGTCCAAATTTATCTGCCTCGGGAACATTTGTACGCCCACGTTTATTTCAATCTCTCGAGCTGGAGGTGAGGCCGACTTGACTTGCATTCCAGTGATAATCTGCGTGTGTTCTGCTTACATGAGGCAATTTTTTTTTTTTTTTGCCTTCCTTAGCATCTAACCAACTTTTATCAGCTGTTCCATTTGCCTTTGTGAATCTTAGGGGAGAAGGATGGCGGCAGAAGCTGGCGAGTAGCGCTGGCGCCCCGAAGTTGGAAGCCATCAGTGGTAGTACAGTGTTTACGGGGAGGTGGTTAATTGGATAGAAAGAAAAGCCTCTTGAGAGTGTGGAAAGCCTGGCGGGAGAGAGCCAGTGAAGCTTCTGTGGCAGCATTAACAGAAATATCTTAGATTCAGCGTGCCTGCAATCAAAATTTGGCCCTGCTAAGCTTTTGATTTTAGGTCAGGGGGCTTCACTTCCAAGTGCCCCAGTTTCCTTATCTGCAAAATAGCTGTGAGTAACGGTGGCCACTTTCTAGGATTATTATGAAGGTTAAATAGATTAAATTGAAAACCGCTTAGCTCATTACCTAATATGTATTAAACACTATTATTATTGTCACCATCATTTATGATTTCTAGATTGTGGGTCCAGAGTGGAAAGGCATGTATCACACCATCATTTTCCTTCCCTTTCAGGTGGTCCTCTCTTTGTGAAAATACTGTCTGTAGTAAAAATACTGTCTGTAGTAGTCTGTCCTGTTACCTACCTTATAAAGATTCAAAAACGGCTGCTGCCTTGAACAACTTGTGGAGCAAATTGGGCTTAGTTTGTTCTTCACTGGGAAATGTGTTTCATGACCTAGTGTACACACTGTAGCAATATCAGAAACATTTTTCGGCAGCTATTTAGGCTTGCTTGTATTTTGTACAAAAGGTGAGTTGGAGTTCCTATGAGAAACTAACAAAAAACCTTTATGTCCAGTACAATTCCATCTTTTTTTTTTTTTCTTAAACCTTTTACAAGAGTGAAAGCTCTTCAGTTTTGGAGACTACAGTCCAATTTTTAAAAATATATTTCTATTGATTTCAGGGAGGGAGAGAGAGAGAGAGAGAGAAACATCAGTGATGAGAGGGAATCATTGATTGGCTGCCTCCTGCACATCCCACACTGGGTATTCAGCCTGAAACCTGGGCATGTGTCCTGAGGAGGAATCATACCTATCACCTCCTGGTTCATAGGTGGACACTCAACCACTGAGCCACACGGGTGGGGCTACAGTCTTTTTTTTTTTAAGAAAATATCTTTATTGATTTCAGAGAGGAAGGGAGAGGGAAAGAGAGAGAAACATCAATGATGAGAGAGAATCATTGATTGGCTGCCTCTTGCACATCCCCTACTGGGGAGCAAGCCTGCAACCTAGACTTGTGCCCTTGACCGGAATCAAGCCTGGGACCCTTCATTTCGCAGGCTGACGCTCTATCCACTGAGCCAAACCAGCTAGGGCTACAGCCCAATTTTTAAAACTTTATTTTATCCCAGCCATCTTGCTCAGTGTTTGACCATCAACCCATGAACCAAGAGGCCTCTGGTTTGATTCCTGGTCAGGGCATATGCCCAGGTGGCAGCTGAATCCCCAGTAGCGGGCGTGCAGGAGGCAGCCAATTGATGTTCCTCTCATTGATGTTTCTCTATTCCTCTCTCAAATAAATAAAAAAAGCATATTGTATTCACAGATTTCTTTCTAAAAATGTATTTTAGAGAGGAAGGAAGAGAGAGAGAAACATCAATCATTGCCTCCCACATGCACCCCAACTGGAGGATGGAACCCGAAACCTGGATATGTGCCCTGACCCAGAACGAACCCACCACTATTTTGGTGTACAAGAGGATACTCCAACCAACTGAGCCACTGGGCCAGGGCAGATTTATTCTTATTTAGCATTCCCTGTAGCTTGCAGTAGAGCACATTTTAGCCAAATAATAGATTATTTAGGAATGTTTATCACTGATTTCATGAGACATTAAAAACATTTTCCTTAGATCGTAACTGGCAAGAAAAGTCAAATCGGAGTTGACTGGATGGAGTTTGTAGCTTAAGGTTCTTTAACAGGTGAAAGGTTGCATGATGATGTGAAAGAACTGGGATACAGAGTCAGTGCCTTGTTGGGCAAATTCCTTCCTTTTTTTGTTTAAATGTTTATTTTATTTATCAAACTTACTGATTTTTTAGAGAGAGTGGAAGGGAAAAGAAACATCGATTTGTTGTTACACTTATTCTTTTTCCCCATCCTCCCCATCTGCCCCCCTGTTCCACTTATTTATGCATTCATTGGTTGCTTCTTGTATGTGCCCTGACTAGGGATCCAACCTTGGTGTTTAGGCATGATGCTCTAACCCTGCAGTCAGCAAACTGCGGAGCCGTGGTTTGCCGCTCTGTTGACTAATGAGTTTGCCGACCACTGCTCTAACCAACTGAGCTACCCAGCCAGGAGCTCTCTCCTTTTTTTTTTTTAAAAAAAATATTTTATTGATTTCAGAGAGGAAGGGAGAGGGAGAGAGAGAGAAACATCAATGATGAGAGAGAATCACTGACTGGCTGCCTCCTGCATGTTTCCCACTGGGGATGGAGCCTGCAACCCAGGCATGTGCCCTTGATCGGAATCAAACCCGGGACCCTTCAGTCCGCAGGCTGACGCTCTGTCACACTGAGCCAAACTGGCTAGGGCCCCCCTTCCTTTTTGGGGGGCTGTTTTTCTCCTGCAAAACTAGGTTTGTGTGAAATATCCCTAGGAATGCTTCCAGTTCTTAATTCTCTATGACTATAATTCTAGTCATATTTGTTCAAAACTTGGTTCTCCTGGTTCAATGTGTTTGCATCTAGATTGGGTGGAATCATGGTCTCTTAATCACAGGGCTCTGGATCTTGGATTAAAGCCAATTGTATACCCCTCAAAGTTATACACCCTATATATGATCTGAAGATAATGAACTTTCTCTTTATTCTTCTAGCACTTCAAGTCACAATTCTATTTTACAGATAACTATTTCAGTGAGATTAGAAGTAGATTCATACAAGTTATAAGTGTAGACTAGAAGTTGTGTTAACCAGGTTCTCAGCAGAATATTACTGAGCAGAGATAAACTCCTCTGTTGCATTGTAAGTACCTGGAAGGTTTTCTGATTCATCTTTGTGCTTTCAACAGTGCCCAGTGAAGGAAATTAACAATTAGTTATTATTTTAGTGCTTGCTATATTATTAGGAACTGTATTCAAATTTTGATGTTGTTCTCATTTAATCATTGCAACAGCTTGTGAGATAGTGTTACTCCTTTTTTATAGATTGAGAAACAGGCTTAAAAGAGTACAAATGTGTTTTGTTTTTTAATATGTCTTTAAAAACTGATTTTAAAGAGAGGAAGGGAGAGGGAGAGAGAAACATCCATTGGCTGCCTCCTGAATGCTCCCTACTGGGGAATGAGCCCACAATTTGGGCATATGCCTGACTAGGAATCACTGGTAATCTTTGGGTGCAGGGATAATACTCAACCAACTGAGCCACACTGGCCAGGGCAAGAGTCAAAATGTTTTAAATTCGTTTTTCTGTGACTCCAGAGCCTGTAATCTTTCTTGCCTCAACATACTGCTTTACAAAGACATTTTTCAGAGTGCACTCAATGAATGTTAACTTAGTGAAATAATTATAAAATGTTTAAAAATCTATGTATATTGTTTCAGGTTTTGATGTTAGTATTTTTAGAAGAGAGAATAGCCAGTCCTTACAGGCCAACTGAATATTAAGGGGCAACCAGTGGTTGGTAACTGTTCCAAAATAAACTGTGTTCTAAAATAAAACATTAAAACCAGCGACGGGGACTAGAAATTGGGGATAGGGAGGGAAGAAAGAGATCCCTTTGTTATATGCTCTTGTACAGTTTGAAGTATTTGCTGTGTATATTTTTTTTTCCTTTTTTAAAACTACATATGCAACAACATAGATGAGTCTTGACATTATTATGCTAGGTGACATAAGCTAGACATAAAAGGACAAATATTGTATGATATGACTAATATGAGGTACTAGAGTAGTCACATAGAGACACAGTAGAATGGTGGTTGTGGGCGATAACTGTTTAATGGGTGTCTAGTTTCAGTTTGGGAATATGAAAGTATTCTGGAGATGGATGATGGTGATGGTTGTGCAAGTGTGAATATACTTAATGCCACTGAACTAAACTATGTACTTAAGAATGGCTAAAATGGCCCTGGCCAGTGTGGCTCAGTTGGTTGAAGCATTATCCCAGGCGCCAAAAGGTTTCCTGGTCAGGGCATATACCTAAGTTTCAGGTTCAGTCCCCAGTTGGGGCACATGGGAGGCATCCAATTGATGTTTCTCTCCCTCTCTCCCGTCTCCTTTAAGCATGTCCTCAAGTGAGGGTTAAAAATATGTTTAAACTGGTAAATTTTCTGTTAGGTATACTTTATGATAGCAAAAAGAAACTATAATTCATTTATTTGTCATTCAACGAACATGTATCTAGACGCTGGGAATACAAAAAGGAATTTGATCTGGTAATTACTACCAATATTAGCATAGTAATATTGTAGGACCAATAGTTTTCTAGGCAGTAGAGGCTTAAGTTGTATGGAAATGGTGGTAGCTTATAAAAGTTCCTAATGTGATTAAATAGATGATAAATTCTGGGAAGATAGCTGTTACAGTTTCAGATAAGATAGTCTTATCCTCTGGTGGATGACTAGAAGGACTCAAATGAATTGTTATTTGGTCCTGAGTGTCTCTGCATTGTGTGAGAGCATGATTTTAAAAATCATCAGTCTAATAAGTCAGTGGTCGGCAAACTGCAGCTCGCGAGCCACATGCAGCTCTTTGGCCCCTTGAATGTGGCTCTTCCACAAAATACCACGTGCGGGCGCGCACGTACAGTGCCATTGAAACTTCGTGGCCCATGCCGAAACCGGTTTGGCTCAGTGGATGGAGCGTCGGCCTGCAGACTGAAGGGTCTCGGGTTCGATTCCGGTCAGGGGCATGTACCTTGGTTGCGGGCACATCCCCAGTGGGAGGTGTGCAGGGGGCGGCTGATCGATGTTTCTCTCTCATCGATGTGTCTGACTCTCTATCCCTCTCCCTTCCTCTCTGTAAGAAATCAATAAAATATATTAAAAAAAAAAAAAAAAGAGAGAGAGACTTCGTTGCCCATGTGCAGAAGTCGGTTTTCGGCTCCCAAAAGAAATTTCAATTGTTGTATTGTTGATATTTGGCTCTGTTGACTAATGAGTTTGCCGACCACTGGTCTAAGTAGAAATTGTCATATGCACAGATGGCATGTTGATCCTTCTCATGTAAACTGAGAACCTGTGGCACAGAATAATGGTATCTTTTAGGAGGCAGACTCATTCAGCCTGCAGTCAAGTATAGGTTTGTGTTTATTACCAGAGTATATTGCTGAAGAGGTTTTGAAGATGTAATAAGCATCATATATTCTGATTCTGCCATAAAACCAAATTCTTAATTGTTAAGAGAAAGAAGGTAATTGTTTAAATGACCATATGACTGACTACCTGTACCAGCTGGTTGAAGTCTTTGTCTTTTTTTTTTTAAATTGATTTCAGAGTGGAAGGGAAAGGGAGAAAGAGAAACATCAATGATGAGAGAGAATCACTGCTTCCTCCTGCAAGTCCCCCACTGGGGATGGAGCCCGAAACGCGGGCATGTGCCTTGACTGGGAATCGACCCGTGACCTCCTGGTTCATAGGTCGATGCTCAAGCACTGAGCCATGCCAGCTGGGTGAAGTCTTTATTTATTTTTTTTAATTTAATAAGTCTTTATTGTTCAGATTATTACAATTGTTCCTCTTTTTTCCCCCCATAGCTCCCCTCCACCCAGTTCCCACCCCACCCTCTGCCCTTACCTCCCCCCACTGTCCTCATCCATAGGTGTACGATTTTTGTCCAGTCTATTCCTGCACCCCCCACACCCCTTTCCCCCCCGAGAATTGTCAGTCCACTCCCTTTCTATGCCCCTGATTCTATTATATTCACCAGTTTATTCTGTTCATCAGATTTTTTATTCACTTGATTTTTAGATTCACTTGTTGATAGACATGTATTTGTTGTTCTTAATTTTTATCTTTACCTTCTTCTTCTTCCTCTAGTTAAAGAATACCTTTCAGCATTTCATGTAATACTGGTTTGGCAGTGATGAACTCCTTTAGCTTTTTCTTATCTGTGAAGCTCTTTATCTGACCTTCAATTCTGAATGATAGCTTTGCTGGGTAGAGTAATCTTGGTTGTAGGTTCTTGCTGTTCATCACTTTGAATATTTCTTGCCACTCCCGTCTGGCCTGCATAGTTTCTGTTGAAAATCAGCTGACAGTCGTATGGGTACCCCCTTGTAGGTAACTAACTGTTTTTCTCTTGCTGCTTTTAATATTCTTTGTCTTTTGCCCTTGGCATTTTAATTATGATGTGTCTTGGTGTGGTCCTCTTTTGATTCCTCTTGTTTGGGGTTCTCTGTGCTTCCTGGACTTGTAAGTCTATTTCTTTCACCAGGTCGGGAAAGTTTTCTGTCATTATTTCTTCTAATAGGTTTTCAATATTTTGCTCTCTCTCTTCTTCTGGCATCCCAAAAATTCGGATGTTGGTACGCTTAAAGTTGTCCCAGAGGCTCCTTACACTATCTTCATATTTTTGGATTTTTTTTTTCTTTTTGTTTTTCTGGTTGGGTGTTTTTTGTTTCCTCATATTTCAGATCTTTGGTTTGATTCTTGGGCTTCTTTGATCTACAGTTGATTTTCTGTATTTTTTTATTTCAGACAGTGTATGCTTAATTTCTGACTGGTCCTTTTCCATTTTTTTGGCATTCTCATTAAAGTCCTTGAAGGTCTCACTAAGTTCCTCGGAGGTCTCATCAAGTTTCTCGGCGGTTTTTAGAAGATTCTTGAGTAATCTTATAAATGTGGTTTTGAACTCTGTCCAGTAGTTTGCTTTCCTCCATTTCTTTCATTCATGACATGTTTCTTTGTCTCCGCATTTTGTTGCTTCCCTGTGTTGATAGAGTGGTTGTCTGTGGTAGGTGACCAGTGGTTCAGCCTATCACCTGAGGTGGACACTCTTGGTGCACCCCTTTGTGGGGTGAGTGCAAAGTCTTGGTGTAGTTAAGCCTTGATTGCTGTTGGTACACTGGGAGGAATTGACCTCCAGGCCAATTGGCTGTGAGGACCCGCTGTGTCTATTATGGAAGAACGGTCCTTTTCCATTTTTTTGGCATTCTCATTAAAGTCCTTGAAGGTCTCACTAAGTTCCTCGGAGGTCTCATCAAGTTTCTCGGCGGTTTTTAGAAGATTCTTGAGTAATCTTATAAATGTGGTTTTGAACTCTGTCCAGTAGTTTGCTTTCCTCCATTTCTTTCATTCATGACATGTTTCTTTGTCTCCGCATTTTGTTGCTTCCCTGTGTTGATAGAGTGGTTGTCTGTGGTAGGTGACCCGTGGTTCAGCCTATCACCTGAGGTGGACACTCTTGGTGCACCCCTTTGTGGGGTGAGTGCAAAGTCTTGGTGTAGTTAAGCCTTGATTGCTGTTGGTACACTGGGAGGAATTGACCTCCAGGCCAATTGGCTGTGAGGACCCGCTGTGTCTATTATGGAAGAACTGTTGTGCTGGAGACATGCTTATGGGGCAGGACTTGCTTCAGTGGGGCTTTGGTGCTCACTGAGTCTGCCTCTTGAATGTGTCACTTATGGATGTGAGGAGTTAAAATCTGATGTCGTCTCACACTGACCACTAGATACGCTAGCTTTTGGATCTCCAGTGGGGTGCAGGTCAGCTACTTTCTGAGGCCACCCAGCAGGCGCTACAGCGAGAACTACAGTTTTCTCCTCTTTGCTTGGGGTTTGGAGGTTTTGGAGCTGTCTGACCAGAGCTGCAGTTTGTTAGGTTAAGCTGCGATAGGGCAGGTTATTTATATGCAAAAGGCGCAGTGTGGAGCTTGGGTGAGTTTGTAGATTGTGCGGGGTGGGGTCTCAGGGAGTCACTAGGTTAGGGTGTGGCAAACAGTGATGGCTGCCAGTCAGCCATATCTGCGACTCCGCGTTTCCAAGTCCCCGCGTCCCGCGCAGTAAATAATGATTGCTGTGCGCACCTCTGCAAGAAAGCCACCCTCACTTTCCGACCCAATGGAAGACAGTCCAGCTTCTCCCCATAGGAGTTTGGGTCCCCAGCGTCTCCCCAGAAACTGGAGTTCAGAGTAATCGGGTGCTTGTCTCCCTTTGGGTTGAAAAAAGCAGCACACCCAGTCGCCTGCTGCTGGCCAGATTCGCGCGCCTCCGTACCTCAGCTTTTCAGCGCTTGTGCACGTCTCAATGCTCTTTTCTCTTTCCTTCTAGTTGTAGAACTTCCACTCAGCCAGCTTTCCCGTGGTTCTGGGTGATAGATGTTTTGTCTTTTAGTTGTAGTTTTGAAATTGTTGTGAGAGGCAGCAGTTTAGGTGTTTACCTATGCCGCCATCTTGGTTCCCTCCAGGCCTGCATAGTTTCTGTTGAGAAATCAGCTGACAATCGTATGGGTGCTCCCTTGTAGGTAACTAACTGTTTTTCTCTTGCTGCTTTTAATATTCTCTCTCTGTCTTTTGCTCTTGGCATTTTTTAAAATATTTTTATTGATTTCTGAGAGGAAGGGAAAGGGGGACGGAGGGAGGGAGAGAGAGAGAGAGAGATAGATATCAGTGATGAGAGAATCATGGGTCAGCTGCCTCCTGCACGCCCCCCACTGGGGATGGAGCCCACAACTGGGGTGTGTACCCTGACGGGGAATTGAACCTGTGACCTCCTGGTTCCCAGGTCGTTGCTCAACCACGGAGCCATGCGGGCTGGGCCACTCTTGGCATTTTAATTATGATGTGTCTTGGTGTGGTCCTCTTTGGATTTTTTTTGTTTGGGGTTCTATGCTCTTCCTGGACTTATAAGTCTATTTCTTTCACCAGGTGGGGGAAGTTTTTGGTCATTATTTCTTCAAATAGGTTTTCAGTATCTTGCTCTCTCTTCTTCTTGTGGCACCCCCATAATTCGGATGTTGGTACGCCTGAGGTTGTCCCAGAGGCTCCTTATTCTATCTTCAAATTTTTGGATTCTTTTTTTTTTGCTTTTCCGGTTCAGTGTTTTTTGCTTCTTTGTATTTCAAATCTTTGACTTGGTTCTTGCGGTCCTCTAGTCTGCTGTTAGTTCTCTGTATAATATTTTTTATTTCAGTCAGTGTATGTTTACTTTCTAGATCAGCCATGGGCAAACTACGGCCTGCGGGCCGGATCCGGCCCGTTTGGCTGTTCTATCTGGCCCGCGGAGCCGAAAGAGTGGAGGGTTCTCTTGCTCTCCCCTCCGCTCCTTTACTTTGAATTTATATTAGTTCACACAAACACGCCATCCATGCTTTTGTTCCGGCCCTCTGGTCCAGTTTAAGAACCCATTGTGGCCCTCGAGTCAAAAAGTTGGCCCACCCCTGTTCTAGATGGTCCTTTTTTATCCTCAAGGGTCTCGCTAAATTTATCGGCCTTTACTAGGAAATTCTTGAAAAACCTTAAAACCGTGGTTTTGAACTCTATATCCAGTCGTTTGCTTTCCTCCATTTCTTTCATTTGTGATCTGTTTCTTTGTCTCCGCATTTTCATTGCTTCCTTGAGTTGGTGGAGTAGCTTTGTGTGGTAGGTGTCCTATGGGGCACAGTGGCTCAGCCTCCCCAGTTACCTGAGGTGGACACTCTTGGTGCACCCCTTTGTGGAGTGTGTACACAGCCTTGTAGTTAAGCCTTGATTGTTGTTGGTATCACTGGGAGGAATTGACCTCCAGGCCAATTGGCTGTGAGGATCAGCTGCGTCTGTGCTAGGAGAACTTCTGTGTTGGAGACACCCTTATGAGACAAGATTTGCAAAATTGCAAAAACCTCTGTGCTCAGCTTAGATGGGGCGGAGTCTCAGGGCAGAGCAGACAGCCTTGGCTTCCTGTCAGCCCTGCCCTATGAGGCCCCTTGGTCTCGGTGTCCCTCGGTAATTGCTGCAAGCACCTGTGAGAGAAAGCCACCCTCGAGTTTTGCCTGCTGCCAGACAGTCCAGTTTCTCCTTGAATGAGTCTGGGTTCCCAGAAACTCTCCTGGCACTGGAGTTCAGCGCAGTCAGGAGCTTCCGTTTCCCTCCCAACTTTAGAAAGTCAGCCACGCACTCAGCCGCCCGTGCACTCAGCAATCAGTCCTCTCTGCGCGCGCGAGCCACCGGACCTCTGCCTTCCGCAGCTCCCCTGAGTCTCAGTGTGCTTTCTCTTTTCCTGACAGTCCAGATTCCCCCCGAATGAGTGTGGGTTCCCTGAGTCTCGCCCGAGACTGGAGTTCAGTGCAGTCGGGAGCTTCTGTCTCCTTCCCGCTTGGGAAAGCCAGCCACGCATTCAGCCACCCGTCCTCTCCGCGTGTGCGCCTCTGTACCTCAGCCTTTTACAGCTCCTCTGAGTCTCAATGTGCTTTCCTCTTTCCTTCTACTTGTAGAATTTCCACTCAGCCAGCTTTCCTGTGGTTCTGGATGGTGTCCGTTTTTTTTTTTTAGTTGGAATTTTGATATTGTTGTGCGAGGCAGCAGTTTAGGTGTTTACCTATGTCGCCATCTTGGTTTCTCTCTCTGGGTGAAGTCTTTGTCTTTTAACTGTCACTTTGACATTGGCCTGAATGATAATATAATGTTTATGAAGTACTTAACATGCTAAGCTCAGTTTCAAGAACATTACATACATGTTAATTTATTCAATTTTCATAGCAATCCTGTGTAGTAGGAACCAGTTTTACATATGAGGAAACAGAGATAGTGAGATTTAATTAAGTACAGTCAAACCTGGGTTCTCAAACCTTTCCCATCTTTTTTTTTTTTTAAATATATTTTTAATTGATTTTTTACAGAGAGGAAGGGCGAGGGATAGAGAGTTAGAAACATTCATGAGAGAGAAACACCGATCAGCTGCCTCCTGCACCCCCCCCACCGGGGATGTGCCCGCAACCAAGGCACATGCCCTTGACCAGAATCAAACCTGGGACCCCTCAGTCCGCAGGCCAGCACTCTATCCACTGAGCCAAACCGGTTAGGGCACCTTTCCCATCTTGAACAATTCAATTCTTTATCAAGTTGTTCACAGAAAAATGTCTTGGTTATTGAACAAAACTTTGGTTCGAGACCCGATAACCCTTTCATGTTGATACCTGTATGATCAGTCATGTGTCTGTCAGGCAACAAAGGAGAGAATGCTCCAGTATGAGTTAGTTTACTGATAAAACCTCTTGTTAACATCTCAGGAAATTGTGCTGTGTTTATTTTCATGTTTTTTGTTTTTGCTGCATAGTATTATTAAATATGTATAGTAAGTCACCATGGGTCCTAAGAAGGTTAGTGATAGCAGCAAAGTGAAAAGGAAAGTTGTGAGAACAATGATAGAGCTTAAAGAAATAATTGCAGCACTGGCTGGTGTGGCTTGAGTTTCCTCCCATGCACCAAAGATTCCCTGTCTGGGTATATGCCTGGGTTGCAGGCTTCCCCAATAGGGAGCATGCAGGAGGCAGCTAATTGATGTTTCTCTCTCCAATAGATGTTTCTCTCCTTCCTCTCTCTCTTAAATCAATAAAAACATTAAAAAAAATAATTGCAAAGTTTTTGTCTGATCTGGTTACCAAGTATGTCATGGTGCAATTGATGATTAGCACAATTTTTATTTATTTCTTTAAAGTATTTTTATTTTTTGTTGTTAATCCTCACCTGAGGATATTTTTTAAATTGATTATTAGAGAGAGTAGAAGGGAGGGGGAGAGATATATAGAGAGAAACATCGATCTGAGAGAGGCACATTGATTGCTTTCCTTCCACACGGGCCCGCCCTGGGCCTGGAATTGAACCTGGAACCCTTAAGTCCATGGGCTGATGTATCCACTGTGCCAAGCCAGCTAGGGTGACGATTAGCACGATTTAAAAACTTTAATGAAGAGGATGTCAAGAGTGCTGATGTTGCTAAGGGTGTGAAAATACTCAGGAAACAAGGATCTAGGCAATTGAGAAAGGAATCATTTGGGAGTCTGCAATGGATTAATTCATTTTACATTATCTCTAATGGGGAAAAAATGACTCAGTTTTTGAACAAATTGCTTCTTGAACAGCCTTCCAGAGTGAATTAAGTTCGAGAACCAAGGTTTCATTGTATCAGCATGAAAGGGTTGTTAGGTCGAGAACTGAAGTTTTGTTTGACGACAGAGACATTCTTTCCGTGAACAACTTGGTCTAGACTTGAATTGTTCAAGATGGGAGACGTTTGAGAGGTTTGACTGTACTCAGGTGAATGCTGAAGTCTGTACCAACAGTTTACGTATCATCTTTGAAAATGTCTTCTTACAAAGAGAGGCACTGCCAAAAACTAATATTAATTCATGAGCATATGATTTTTTGAGTATGATTTTAGTATAGTATATTCATCACTTGGAAGGCATTTATAGAATTCTGTTAGATTCTTGATATTTGCCTTTTAGCTTGTCGTACTGCATGCTGGTCATTTCCAATTGAAGATTAGAAGTTGCACAGTTAGATGGATTTTGAAATACAGAGATTTCCTTTATACTTGCATTGAAGTTGGAAATATTCTGGAACTGTAGTTTGAGCTAAAAATATGTTTGCTTCAAATTTGTGTGGGAATGGAGATCTCATTGCTTGTTTTAACATTTGATAGCACGGGAGTGAATAAAGTAATGACATTACTTGTGATTTAAACAAGGGTGTTTAAACAGTTTTGAAATTTATTTTCTGCAATATGTATTTTCCAAAGAAGTGCTATTTTGCCTTGTAATTTTCTTTTTTTTAAATATATTTTTTAAAAATTGATTGCAGAGAGGAAGGGAGAGGGAGAGAGAGATAGAAACATCAGTGATAGAGAGTCATTGATTGGCTGCCTTGTGCACGTTTCACACAGGGGATTGAGCCTGCAACCCGGGCATGTACCCTTGACTGGAATTGAACCTGGGACCCTTCAGTCCTCAGGTTGACATGCTCTGTCCACTGAGCCAAACCAGCTAGGGCTTGCTTCGTAATTTTCAATTGAATGAATTTACAGACATCAAATCTGCAGCTTAAGCTAATTTCCATAGCCATTCAATATTCAATAATAGTGTTTAAGGGCTGTTCTTTTTGTTCAGAAAAATTTCAGATTCAGCCCAGAGCTAAAAAAGAATCACAATAAAGTTTTACTGCTGTTGAGCCAATCGAAATGCTCTTTGGTAGAGCAGCTTAGGATTCACCTATTGACTGATGGTGGTAAAGTCTACAAAATTGAATTGAGAGTGAATGAGTCACTCTTGACAAAACTGGCTCAATATAGGATAGCTTAAAATTTTTTTTGCAGAGTACCTGCTGACAGAAATAGTACAGAATAATCATATGCTTTAAATACTGTGCATTTTAACAAGATTTGTAAATTTGTCTAACTAAGCCCTCTCCACACATTTTTACCACCATCATTTCTGACACATTTTAGCAGATTTAAGTTCAGGTTGTATTGAATTAGTGTTTTCTCAATTTTTTTTTAAGATATATGTATATTATTGATTTCAGAGAGGAAGGGAGAGAGAGAGAGATCAGTAGTGAGAATCTGCCTTCTGCACAGTCCTTACTGGGGATCGAGCCCACAACTCCGGGCATATGCCCTTGACCAAACCCGGGACCTTTCAGTCCACAGGCTGATGCTCTATCCACTGAGCAAACCCGGCTAGGGCTCTCAACTTTGAAAAAATTCTTGCCTGTTGTTCCACACAGACTCTACATAGAGGCTAATTCTTCTGTCACCTCAAACTGTATTAACGTCTCCAATAAACAACTGAGCAGTATCAAAAATACCTTTCGAATCATCAAGAGCCAGAGAACACCACTCAAAATCATTTGCCTTTTTTTCTTTTTAAACAAATGCCTAATTTTGGAACAGTTTCAGATAATCAGAAAATAGTATATGTATACCACACGTGCATTTCCCCTGTTAACAGCAGATAGAGGCCGAGAAGTATACTTATGACTGTCCAAATGACACAGGCAGGACAAGTTGGGGTGGTGGTGCATAAACACTGTGGTGGCAGGGATGACTCAGGGCTTCATGTGTCTCCTTTTACAGAATTAACTAAGGGCCAGAGCCTCATTTGTATCTCTACCCATTGGGACAATGGGAAATTGAAGACTTGTTGGGATGATAAAGTTCTTGCCAATGTCCAAGAAGAAGTTAATAAGAAAGAAACATGATGGGATACTAAAATGGAAGATTTGTGTGTGTTTGGTTAGAATTTTAAGGATGGGTGAATTGGAATAGTTCCTTAATTCAGTGAGTTGTAGAGTAAGCAGTGCTCAGTCCTATAACTGTCATCAGGATTTCCCTCAAACTGATGTGAGTCCCTGTGCCTCTGCAGTTAGAAATAGGGAAAGAGGTTTTGGATGCTGTAACCTAGGATGAATTCTACTAATAAGCTGCAAGAATACATGCAAAAGAAAATAAATATGCTAAAATATTTTGAATGAGTTTTTTTTTTTTAAAATATATTTTATTGGTTTTTTACAGAGAGGAAGGAAGAGGGATAGATAGTCAGAAACATCGATGAGAGAGAAACATCGATCAGCTGCCTCTTGCACACCTCCTACTGGGGATGTGCCCGCAACCAAGTTACATGCCCTTGACCGGAATCGAACCTGGGACCTTTCAGTCCGCAGGCTGACGCTCTATCCACTGAGCCAAACCGGTTTTGGCTTGAATGAGTTTTTGAAAGTGCTATATTTTTACTGTTTATCAATTAAGTAAAATATAGACCAACATTATCACAAATTTGGTAACAGGCTGACTGAGTAATAATTTCATCTGTATAGAACAGTTTTATCCTGTTAGTTTTAAGGGTAGGTTTTTGTTGCCTCTTTGTAATGTAAATGACCTGGTTACCTTTGCTATAGGTCAGTGGTCAGCAGACTCATTAGTCAACAGAGCCAAATATCAACAGTACAACGATTGAAATTTTTTTTGAGAGCCAAATTTTTTTTTTTCAGTTTTTTTTTTTAAATATATTTTATTGATATTTTACAGAGAGGAAGGGAGAGGGATAGAGAGCTAGAAACATCGATGAGAGAGAAACATCGATCAGCTGCCTCCTGCACACCTCCCACTGGGGATGTGCCCGCAACCAAGGTACATGCCCTTGACCGGAATCGAACCTGGGACCTTTCAGTCTGCAGGCCGACGCTCTATCCACTGAGCCAAACCGGTTTCGGCGAGCCAAATTTTTTAAACTTCTTCTAACGCTACTTCTTCAAAATAGACTCACTCAGGCCGTGGTATTTTGTGGAAGAGCCACACTCAAGGGGCCAAAGAGCCGCATGTGGCTCGCGAGCCGCAGTTTGCCAACCACGGGTATAGGTCAAGAGTTTATTGCTTGGGTTATCAGCAGATGTATCACTGTTAGGAAAATGGACATATTAACAGATTGAATGAGATGAGTGTAAGGAGAGACATGTCTAGGATAACACAGAGAAGCAGTACCTAACCCAGCCTGGGTAAGCCAGGGACAGCTGTCTGGGGGAGGAGACCCTCGTAGGAATGGGTTTGGAAGATGCTTTCTTTAAGAAAATACATCACATTCTTCTGGCTAAATAGGCAAGGTTTCAGCTGTATGTAAGCTACAGGTTTCAGAAAAAGCTAAGTTGGGTATCTTTGAGTGAATACTAAGTGAAAAAAAAATTAATGTCAAGCCTGCATCTTTAGATAATTGGAATTGCGGTGCCTTTCTACTTTATAGTAACGTGAATGAATGATAAAGCTTTAATAAGCTAGGAGTGAGGACATTAACCACATACATGAGCTTGTTGATCTTGGATTTTTTGTTTGATAACTCCCTACAAAGCTTTGATGTATGTCCATGTTTGTAATGTTTAGGTCTGGGAATATTTAAACAACTGGATCAGAAGGGTCTTTTTTTTGTGTTTGAGGGATGAGGATAGGGAGTTATTTTAATTTGAAACATACTTATTAAATTTAGCGTACCTCAGTTAAGTATTTTTGTTTCAAATATCTAATTATTCAGAAGTAATTTTCCAGGTTGAATTATGGAGTGTGTGAATTAATTAGCTTTGCATAATGCAAACTGTAACACCTGAAATGTTGCCAATGAAAGTATCAAGTTATAGAAGGAAGGTTTTGGCTTTCTGTACTGTATCCTTAGTGGAAGATGTTGAATGGATTAAAACCTGTATGAGAGACAGGCAGATAGAGACTCTCAGGCCAGTCAGTATACTTAGAGTGAAGCCCGTGTTCACTTGGAGTGAAATTCAGGGCTACAGTACAATTTTTGCTTATAGATTTCAAGTGTTTGAATTTCAAGATGCAATCTGTAAGGATTGTGTAGCTATTTTATCACTGCTTATTTCCTCTCATTCCAGAATTGTATCCTGACTTTGGACATTGGAGAAGCCAGCAGCATTGCCCGTGTTTGTTTGAGGTAATGTCTGTTTGGGATCCATTGCAAGTCGAATTATTGTTCATATAAGGTAAATGCATGGTGGTAAAAGGAACTAATAACTTCACTGACTTCTAAAGCCAGTCATATTATTTAAGAGTTGTATATTCGTAAGAGTCCTTAATGGGACTTTATTAAGCAGTGTTCGTCAGTTTAACCAACTGAAATAAGATGGTAAAGTAGCCAGCTCTCTTTGATTCCTTTTTAAGTTGTAGAATCAGCATGTGCCCTGACAAGGGAATTGAATCTTGACCTTTCAGTGCATGGGAGGGCGCTCAACCAACAGCTTAGCAGTTATATATATATATTTTTTAATATACATATATATTGATTTCAGAGAGGAAGGGAGAGGGAGAGAGAGACAGAAATATCAGTGATGTGAGAGAATCATCCATTGGCTGCCTCCTACATGCCCCATACTGGGGATCTAGCCTGCAACCCCAGTATGTGCCCTGACTGGACAGTAGTTACTTATTTTTTTTAAAAAAAATTCTTTATTGTTGAAAGTAATACATATGTCTCCTTTCCCCCCCCCATTGACCTCTCCTAGCCTATGCAGTTACTTTTTAATTTTAACTAACTTTTCAGTTCTTTACACATTTATTCATTTGGAAATATTGAAGAAAGGTCATCTATAAACTTGACATGTGTAATTATGGTTAATGTTTTGGTGCATCGTCTCTTTTCATGCATATGGTACTTGGATATGTGTGTGTTTAATCAAGATTGGGATTGCACTGTCTGGGAATTGAACCTGCAACCTTTTTGGTGTATAGGATGATGCTCCAGCCACACAAGCAACCTGGCCAGGGCCAAGTTTTTATGTTTAAATGACTGATGGCATTTCATCATTGATGTGCCATATAATTTTAACTAGTTCTTTTTGGTAGACATTTAAGCTTCTCTCTCATTTTTCCCTGTCTTAGATAACTATGTGGTGGATATAAATAAATTTATGTATACAGGCAAGGCAAAAGTAGGTTTATAGTTTTGAGCAGGCAAACTCAAAAAGGCGAACATGGGCCAAATAAATAAGATTTAAGTTTATGTGGGCTCCAAAAAAAACAAAAGCTTCAATTTTCATAGAAACGTAGGTTTATTTCAATAGAGACATGCTGAATACAAAGGGCTGAAATAAAAGAGTCATCATTAACATAAAATAATAGAACATTTTAATAAAAATTAATATTTGTTTCTTTTTTAAAAAATATTTTGATATTTTTACAGAGAGGAAGGGAGAGGGATAGAGAGTTAGAAACATCAATGAGAGAGAAACATCGATCAGCTGCCTCCTCCACGCCCCCTACTGGGGATGTGCCTGCAACCAAGGTACATGCCCTTGACCGGAATCGAACCTGGGACCCTTGAGTCCGCAGGCTGACGCTCTATCCACTGAGCCAAACCAGTTAGGGCTAATATTTTTTCTTGAACAGTTACTTACCGGACACTGAATAACTACACAAATTAATATGCATAACGCAAATAAACCTATGTTTCTTGTTCTCTAAAAGCAAAATATTACCTCTTGCTCACACCAAACAAGTCAGTCCAAGACTAATGATGTGGAAATCGGCTGCTAAAATATTCGCTGGTAGTATTAATGGAGGGAAATGGTGTGCCTGCATGTAAGGGAAATGAACGCAACACGATTATAGTAATCAGTCATTAGCAAACGTTGTAGTTCGTTATTAATAACTAGAGGCCTGGTGCATGAATTTGTGCATGGGTGGGGTCCTGAAGGGGATGTGGAGGGCGGCCGGGATGCAATCGGCCCTCCAGGCAGGCAGTGGGGCACCCTTGCCGGCCCGGGATCTGGATCCACCCTGCTGACATTCGCACCAGTTGTCAGGAGCCACATGATGGCCACTTTTATTTATTAATTTATTTTTATTATTATTTTTTAAAATATATTTTTACTGATTTCAGAGAGGAAGGGAGAGGGAGAGAGATAGAAACATCAGTGATGAGAAAGAATCATTGATTGGCTGCCTCCTGCACACCCCCAACTGGGGATCGAGCTTGCAACCCAGGCATGTGCCCTTGACTGGAATTGAACCTGGGACCCTTCGGTCCACAGTCAGACATTCTATCCACTGAGCCAAATCAGCTAGGGCTGGCGGCCACTTTTATATCCTTTCATCCTTGTGGAGTGTCTAGGGAGGGGAAGCGGTCGCGGTGCCCGAGGCCAACTTCCAGGAGGCCAGCAGTGCTGTCAGGGTGGTGCAGATGGGGTGGCGCTGGTCCGTTGGTGCCTGGCCCGTTCTTGAGAGATTGGACCTGCAGGACTACTGAGGGACTGGCTGCCTCTGGGTCGGTGGGCTACCGGGACGAATCCTTCAGCTGAGTGGCACTCCCATTGTGGGAGCACACTGACCACCAGGGGGCAGCTCCTGCATTGTCTGCCCCCTGGTGGTCAGTGTTCATCATAGCGACAGGTCATTGGGTTGCTGAGGCTTTTTTATATATATATAAACTAGAGGCCTGGTGCATGAAATTCGTGCATGGGGAGGGTGTGTGTCCCTCAGCCCAGCCTGCTCCCTCTCCAATCTGGGACATCCCTCTCACAATCCAGGTCTGCTGGCTCCCAAGCCCTCGCCTGCCTGCCTGCCTCATTGCCCCTAACTACTTATGCCTGCCGGCCTGATCACCCCCTGTCCACTCCCCTGTCAGCCTGATCGACACCTAACTGCTCCTCTGCTGGCCCGATTGCCCCCAACTGTTTTCCCTTGCAGGCCTGGTCACCCTCAGCTGTCCTCCCCTGCAGGCCTGATTGCCTCCAACTGCCCTCCCTTGCAGGCCTGGTCCCTCCCAACTGCCCTCCTCTGCTGGCCATCTTGTGGTGGCCATCTTATGTCCTCATGGGGGCAGCCATCTTGTGTGTTGGAGTGATGGTCAATTTGCATATTACTCTTATTAGATAGGATTATATATATTATGTACAACAGGATATTGTAAAAATTAAGTTAGGAATTTTTTTTAAAGCTTCAATTTTCTTTTATATATATTGATTTTTTTACAGAGAGGAAAGGAGAGGGATAGAGAGTTAGAAACATTGATGAGAGAGAAACATTGATCAGCTGCCTCCTGCACACCCCCCACTGGGGATGTGCCCGCAACTGAGGTATATGTGCCCTTGACTGGAATCAAATTTGAGACGCTTCAGTCTGCAGGCCGATGCTCTATCCACTGAGCCAAACCAGCCAGGGTTGTTCTTATATTTTTAATTTTAAGAGCTCCTTTTTGTTATCTGAACAAAGCAGAGAGGTGAAATAGCATAGACTGTATTACTGTGGATAGTTTTATGTAAAATGGGGGTAATAGTAAGTAGTATCTACCTCATAGCAGTGTTGTAAGTTAAGTGAACATGAAAGGACCTAGAACCCTGGCCGATTTGGCTCGGTGGATGGAGCGTTGGCCTGCGGACTCAAGGATCCCAGGTTCGATTCTGGTCAAGGGCATGTACCGTGGTTGCTGGCACATCCCAGTAGGGGGTGTGCGGGAGGCGGCTGATTGATGTTTCTCGGTCATCGATGTTTCTAACTCTCTCTCCCTCTCCCTTCCTCTCTGTAAAAAATCAATACAATATTTTTTAAAAAAGAAAAGGACCTAGAGAGGTGCCTGGCTGGTTAGTCTATTATTATTTTAATATGTAGTTTTTAATATAATAGACAGCATCAGATTGCTTTACTGAAATGATGAAATATTTTGGAGTTCTATTGGGCAAATGTCATCACTTTTTCACTTTTGCCACGACTGTCATGAATTTGAGCATGTTTATTTATTTGCCTACCCGCTTGGTTTTATTTTTCTAGGAATTACCTATTTGTTCATTTTTCCTATTGAGCGGTTTATATTGTGTTCCTGTTCTTTTGTGGTGTGGTGGATACAATTACCTTTTATCGCTCAGGAAATTAATGATAAACTTTTTAATAGGCTTAGGCTCAACAAATAGACACTGATATTTTTCTTTTTTGAAGGCTTGCTTTTTTTACATTTCTTTACTATAACTGGTATTTTATTTTTGTTCATGGAAAGAAGGCAATCTAACTTTTTGTATCATGTCGTTAGTTATCCCAACTATTGATTTATTTTCTTTCCTAGTGGTTTGAAAACCACTTTTGTAAGGGTATATTATATGGTATATTTCTAAACTTTGTATTTTGTTTCACGTATTTGTCTAATCTTGTGCTAATTTGTTTTTTTGTTTTTTTTTTAATATATTTTATTGATATTTTACAGAGAGGAAGGGAGAGGGATAGAGAGTTAGAAACATCGATGAGAGAGAAACATCGATCAGCTGCCTCCTGCACACCTCCTACTGGGGATGTGCCCGCAACCAAGGTACGTGCCCTTGACCGGAATCGAACCTGGGACCTTTCAGTCCGCAGGCCGACGCTCTATCCACTGAGCCAAACCGGTTTCGGCTAATTTGTTTTTATTATTGTAAACTTATTCATCTTTAAATATTAGTGCTGCAAGCCTTTTTTCCCTCTTCAGCTAAGCAAACAAAATGTAATTTATTATTTTCATACTCATTTTTATCCATACAAAAATACAGCAGTTCTTCAAGAAATTTAAGTGTTGGAAATTTAAAAATAAAGATTAGGAAGACCATTACATAGGAAATCAGTTAACATAATACTGGATTTTAACCACTTAAGGTTCTTATCTTTGTCTTTCAAGGCTGCTTTTGTTTTTTGATCCAATCAGTAGATACTTGAGCACTTGTTACTATGCTTGTTCTCTGCTAGGGATACCAGCAGTGAGCAAGACAGACAGTACCCCTGTTCTTAGGAGCTTGCTTTCTAGTTTGGGGAGGCAGGGGAGATTCTTTCAGATTTTCCTAAATGCTAGGAAAGAAATAGGCCCACAAGATAATTTGGAGGTGGGGGAGTAGTGAGGTTTCACTAGATAATATATTAAAGGAAGACCTTTCAAGTAGGTGATGAGCTGAGATCTGAAGGCTGAGAAAGGAGCCTCATGCTAGAGGCTGTAGAAAATGTTTATGTGGTGCCGAAGCCGGTTTGGCTCAGTGGATAGAGCGTTGGCCTATGGACTGAAGGGTCCTGGGTTCGATTTCGGTCAAGGGCATGTACCTTGGTTGTGGGCACATCCCCAGTGGGGGGTGTGCAGGAGGCAGCTGATCGATGTTTCTCTCTTATCGATGTTTCTGGCTCTCTATCCCTCTCCCTTCCTCTCTGTAACAAATCAATAAAGTATATTTAAAAAAAATGTTTATGTGGAGACAGTGGTAAGTATAAAAGGTGCTAAGACTGTAAATGCCTAGCTTGTTGTAATTATAGGTAGAAAATTATCTTTTTTATTATCTCTTCAGGCTCATAATGTGACTTTGGAAGTTTTCTTTTGCTTTACAGAGAGTAAAGTCAGAAAGTAGTGAAGAGGAGGTTGGGGGGGGGCTGTAAGAGATCAACCGAAGGACTTGTACGCATGCATATAAGCATAACCAGTGGATAAAAGACACTGGGCGGGGGGGCAGGTAAAGGCATGTACTGGGGGGAAGGGGAGGCCCGGGGGAGGTCAATGGGAAAAAAAAAAAGGAGACATGTACTACTATTTGTAATACTTCAAACAATTTAAAAATAAAAAAATAAATAAATAAAAAAGAAAGTAGTGAGAACTTTCTAAGTCACAGCCCCTCTTCGAACTGAAGTTTTCTTATGTGTTAAAAATAAGGTAATAATTTAGTTAATGATGTATTAATATTGGATCATTGTGTGCTATACAAATGTAAGATGTTAATAATAGGGGAAATCGGGCTAGGGAATATAGGAACTATTAATGGTTTAAACCAGTGGTCGGCAAACTCATTAGTCAACAGAGCGGCAAACCGCGGCTCGCGAGCCACATGTTTGCCGACCACTGGACTTTAAACTGTGTTGCCCACTCCCAAAATTTATACGCTGAAGTCCTAACCCCAAGTACCTCAAAGTGTGCTATCACTTGGAGATAGGGTCTTTTCACAGATAGGACTGGTGCCCCTATAAAAAGGGGAAATCTAGACATAGAGGTATATGGAGGGAAGACGATGTGAAGAGACGTAGGAAAAGATGACTGTAAGCCAAAAAAGAAGCCTGGAACTCACAGGTCTCAGAAGGAACCAATTGTGCCAATGCCTTGATTTTTTAAAATTTCTATCCTCCAGATCAGTGGATCAATAAATTGCTATTGCCTAAGCCATCTAGTTTGTGGTACTTTGTTACAGCAGTCCTAGCAGACTAATATAGGAATTTTATACTATCCTGGGAATTTTTTGTTAATCATGGAGCCACGGCACCAGGGCCAAAAAGTTTATTTTTAAAAAAGGAGTAATGGTGTCCATATCTCACAGATTTGAAGACCAAGGTAGACAGATAACTGGGAAATCCCTGCTTGCTGGAAGGGAACACAAAATCCCAACACACAGTAAGCAACAAAGCTCGGACTAGAATTCAGTTTTCATTCAGAGTTTTTCATAATATGTTACTTCAAGATGTGAGCATAAAAGTGGGTATAAGTGAAGGAATATGCTGAAGCAAATACTCAACCTAAAATGCCCTGTTCCAAAAATACAGAACCCTTATTTGAGTCACTTTATAATACTGGACCAGGTTCTGTAAGTAGTAGTGGCTTTGCCACCAAAAAAGAACTGGGTTCAAATCTTGGCTCTTCGATTCATTAACTGAGTAAGATACTCTCCCAATCTTACAAAAAAGGGACCTATACCTCACAAGACCAGCATGGGAATTAAATTAGTAAGTGTATGTAAACTGCCTGGCATACAGCAGGTGAGCTCCATAAGCTATGTTAGCTATAACAACAGTGAGATTGAGCTTTTCTGAGAGCAAACAGATTTTACCACTGATTCCGTTTTCCTAATATTAGTAATAAGTAATCAGATCTTCCTACACAGAATAAAGTGTTTTATACCTTTACTGGCTAAGTTGGCATGTGCTACACTGAAGAGGTGTGTAGACGCAAGAGAAGGGCATATTCTGAGGTCATGACCTTTGAAGAACAAATCCCTTTGCTGCTGGATATTAGCAGGGAAAATCAACAGCAACCTGAGGGGCCATTCATTTGGAAGTCATTCATCACAATATCCCCAGTGCAGATAACTTGTATCTTCTGAGAATTTGCTCAGTGGACGTCTACTATGCTCAGGATCATCTATGCAATTAAACATTCATCATTGGAGAAACAGAATGAACCGCATAGCATAGTCAGCAGTTTAAATCTCAGTTCACTCCAGACGCTTCTCTCCTATATCTCTAGGGGAGGGTCTAATTATTTCCTAGGATAACTTATATGCATATATTTTTTAAAAGGAACAAAACTGAATCATTCATATACATCCCTACATGTTACATATTTAAAGCAAGTTCTACCAAATTCCATATAATTCAATATTTAATTATTTGTTGTTATTTAAATTTTTTTTTATTTTAGAGAGGAAGAGAGAAACATTGATTTGTTGTTCCACTTATTTATGCATTCATTTGTTGATTTTTGTATGTGCCCTTACTAGGGATCGAACCTGCTACCTTGGCATATCAGGATGACACTCTAACAAACTGAACTACCTGGCCAGGTCTAATTCAGTATTTAAAGTTTGAGGATTTTAGTACTAAGCCGCATAATTTTTTTTTTTTTTTTTAATGCTAGAGATATGCACAGTTGTTGTTGATTCTGTTTTCTCTTCCTCTTACACAGGAGAGGGTAATCTGAGAAAAGCATAAAACAGTAATAAAAATGTTTAATATTTCACCTGAGCTCTCTCCCCCCTTCCGGCCCCCCCCGCCCCCCCAACTACCCAGAGGCATACAGAGCACAAATTGGGCCCACTGCTTTGTCTATAATCCTTTATGAATAGTGAATTTCTTTCTTGGTTAATTTGTGCACCTAATTTTTCTTTATCTTAGTCATTTGTGTCTTTTTCACCACAAGATTTCTAAGGGAACTAGGATAGCCAAAACTGTCTTGAAAAAGGAGGAAGTTGGAGAACACACACTTTTTGATTCAAAATGTACTATAAACCTATAGTAATCAAGACTGTGCATGACAGATCAATGGAATAAAGTGAGAGTGCAGAAATAAACCCTCACATTTATAGTCAGCTGATTTTTGACAAAGATGTCAAGACATTTCAGTCGGGAAAGAAGTGTCTTTTCAACAAATGGTTCTGGGACATGTGGATATCCACATCCACATCCAAAACAGTGAAGTTGACCCCATACCTCACATTATCATTATAACACAAAATTTAAGTCAAAATGGATCATGGATCTAAATGTAAGAGCTAAAAGTGTAAAGCTCTTAGTTTTCAACTTATGAGTAAATCTTTGTGACTTTGTGTAAACCCTTCTTAGACATGACATCAAATACAAACAAGAAAAAATAAGATAAATTGGACTTCATAAAATAAAATTTAAAAACCCTTTTGTTTCAAAGATCAACATCAAGAAAATGAAAGGACAGGCCTGGCTGGTTGTGCACTGAAAGGTTGCTGGTTCAGCTCCCTGTTAGGGCACACTTGCAGGAGGCAGCCAATCAAATGTTTCACTCTCACATCGATGTTTCACTTTCTCCCTCTCCCTTCCTCTCTACAAAATCAATAAAAAATAAAAAAAGAAAGAAAATGATATCCTACAAGAATGGGAGAGACTTTGCAAAGCATGTATGTAATAAGGAACTTAATGTCCAGAATTTATAAAGAACTTTATAGCTCAATAAAAGGACAAATAATCCAATAATTCAATTTAAAAATGAAGGATCCAAAAGTAGTTACACAAATAGCCAACACACACACGAAAAGATGTTCAAAATCCCTAGTCAGAGAAATAAAAATCAAAACCTCAGTAAGATACCACTTTACACCTAAGATGGCTATAATGAAAAGACATAACAAGTGTTGGAGATGTAGAGAATTGGGAACCTTCATACACTTCTGGTGGAAATGTAAAATTGTATAGCTGCTTGGGAATAATAGTCTGGCAGTTCCTCACAAAGTTAGGCATAGAGTTACCATATGACTGAGCAGTACCACACCCAGGTATGTACCCAAGAGAGAAAAACATCTCTGCACAAAAACATGTACATGAATGTTTATAGCAGCATTATGCATAATAGCAAAAAAGTGGCAACAATCCCATAGCCCATCAGCTGATGAATGAATAAATAAAGTGGGTTATATTGTGGTATGAAAAAGGAATGTTCTCATAACATGCTACAACATGGATGAATCTTGAGAACATGCCATGTGAAAGAGGCCAGTCACAAAACCTCTGAAGTATCAGGGATAGGCAAATACGTAAAGACAGAACATGGATTAGTGGTTGCCTAGCACTGTGGGGGGAGGGGGTGTGCATGGAAACCAGGCTTACTATTTTAATTTTTCACACTTTCTCTGCTCTTTTCTGATTTATCTTTTTTTTTAAAAAACATTTTATTGATTTTTCACAGAGAGGAGTAGAGAGTTAGAAACATCGATGAGAGAGAAACATCGACTCAGCTGCCTCTTGCACACCCCCTACTGGGGATATGCCTGCAACCAAGGTACATGCCCTTGACCGGAATCAAACCTGGGACCCTTGAGTCTGCAGGCGGACGCTCTATCCACTGAGCCAAACCAGTTAGGGTTTTTCTGAATTATCTTGAGAGCAATGCCGCACTGAAAAGCCTGGTGCCACAGGCATGCAAGAACCATTTTATTACCCTTGGTTGTTATGTTCATGTTTCTTGTTACTAGTCTCTTGTTACACAAAGCTCTTTGTTCTCTACAATTGGCTATAGCATTCTTAGTTTATGCTCTCTGAAATCATCTATAGCAGAAACATTCCTGCTGTCTTTGGCAAGGGATGTGTTTTGCACTTAAAGTTCTCAAACATTTCAGGCAGAGCCTGTTTTCAGTTTTTGCGTATGTTATAAGTTAAGAGTTAAGGGTTGGGGAAGAGAGCTGTTGGCTGCTTTAGTTAAGCATCTGAACTCTCCTGGTTCAAGATAATTATGCTTCTGAGATTGATTGATTTTTATTTTTAACTGATCAAATTCACAAGAGACTGATGGGTGGGGTATACCATAGGGGTAGCCCATAAGGTAATGGCTACTCTGCCATAATGTCTATGTTTGAATTCTGAACTTAACCAGCTGTAGAACTTTGGGGCAAGTTACCAACTCTAAGTCCTCATTTCCTCTTTTGTAGAACAGGTACAGAAAATAGTACTTAATGAAGTTTGTGTATATAAATGATATAATGCTGAAGGTTTGTAGCTCCTTGTCTGTCACATCTTAGTGTTAGCAATTGTTATTGATAAAGTGGCAGGGAATCAATTTCTAATGGATATAGATTACCAGGAAAGCCAGTATTTGCCTAGGGTAGTCTTTTCTGGTAGACAAGTCCATCCAGAGTCCAGATTCCAAGTAAGAAGGTGTTTGAACATATTCAAGATACAGAGCAAGAGGAGCTAGATGTTCATAAGTAAGTCCATCAAATCAGGGTAGCTAAATTATCCTACTTGAGGAAATGATGTATCCTGGCCTTTCAGGAGAGTCCTAATTTAAAATCCTTTTCACCATTGTCAGCATAAATGTTCTATAAACTTTACATTGGTAGATATTAATGTCACCCCCAGACCCCCAGCCTGTCTCAAACAGAAGCAGGTAAAAAATCTTGACTATGTTAACTTTTAGGTTGAAGGTAGATATTTTTCTTTAGGTAATTATTATGGGTCATTAAACCATAGCATTTTTTTTTGTCTGAATTGCAATTTCCCACTTTCAATATTCAGTATTTGTCACAAAAACTTGTATATTTATAAACACATGTCATAGATGATACACAGTTAGTGTATCTTATGGTATTGACATCATAAATTAGAGACCCAAAAGGATTCTGTCTTACGTTGAGGTTTTTGTGTTTGTTTTTGTAGGGTTATTTCTTGGGAAGATTTCCATAGGTGATTGTTCTTTTCCATTGTTTTGACCGTTAGCTTCCCTTTTATTTTATTTATTTATTTATTTATTTTTTTTTTTTTTAAATAAATCTTTATTCAGATTATTACAATTATTTCTCCTTTTTCCCCCCATAGCTCCCCTCCACCCCTTTCCCACCCCACCTTCTGCCCTTACCTCCCCCTCACTGTCCTCATCCAAAGGTGTATGATTTTTGTCCATTCTCTTCATGAACTCCCCATACCCCTTTCCCCCTGAGAATTATCAGTCCACTCCCTTTCTATGCCCCTGATTCTATTATATTCACCAGATTATTCTGCTCCTCAGGTTTTTAATTCACTTGATTTTTAGGTTCGCTTGTTGATAGATATGTATTTGTTGTTCATAATTTTTATCTTTACTTTTTTCTTCTTCCTCTTCTTTAAGAATACCTTTCAGCATTTCATATAATACTGGTTTGGTGGTGATGAACTCCTTTAGCTTTTTCTTATCTGTGAAGCTCTTTATCTGCCCTTCAATTCTGAATGATAGCTTTGCTGGGTAGAGTAATCTTGGTTGTAGGTTCTTGCTATTCATCACATTGAAAATTTCTTGCCACTCCCGTCTGGCCTGCATAGTTTCTGTTGAGAAGTCAGCTGACAGTCGTATGGGTGCTCCCTTGTAGGTAATTAACTGTTTTTCTCTTGCTGCTTTTAAGATTCTCTCTTTGTCTTTTGCTCTTGGCATTTTAATTATGATGTGTCTTGGTGTGGTCCTCTTTGGATTCCTTTTGTTTGGGGTTCTGTGGGCTTCCTGGACTTGTAAGTCTATTTCTTTCACCAGGTGGGGGAAGTTTTCGGTCATTATTTCTTCAAATAGGTTTTCAGTATCTTGCTCTCTCTCTTCTTCTGGCACCCCCATAATTCTGATGTTGGTACGCTTGAAGTTGTCCCAGAGTCTTCTTACATTATCTTCAACTTTTTGGATTTTTTTTTTTGCTTTTTGCTTTTTCGGTTGAGTGTTTTTTGCTTCTTTGTATTTCACTTCTTTGACTTGATTCTTGTGTTCCTCTATTCTGTTTCTGGGTCTCTGTATAACATTTTTTATTTCAGTCAGTGTATGTTTAATTTCTAGTTGGTCCTTTTTCATATCTTCGAGGGTCTCGTTATATTTATCGGCCTTTTCTAGGATATTCTTAAAAAGTCTTATAACAGTGGTTTTGAATTCTATATCCAGTCGTTTGTTTTCCTCCATTTCTTTAGTTTGTGATCTGATTCTTTGACCCCGCATTTTTACTGATTCCCTGAGTTGGTAAGGTAGATATTTGTGCTAGGTTTCCAATATGGCCCAGTGGGTCTGCTTCCCCAGTTAACCTGAGGTGGACACTCTTGGTGCACCCCTTTGTGGACTGTGTGTACAGCCTTGTTGTAATTAAGTCTTTATTGTTGTTGGTATCACTGGGGAGAATTGACCTCCGGGTCAGTTGGCTGTAAGGATCAGCTGTGTCTATGCTGGGAGAAGCCCGGTGCTGGAGACAGCCCTATAGGATTAGACTTGCCAAACTGCAGTAGCCTCTGTGTTCAGCTTGGATGGGGTGGAGCCTCAGTCTTGGCTTCCTGTCAGCCCCGCCCCTGAGCGCACGTGCACTTTCAGTCCTCCGCCTTCCCCAGCTCGAGTCTCCGCCTGAGAGTCCAGACTCCCCCCACAAGAGCGTGGGTCCCCAGGGGCTCGCCTGGAACCGGGGTTCACTGCAGTCAGAACTGGGGCACAGTGCCGTCAGGAGCCTCTGATTCCCCTCCACCAGGGAAAGCCCGCGGCAACGTCCGCAGCCCTTGTGCGCACCGGCGCGGGCACGCTTTCAGTCCTCCGCCTTCCCCGGCTCACGAGTCTCCGCCCGAGAGTCCAGACTCCCCCCACAAGAGCGTGGGTCCCCAGGGGCTCGCCTGGAACTGGGGTTCACTGCAGTCAGAACTGGGGCTCAGTGCAGTCAGAATCCTCTGACTCCCCTCCACTAGGGAAAGCCTGTGGCAACCCCCGCAGCCTTTGTGAGCACCAGCGCGTGCGCGCGTGCGCACTTTCAGTCCTCCACCTTCCCCGGGTCCCGAGTCTCCGCCCGAGAGTCCAGACTCTCCCCACAAGAGCGTGGGTCCCCAGGGGTTCGCCCGGAACTGGGGTTCAGTGCAGTCAGAACTGGGGTTCAGTGCGGTCGGAGGCTTCCTTCCCCCTTCCGCCAGAGAAAGTCAGCCAGGCTCTCAGCCGCCCTTCCTCTCTGCGCGCACAAAGCCCCTTTGCCGTACCTCCAATTCTCTGTGAGCCTTTCTCCTTCCTTCTAGTTGTAGAATTTTCACTCAGCCTGCTTTCCTGTGGTTCTGGATGGTGTCTGTTCTGTCTTTTAGTTGTAGTTTTGAAATTGTTGTGCTAGGCAGCAGTTTAGGTGTTTACCTATGCCGCCATCTTGGTTTCTCTCTATTTTATTTATTATTATTATTATTTTAAAAGATATTTTTATTGATTTCAGAGAGGAAGAGGGGGAGAGAGAGAGAGAGAGAGAGAGAGAGAGAGGAGAGAGAGAGAGAGAGAGAGAGAGAGAGGGAGAAACATCAGTGATAAGAGAGAATCATTCATCGGCTGCCTTCTGCACGCCTCCCACTGGGGATCAAGCACACAACCCGGGCATGTGCCCTTGACCGGAATTGAACCAGGACCCTTCAGTGTGCAGGCCGATGCTCTAGCCACTGAACCAAACTGCCCAGGGCCATTAGCTTCCTTTTAAAGGGTGATATTTATTTGTCCTGTCCTGAAATTCTTTAGGCTTAGGTCTTATTTGAGTCTTGTAACTCAAACATTAAATGTAACACTCCCACTTCTTTGAATTAACATTTGGCTTTTCTGTCTTGATCCCTTGGAAGTTTCGTGATGTTAATGCAGTCTAATAACCTAAGAAAATCAGATAACTTCTATGCTTCATTGCTACAGGGAATTAGATGTTGCTATAGAAAAAGAGGCTGGTGTTCATCAGAATACCTCGAACTTTGTTTGGTCTTAAATTGATTGTAATGTGGAGATTGAAATGAGAGAGTTAACACGATGAGAAATGCTCTGAAAATGCCCTTTAAGGTACAGGAAATCTCTTAAAGAAATTGAATGTATTCTGTGAGATAATACGTTTTGATATTAATTGGAATGAGAAAAGGAAATAAAAAGAGGGATTTGCCCAGCAAAGCCCTGTACAGGCATTAACAGCAGTGAAGCTATTCAAAACATTTAGATGTAGGGAGGTGGAAGAGAGTAAGGAGGGGTAAATGGTGAAGGAGATTTGGGATGGTGAACACACAATACAGGTGTATTGTAGAACTGTGCACCTGAAATATTTTATTAACCAATGTCACCCCAATAATTGAGTCAAAACAAAACATTTAGGAGTTATCAAGATCTCAAAACTATACCATAGGCATTAGTTCCCTGGCCCAACTCAATTTTCCATATCCTTTCATGGGTTGAGAGAGCTTTAAAAGACTTGGTTTTGAGTTTATTTTACATGTTAGGGTGGCTGTGGGTCTGTTTTATGTTATTTTATTTTCAGTTTATTTTTATTTGTCTTTATTTTTATTTTTGAGAGCACGTTTAGTAAAGCTGGAGACAGTGAACAAGGAAGGGCTTAGGATAGAAGAAGCAACAGGAGAGAGATTAGGTGGGCTGCTTTGGTTCTCTAGAAATGTTACAGGAAATAAATGAGTCTAGGCCAGTGGTCGGCAAACTCATTAGTCAAACAGAGCCAAATATCAACAGTACAACGATTGAAATTTCTTTTGAGAGCCCAATTTTTTGGGGGGGTATAGCAAAGGTGGAGATTTATTGAAGAACATGTACAGACTCCCACGTGGGGAGAGGGAAGAGTCCCACAGAATGGACTCCCAAGTAGGGAGGGGGAAAAGAGTCCCTGAACTGACTCTCACGTGGGGAGGGGGAAGAGTCCCCGAGAACCAAATTTTTTAAACTTAAACTTCTTCTAACGCCACTTCTTCAAAATAGACTCGCCCAGGCTGTGCTATTTTGTGGAAGAGCCACACTCAAGGGGCCAAAGAGCTGCATGTGGCTCGCGAGCTGCAGTTGGCCGACCACAGGTCTAGGCGGGCTGCTTTGGCTCACTGAGCAGTTAAAGAAAAGGGGGCCTTGGAGAAAAGGTCAGGGGGTTGCTTCCCTGGTTACAAGTCTACTAGGGGACCCTTAGAGTTTAGGAGATGCAGGACTGTGAGGGAAAAGGAGGGGGAAGGGGAAAATGTGGGTGTGCTCCTGGGAGGAGGAGCCACCAAATCATCTATAATAATAAAAGCATAGTATGCTAATTAGACCAGGCATCCTTCTGGACGACTTTCCAGATGAAGCCGGGGCTGTGAGGGAAGCCAGTGCCAGCAGCCGGGAGAAGGAAGGGCCTAATCTTGCATGAATTTCATGCATCGGGCCTCTAGTCTTTCTATAAAAATAAACAGGTAGCCCAGCCGGGTGTGGCTCAGTGGTTGAGCATCGACCCAGGAACCAAGAGGTCACCGTTTGATTCCTGGTCAGGGCATGTGCCCGAGTTGCAGGCTCGATCCCTTGTGGGGCATGCAGGAGGCAGCCAATCAATGATTCTCTCTCATCATTGATGTTTCTCTCTCTCCCTCTCCCTTCCTCTCTGAAATCAATAAAAATATATTTAAAAAAAAAATGAGCATCGACCCATGAACCAGGAGGTTACGGGTGTGATTCCTGGTCAGGGTACATGCCTGGGTGCGGGCTCAATCCCCTGTGGCATGCATGCATGAGGCAGCCAATCAATGTTTTTCTCTCCTCGATGTTCCTATCTCTGTTCTCCCTTCCTCACTCTAGAGTCAATGAAAACATATTTTAAAAAAATACAGTTAAGTATTTTCTGAGAAGACCTTTTAGAATATGAGCCTAGTATTTAGGGATTGAAGGATACTTGTGTAGTTTCTATATAACCTGGCCATTTAGGCTGCCACAGTTGGAAGCCCTGGGTGGTCAATTGAGAGGCTTTATTTGGCACTACTTAGTTTTAGGAACCCAATGTCCTACCAAGTATAACCCACAGGGTTCCAAACATGGGGCAAACTGTAGTAAATACTCCTAAGACGTTTGTTCTGGAGAATTCAACAGACATCTATGTGCCAAGCACAATGCTGGCATAACACTAGGGACACTAAGAAGAAACTTAATCTGGAGTGAGAGGGGAGAGGAGTAATTTAATTCTTTCCTATCGTTGAGGGTTTTGATTTAGAGAAACTTCTTTGGCTTTCTCTGCCAATATTCCTTTTTCTTGGAGTTGAAAAATAAGATCTGTGTTTTTAGTGATATTAAAGCCAAGTAATTATATATCTTAGTACCTTTGTTGTGTTTTGTTGTAAGTAAAATGCATCTGTTCTCCCAAGAGCTATGTTCTTTCAAGGACTGTTGATGTGCTTGGTAATTAGACAAGTGGTTTAGGTGGAGAGGGCTGGTCTTTGAAAGGGTGATGGGTTGGGAAACTCCTCTCAGGTGGCTCTGCAGAATAGTTTAAAAACGAACCCTTGCTCCAAGTGACAAAATTGTATCTGAAATGATTTCAAAAGGCTACACTTGGGTTTTAAATAAAAAAGGTGATGGATAAAATAACAGTTGTATAAATATAAGATGGAGGAGGAGGACATCTTGCAGCTGAAGAAGGGTTTATGAAAAAGTACTTGAGGGTTTAGTGACTCAGAGCTTACTCTGAGTCAACATGTAATGTGGTTGCCAGAAAGAAAAATCTTAAACACACTAATAGTGTCTAAAGCAGCCTTGAGCAAACTACGGCCCGCGGGCCGGATCCGGCTGTTCTATCTGGTTCTCTTGCTCTCCCCTCCACTCCTTTACTTTGAATTTATATTAGTTCACACAAACACTCCATCCATGCTTTTGTTCCGGCCCTCCTGTCCAGTTTAAGAACCCATTGTGGCCCTCGAGTCAAAAAGTTTGCCCACCCCTGGTCTAAAGCCTATCTAATAAAGAGGGAATATGCAAATTGACCATCACACTGTCACAAAGATGGCGGCACCCATAGTCACAAGATGGTACCCAGTCCCCTCAGCCCTGCCGGAGTCCCCCAGTCCTTTCAGCCCCGCCGGTGTGTGTGTGTGTGTGCGCGCGCATGCATATGTGTGTGTGTGGGGGGGGGCGGCGGCAGGCGCACGGTGTAGCCGGACCCGCCCTCAGCCCCCCAGCTGCCCAGGGCCAGCCTGAGGCGCAGGTAACCAGGGCCAGCTGAGGCTTGCTCTGCTGGCAGTGGCAGCAGCAGAGGTGTGATGGGGGTGTCGCCTTCCCCTGATCGCCGGGTCGCCTCCCACCCCTGAGGGCTCTCGTACTGTGAGAGGGGGCAGGTCGGACTGAAGGACCCCCCCCCCCCCCACATGAATTTTCATGCATCAGGCCTGTAGTAGTTCTATATTAGGTCACATTTTGAGAATCACATTAAGTGTATCCCAATGAAAGAGAACAAACAAATTGATTCCATGGTGAAGAGGGTAATAATGTGAGATATGAAACCATGATATCTGAAGAACGTTGGAAAGTTGAAGATATTTGGATCATACCAGGCTCTTAATTGTGAGTTCAGGAAGTAGTTCAGAAATACTATATTTCTGCATTCTAACATAATAAATAGTAAGTATTGATTATTGCTATCAATAGATATTAAGTATTGATCATTCCTATCAAATAGATAGTATTGGTTACTAGGTGGATTCTTTCATAATGCTGATGTAGGAACATGGCTATCTTACCTTAAGTGTGAGAATCTTTTTGTCCAAAATAGTGTGTGTTTGAGGAGACATGTTTTTACCCCAGGCACATATCATAGCCATGAGCTGTCATATTATGCCATAGTTCTGTAGGGACTGCACCTTTTCATAATATTCTAAATGAAACAGCATGGTCAGCCAGGAAGAAGCAAACAGCATTGTTGAAGAAGCAAAACTTACTTTTAGGGAAATTATAGTTAGAACAGAAACTAAATAAATAACATGTACTTGTAACATGTAAGAGGCGCTAAATTGATTTCCAAGGTAGTATTTGTTTATCTCACTTCCCATCATATTTTTAGAGCACCAACAATGAAGAAATGTTAGAAATAGGAAAAGCTGTATATATATGAAGTTTGTAGGTCTTCAAAATAGAATTGAGAGTTGTTTTGAATGAATTTTGGTAATTTGATCAGCTGGCCTTAGTTATGATCATCCCTACATTATACTTTTATATATATATGTATATTTGTTGAGAGAAGAAACTACATGTCTTTTGGACACTTCTCTTTTCATGTGACTTGCTCTTCAGGTGACAGCTTAAATACCATCTCTTGACCATCCTATCTAAATAACTTCCACGCTGCATATACACTGAGTGGCCAGATTATTATGATCTCTGAATGCATAATAATCTGGCCACTCAGTGTAGACTGACCACAGAGTTGGGATTTTAAAATAAGGTTTTTCCATGTATAAGAACTGCATTGTGGGTAGTTAGAAAGAAGCAGAGGACTTACTAGCCAGAGGCTGGGGGCCACTATCTCCAGGTCCCTTCACATACCAAGATTTGCAAGCTTTCCTTTATACATAAGTACACCGAGTGGCCAGATTATTATGCGTTCAGAGATCATATGTATATGCCAACATAGTATTTTCTTTGTCTTCTTCCTAGTACTTACCAGAATTTATAACTATGATATTGCTTACTTGCTTATTAGTCTAAGTGCGTCTAGATTATAAGCTCCATGAAGGCAAGGACCAAGTCTACTTTAGCTTACCCACTGTCTAGAATTCAGGGGTCCTCAATCTTTTTAAACAGGGGGCCAGTTCACTGTCCCTCAGACCGTTGGAGGGCCGGACTATAGTTTAAAAAGAAAACTATGAACAAATTCCTATGCGCACTGCGGGCCCGGGACGAGTCGGCTGCTAAGCAGGACAGGCAGTGGCACCCGGTGGGCCGGATAAATGTCCTTGGCGGGCTACATGTGGCCCGCGGGCTGTAGTTTGAGGACGCCTGGTCTAGATAGAGTCCTCTTGAATGAGTTAAGTATTTCATTGATTTATTTCCAACTGTGGTTTGTATCATCCAAAGTTATTCTATGTAATTCTCAAGGTATAGTGATGTTTTTACTGTTAGTTTCAATTCACATTAAAGAAGTTCTGCAGGAGTAGGATTGGGGATGGTATCACAGTATTGCCACTCTTCAGTATACTTGTCAATTCTAGTAAGTTTAATATATGTAGACGTGTTAACTTTGGCTTTGTATGTATTTAATTGACAACTTTTTCTCTGAATGAAAATGAGCTTCTTAATTTTCCAATTTCTGGTGGTTGTAATGAGTATTTCCTTTTTCACTAACTGTTGCCTGTTCTTTTTCTTCTAAAGTCTGATATTGTCCACCTGTTGTGTAAATGATCTAAAAGGATTTTTATTTCTGGCCCAAGCTAAAATTGAAGATTGGACGGAGATGTTGCTAGGCAAGACTATCCCTAAACTTGTAACAGAAGAAAGCCATTCAGTAAGAGTGAACCCAGAGAGAAAATCCCAAAATATGCTGAAGGCCAACTAGCAAAACAAAATATATTTTCAATATTCAATTTCTGTAAATTGTTCATGTACATCTCCACTTCCTATTCCCGAGTAACTTATTCCTCTACCCTGGCTTTGTATAACGATACTGTTGCCAAAAGCCAGTTCCAAATAGAAGTATCTTTGACCTTGGTAGAGCACACAACAGTTTGATCCTTTGGCAGTATCTATTCTAGACTGTAGGTCTTTGGTGTCCTCATTGCACAATCTCTTACTCATCACCCTTTGTCTCTGGCTTCCTGGCACTTTCTCAGACCTCTAAATTATGTCTGTGAGATGATGGTTGTTTCCTATGAACTGGAGTTATAGTAGCTTCCTGGACTTTTGCCTTTCCAGAAGTTATTAAAATTATGAATGTAGTAATTAGAAACAAATATGATCTTTCAGTTTGTTTAACTCTTGCCCCTTTACCAGATCCTAAACTTGGTAAGAGCGGAGAAAAGACTTAGATTTATGAATGACTTCTGTGTGCCAGACATTGCTCTACAGAGGTGGGATAATAGTGGTTGAGAACACTGGCTTTAAAACAAACAAAAAACCAACACTAGCTTGAAGCCTGGTTGGCTGGTTTAAATCTGTAAAATGGGACATCATAATGCCCTCTTTGTGCCCTGACTGGTGTTGCTCAATGGTTAGAGTGCTTGCCCATGAACCAAAGTGTTCTCAGGTTCAATTCCCTGTCAAGGGCACCTGGTTTGCAGGGATGCAACTAGTCAATGCATCTCTCTCACATTGATGTTTTTCTCTCTCACTCTCCCTTCCTCCTTCTCTTCTCCTCCTCCCTTCTACTCTCTCTAAAAATCAATGGGCCCTAGCTGGTTTGGCTTAGTGGATAGAGCGCCTGTGGACTGAAGAGTACTGGGTTCGATTCCAGTGAAGGGCACATGCCTGGGTTGCGGGCTTGATCCCCAGGAGGGGGCGTGCAGGAGGCAGCCTATCCATGACTTTCATCATTGATGTTTCTATCTCTCCCTCTCCCTTCCTCTCTGAAATCAATAACAATATAATAAATAAATAAATAAATAAATAAATAATAAAAATCAATGGGAAAAATATCCTCTAGTGAGGATAAAATAAGTTCATAAAAAACCATTTTAGAGCATTTGTTAATGCTCCTATATAATAAAGAGCTAATATGCTAATTAGACCCAACGGCAGAACAACCGTCCGGATGACCTTTCCTACAAAGCCGGGGCTGTGAGGGCCTACGCTTGCATGAATTTTGTTCATCGGGCCTCTAGTAGTTCATAAATAGCAGAAATAAAACCAATGAATTACTGAAGCAGTTATTAGTAAAAGTTTATTGTGCACACACCAAAATCACAGTTCATAAACTGGGAGAACTCAAACTAAAACATGGAAGGAGGCTCAGGTCTATGTTGTTATAAAGCAGCTTATTATATAGTGAGAAAGCAGTGACTGTGATTCACAGTGATTGATTATAATAATAGAATTTTCAGTGATTACTTCCTATTAACATTGGGAAACATTTCGTTTTGTTTATGATTTCCAGAGGCATAAGCAAGACATGCACATGTCAAGGTAGACTTGCAAAATAAGCTAAATTAAGCTTTATTTGTTGGAACTGGTTTTGTCTGCTTAGGGAAATTTCAAAGCTGGCCCCCCTTTTATTTTTTATTTTAACACTGTTCTGGGCATGAAGTAAATAAGAAAGATGAGATTTCTGCTGGTGGAAAGCTCACCTTCTAGTTGGGTAAAGATAGAAAACAAAAAAGTAAGCAAGATATTTTTCAAGTACTGAATTGAGTTCTCAGAAGGAAAAAAAAAAAAAATCAAGGTGTATGGGATTAGATCCTATAGAATGACTGGTGGCTACTTTTGATTGGGTGGCCAGGGCAAACCTATGTGCAGATAGCTTTTGAGCTGAGATCGGAGTAACAAAATATGTGAGTAGGGGAGGGCGAAATATTTGTTTATTATTATTTTCCCCTTAACAAGCTGGGAGCAGCATCACTTAGAAGCTTTTGCTAAGCAGTGAGATGGCGAGGTGTGATGGAAAAAGCCCTGGCGTTTTGGCCTGGTTTGGCTATTTACTAGCTTTGTGATCTTTGACAGATCCCTTATTCTTCCTGGTCTTTGGTAGACACATGCTTTAGCACTTTAGTGTTTTGCTACTTGGAAGATGCCCAAAGTTCTAGTAGGATATAAAGAGAATAAGTGAGTTAGCTTGACAGTGCACCTTACTGACCAAACCCAGCAGTCAGGGCATCTTTGATGTTCTCTATTCATTCCTATAGAGGAGAAAGAAAAGGAAAAAGACAATTTTGGTGTGTGTGTGTGTGTGTTTTATGGGAGAAAATGACCCTAAAAGAAAGGTAATACTAACTAGAAGAAAGTAATGGACCATCACTTTATAAATGACTTTAGTCCCATGCTTATGGATTAATATCCTGTATTTTATAAGATATAGTACATAAATGTTGTGGTATAAAAATATTTGAGAACACTCTTGCACTTTTAAAACCTTTTCCTTGGAAATAAATATTAAGGCTATGCCTCATGACTTCAAGATCTGGGGATTAGAGAAATGGTCAGATGTGTACCATTTCCAAGATAGACCATAACCAAGATATCATTGTATATGGTTTCTTCTGTTAGAACTGGGAAGCCTGTCTCAGGTCATTTCAGGTTAGCTCACTTAGTTGGCAAAGCTTGTTTGCTTATTGCGAAAAGACTGTGCACTAAATATTGTTAGCTCTTCTCGTTTTTGCCAGTATTTTATAGTGTTACCCAGTTTGTATTATATGTCAGGTTTTCCATCTGCTGCTGTGGCTTGGGTCTGTTTGGATTGTACTGCTTAGAACACAAATTCTTGATGAAAGTGGAGAGAGAGAACCAGTTATTTCATCTGCATTTAAAAAAACAAACCAGTTTCTAAGAGAAGTTCAGGTTTGCAAAGGGACTCATTTGTTTGAATCTGTTTTGTTACATTAGGTGTAATTGAAAAGTGACTGATCCTTTCTTCAGAGATGTCAAAAACAAACAAATCCAAGTCTGGATCTCGTTCTTCTCGCTCAAGATCTGCATCAAGATCTCGTTCTCGTTCATTTTCGAAGTCTCGATCCCGAAGTCGATCTGTCTCTCGTTCAAGGAAGCGAAGGCTGAGGTAAGCGGGTGTGATTGTCTAGGGATAATCTTTGTATCGGGCCAGATGGGTTTTTGGAGATCTTTTGTTAGATTCTTTCTGTGAATGTCAGATGGTGGGGGTGCGGGGACAGGGTTTGGCTTGAGGTGGAGGGAGGTTGAGCTGTAAGTTATTCCAGGTTTCTTTAAAAGCTGCAAATCTAAATCAGCTCTTCTTGCCATATTGTTTGCCTAATTCCTTTTCTCCTCTGCCAGAGCACATACTATTTCTCATCTACTTTGGAAGAAAGAGCATTTTATATTTATTTGAGCTGCTTACTTTAAATCTCTACATCTGATGATTTTTCATTGAAGTGTTTTTGGAGTCTTGGACCAAAGTTTATTTTCATCAGGAAAGAAAAGATAGCAAAGAGGATTAATAGTATGATCAACATTGCAAGGAAAAGAAGCCTTAACTCACTAAATCTTAAAAAACGTATCAGGAGTCATTTGTATACACTGGATGTGCCAATTACTAATAAACTGTATCTATTTAGTAAACACATCTTAAAACTAATCTAAAAATCACTATGTAGACATCACCTGGTCTTCTTACTAAATGTGCAAGTAGTTCTTTTGAATTTATTACCATTATTCTTTAATTCAGTCAGTTTTCACACCTTTGAGTGTGATTTCCCTATTTCAACTATGTCCTGAAATAGGATGCCAAACCTCCAACATCTTTTCCTCTTAATGTGTTGTGAGTTGGGTTTTTCAGACTTTAAAACTGTTTTAGTTTTCTTTTGTGAATAGATAAGAACCTTTCAGTAGATACAAGTTTCTGTATGTGCATTAGGAAAATACTGATGTATTTAAACCAAAAGGGGAATTTTTGCACAATTACATTTTTTGTCAGAATTGCATTAGGCAGAGAGATAATTTCTCAATTTTTTCACTTGGGACCCTTGCTGTTTATTTCTGATAAGTCTATATAATCCTTTACTTTTAAATGAATTGATTATGAAATTTAAAATAAGCCTCAGGAAAAGGTGCTATTAAAAGTTTTATTTTTTGATGGTTTCATAGTACTTCTATAAGAGTCTTAAACAAATGGTTGGTGGGATTCCCCCCCCCCCCCCAAAAAAAAGAACAAGTTAATTTCTTAAATGGAATCTGTGAGAAGCCTACCTAAAAATTAGTTTCAGACCAGAGGATGCACAAAAAGTAAGTGTGCATAAGTATTGATGACTCCAATACAATATAGAACAGGAAGTTATAAATCTGTAGTTTTTCCCTCAAACAAAATAAATACTAGATTTTTTTCCTTCTTTTTAAAGATAACATTACACCTTGAGGGTAACCACTCTTAGCTTTTCTCCCTCTCATGTTTTTTGGGCATGCATTTTCCCCCAAACTTTGTTCAAGCCCTAGACTAAATAGTGTCTGTCGGTTGCCCAATTGTGTCAGAGTCAATATGAATAAAATTCTATCTCACCTCAACCCCTCCAAAAAAGAAGAGGGAAAACCCACTAAATAAATTTATATCTACCTTCGGAAGTTACCATCAAGGCCTTAGGACTGAGCAAAAGACTCTTAGTAACTCCTACCTAGCACCCAGAGTTTATTTGGGCTGATTAAATCTGTTTTAGCCTATTTGGTTCTGAAAGGTAACATTTTAAGTTAGAACTTTAATAAATGGAAACTAAGTAATTGGTTCAAAAATAAGAGGCTATACAACCAAAACTCAAAGACAAAATAGAACCGACACAAGTCAAATTGAAAAATGTTAACCACCTCTGAGGTATTTGTGATAAATAGAACTGGGAGGATCTGTCTGGACAGATCTCTTCTGCTTATTCTACAAATCAATGGCATGGTCATCAACTTGGCAAATGAGGAAAAATATAGGCAGGCAGTATGTGCTGGGGTAGGTCTAGAGCCCCTTTATGTGCTATCTTATACCTAGAAAATTATTGTTTTGGAGGAATTTCTCCACTAGAAAACATGTTTTTAGACTTGATTCTAGTGTGACTTCTCTTTTTAGAAAGAGATAAATTAGCCATGGGTATTCAGTTCTTACTTCTGGCTTATCTGTTTCATGATTTTTTTTTCCTTTTTGTTTTTCTTCTACAAGGAAATTATACTACCCATCCAGAGAGTTTGAGAAACCATGCCTTTAAATTAATTTAATTGCTGAATTGTGTAGAATTGGAGAACATTGATTGTTTCCTTGTATTTCACAAACTGTATCCTTTTAAGTGACTTCTTGTAAATAACTTCATTTGCAGTCTGCAGAGACTCATGTTCCTGCATCTGTGCAGTGACTGTGGGTTTTGGATGCAGTATGCCACAGGGCCCTCACTAGTAATTGGTGACAGAAGCAACAGTAGCCTCTGAGGATGGCAACGTGAATTAAACCCTCCTCAGTTTGGTGGTACAGCACCTCCCTCAAGTGTAGCCACTTAATCCGGTCACATTCAGTTGCATAGCCTGCATCTGCCTTTTCCTTCTTTTCTTATATTGTACTGTTTCGAATAAAAAGTGTGGAAGGTAATTTTTTTTTTTAATTGTACTTAAATAGCAACCATTAATGACCAGCATTATCATGCATCTTGCCAGTTGCTCTTGTTCTTGGGGTAGATAAAGAACCTGAACACAGCAGGTAATAAGTAGTAGAAAACCAAGCCCACTTTGTCTTTAGATGTCATTTTGTTATTAAAACCTGTCACATTTGCTAAATGGAGTTATTTATAAAACAATAGATTTCCAGTCAGACCTGCTATGAGGCTTGCTGAGTAACTGAAGGGTTTTTATTCTATATGTAAAGAAATATTTTTGGAAGGCATTTTCTAGCAATTTCACATATTTCTAGCTAACTACTTATGAGTAGTGGTTAATGATCTGTATTATAGTTGACAAGACAGATGTTATCTAAGAACCCCAGTGGATTTTTACACCAACAAATACAGTTTTTGGTTTTTTGATCAATGACAGGGAGCTTTGTTTCAAAGCTCCCTGTCATTAATAAGCCTGGTATTCATGGACATACAATTTTTACAAAGTTAGGTTACTGTTGAATACCTGTGATTCTGGAAATGTACCTTTGCCAAGTTAGAGTTATTTATATATATATATATTTTAATTTAATAAATCTTTATTGTTCAGATTATTACAATTGTTCCTCTTCCCCCCCCCCCCCATAGCTCCCCTCCACCTGGTTCCCATCCCACCCTCTGCCCTTACCTCCCCCCCCACTGTCCTCATCCATAGGTGTACCCTTTTTGTCCAGTCTTTTCCTGCACCCCCACACCCCTTTCCCCCCGGAAATTGTCAGTCCACACACTTTCTATGCCCCTGATTCTATTATATTCATCAGTTTATTCTGTTCATCAGATTTTTTATTCACTTGATTTTTAGATTCACTTGTTGATAGACATGTATTTGTTGTTCATAATTTTTATCTTTACCTTTTCCTTCTTCTTCCTCTTCTTAAAGAATACCTTTCAGCATTTCATATAATACTGGTTTGGTGGTGATGAATTCCTTTAGCTTTTTCTTATCTGTGAAGCTCTTTATCTGCCCTTCAATTCTGAATGATAGCTTTGCTGGGTAGAGTAATCTTGGTTGTAGGTTCTTGCTATTCATCACTTTGAATATTTCTTGCCACTCCCGTCTGGCCTGCATAGTTTCTGTTGAGAAATCAGCTGACAATCGTATGGGTGCTCCCTTGTAGGTGATTAACTGTTTTTCTCTTGCTGCTTTTAATATTCTTTCTTTGGATTTTGCTCTTGGCATTTTAATTATGTTGTGTCTTGGTGTGGTCCTCTTTGGATTCCTTTTGTTTGGGGTTCTGTGCGCTTTCTGGACTTGTAAGTCTATTTCTTTTACCAGGTGGGGGAAGTTTTCGGTCATTATTTCTTTTTTTTTTTTTTTAAATATTTTTTTGATTTTTTACAGAGAGGAAGAGAGAGGGATAGAGAGCTAGAAACATCGATGAGAGAGAAACATCGATCAGCTGCCTCCTGCACACCTCCTGCTGGGGATGTGCCCGCAACCAAGGTACATGCCCTTGACCGGAATCGAACCTGGGACCCTTCAGTCCGCAGGCCGACGCTCTATCCACTGAGCCAAACCTGTCAGGGCGGTCATTATTTCTTTAAATAGGTTTTCACTATCTTGCTCTCTCTCTTCTTCTTCTGGCACCCCCATAATTTGGATGTTGGTATGCTTGAGGTTGTCCCAGAGGCTCCTTACACTATCTTCAAATTTTTGGATTCTTTTTTCTTTTTGCTTTTCCAGTTGAGTGTTTTTTGCTTTTTTTGTATTTCAAATCTTTGACTTGATTCTTGTGGTCCTCTAGTCTGCTGTTGGGTCTCTGTATAATATTTTTTATTTCAGTCAGTGTATGCTTAATTTCTAGTTGGTCCTTTTTCATATCCTCGAGGGTCTTGCTAAATTATCGGCCTTTTCTAGGAAATTCTTGAAAAACCTTATAACCGTGGTTTTAAACTCTATATCCAGTCTTTTGCTTTCCTCCATTTCTTTCATTTGTGATCTCTTTGTCTCCGCATTTTCGCTGCTTCCCTGAGTTGGTGGAGTGGTAGGTGAGCTTTGTGTGGTAGGTGTCCTATGGGGCACAGTGGCTCAGCCTCCCCAGTTACCTGAGGTGGACACTCTTGGTGCACCCCTTTGTGGAGTGTGTACACAGCTTTGTTGTAGTTAAGCCTTGATTGTTGTTGGTATCACTGGGAGGAATTGACCTCCAGGCCAATTGGCTGTGAGGATCAGCTGTGTCTATGCTAGGAGAACTGTGCTGGAGACACCCTTATGGGAAAAGACTTGCAAAATTGCAAAAGCTTCTGTGCTCAGCTTGGATAGGGTGGAGCCGACAGCCTTGGTTTCCCTTCAGCCCTGCCCTATGAGGCCCCCGGGTCTCAGTGTCCCTCGGCAATCGCTGCAGGCACCTCTCCGAGAAAGCCGCCCTCAAGTTTTGCCTGCTGCCAGACAGTCCAGTTTCTCCCCGAATGAGTCTGGGTTCCCAGAAACTCGCCTGGAACTGGAGTTCAGCGCAGTCGGGAGCTTCCATCTCCCTCCCGCTTTAGAAAGCCAGCCGCGCACTCAGCCACCCGTGCATTCAGCCGCCTGTCCTGTCCGTGCGCGTCTCCGTACCTCAGCCTTTTGCAGCTCCTCTGAGTCTCAATGTGCTTTCCTCTTTCCTTCTAGTTGTAGTATTTCCACTCAGCCAGCTTTCCTGTGGTTCTGGATGGTGTCTGTTTTGTCTTTTAATTGTAGTTTTGATATTATTGTGTGAGGCAGCGGTTTAGGTGTTTACCTATGCTGCCATCTTGGTTTCTCCTAGAGTTCTATATTTTTAAACAATAACACAACTTAGGCTTGAAAGATGTGCATGGTAAGGAAGGGTTGTTTTATAGTTTCTCTGCTAATCTCCAGTGCACTTGTGTGTCTTATAGTCAGTAGTGCCCTCTTGTGGCACACGGTTAATCTCCTGTAGTTCAGCCACAGAAACTGACCTAAATAGTGAGACCATTTCTAGGTCCCCAGTAAAAAACTAATACTTAATATGCCTTGCTGATACGATTTCAGTTAAAAATCTTTTAAGCTTTGTGTTCAAAGCTTTTCTAAGTCCCTAGTTACGTGGCTCTAATTTAGACCTGTTACTGTGTTTTTACAATTTCAGGCATTAGTGGAACCTAAGAAATAAGCCCTGCACAGACAGAGGTGAATGGGATGGGGATTAGAGTGTTATAACAGTATTGGGGCCAAAGGACCTTAACAGTTAACTGTCTGGATATCATAGCTTGTAGTTCTTCCTTGCTTCCAATGATGTAGGCTCTTGTAAAATCCCCTGTGCTGTAGAACCCTAAGCAATTAGTACACTATATTAAAAAGACCTTTGTTTAGTTTACTGCCTTAAGGACATTTTGCTATTCTTTCACTGCAGAAATATAGCTCTACTTAAATGTGCTATACCTGGAGTGAGGGGCAGGGGCAGACTATAAGGAGTCAATGGGAGAAAAAAGGGGACGTATGTAACACTTTCAACAGTAAAGATTTATAAAAATAAAAAAATTTCTTCTCCCTTCATCCCCTTTTCAGTTCTAGGTCTCGTTCCAGATCATATTCTCCAGCTCATAACAGAGAGAGGAATCACCCAAGAGTATATCAGAATCGGGATTTCCGAGGTCACAACAGAGGCTATAGAAGGCCCTATTATTTCCGTGGGCGCAACAGAGGCTTTTATCCATGGGGCCAGTATAATCGAGGAGGTTATGGAAACTACCGCTCAAATTGGCAGAATTATCGGCAGGCATACAGTCCTCGACGGGGCCGGTCCCGATCCCGGTCCCCAAAGAGAAGGTCTCCTTCACCAAGATCCAGGAGCCATTCTAGAAACTCCGATAAGTCTTCCTCTGACAGATCAAGGCGCTCCTCATCCTCTCGTTCTTCCTCCAACCACAGCCGAGTTGAATCTTCCAAGCGCAAGTCTGCAAAGGAGAAAAAGTCCTCTTCCAAGGATAGCCGTCCATCTCAGTCTGCTGGAGATAACCAAGGAGAAGAGGCCAAGGAGCAGACATTCTCTGGAGGCACCTCTCAAGATACAAAAGCATCTGAGAGCTCGAAGCCATGGGCAGATGCCAGCACATACAGTGCTGGTTCTGCATCACGGGCATCGGCAGTTTCTGAGCTGAGTCCCCGGGAGCGGAGCCCTGCTCTGAAAAGCCCCCTCCAGTCTGTGGTAGTGAGGCGGCGGTCTCCCCGTCCTAGCCCTGTGCCAAAGCCTAGCCCTCCACTTTCCAGCACATCCCAGTTGGGCTCAGGTCTGCAGAGTGGTTCTGGGTACCAAGCTGGGACACACCAAGGTCAGTTTGACCATGGCTCTGGGTCCTTGAGTCCATCCAAGAAGAGCCCTGTGGGTAAGAGTCCACCAGCCACTGGCTCCACATATGGCTCGTCTCAGAAGGAGGAGGCTGCTTCAGGAGGAGCAGCCTATACAAAGAGGCAAGTACCTTGTTTTCCTGGCCTGGTTGTGTTTTTATTTCACCAGCTGGCAGCTTGATTGTAATGTAATCTAATTTAGAGCTGTGATTAATGGTAAAAAGATAATCCCCATTTCCTAAACTTTTCATTAGCAAAATTGAAAAGCATCACCTAAGGACATCTTAAGCTTAACTCTAGCTTTCCTACCTTCCTGAATTTGTATTGCAGCATAAAGTTTCTTTAAACTACTCTGAAATGATGTTTTCACATTTAAAAATTTGCCTTGGATTCTACCAATGTAAGCCAGAGAACAGTAGAGATTTGTGGGTCAGCTATCAAAAAAATATGATCTTTGCCAAAATGAATGGCCATTGGAGCTGTTAGACCCGCTAAGAACCACCATCTACTGTGATTGATCTACATCAGCCCATCATGGTGAAGAGCTGCACCCTCACACCCTCCAGTTGAGGAGACTGTGCAGAATGGGAAAGTCCAAGGCTTAGTCCAGGAAGGCCTTGTTTTAAAATCACAAGGTGGGTGTATTCCCAGTAGAAGCCAACTGGGCTGCATGTTAGGAGAGGATGGGACAATGCTTTCGTCTTTATACCCTGGGGGACATGGTGAGTTGGAACTTGAATCTTTGTGTGATTGGATGGATTGGGACAGCAGAGACATAACAGGGACGTTGGCTTGGGACCAGGTTGTCAAGAGGGATTTACCGAGCAAGGGGTATTTCCCTTTTTCTTTTACTATTCTTTGATATCCTGCTGTCCTTTGATTCTGTTTTACCATATTCTCCATTAATGGTACAAATGAGATGATGTTGAGAATCTACTTTCCAGCCTTAAGTAAGTCTACTTTAAAATGTAAGTTTGGTTCCTTGCCAGAACTGTGAATGTCTTTAGAAGACTTGGGTATGAGCTCTGCTTTTCCATAAGAAAGAGTAGGATGATTTTTCCCTCCCTGCTCTCAATTAACACATGTTTTGTTTTTATTTGTGTTTGCAGTATATTTCATATTTAGATCTTCTAGGTGACTTGAAGCAAATTTGAAGTCTCTTTTGAGACTTATATTTCCAAATGTGAGTTGTATAAAAGCAAAACAGTCCAAGGTTGAACATTCTATGTTAATTTTGCTGAAAGCAGATTATAAGTGACTGAATGAAGGTTGGATAAGACCTTAATTTTTTTTTTCCTAGACCACTTAACAGGTAAGTAGGTTTTTGTTTTTTAGTATCCTAAAAATTACCTTTGTTATTTTCTTTTTGGTTGCTTTTGTAAGACACAACTCCATGGACCATGTATTTTTCTCTTAAATTACTAGAAAGTAGCCAAGGAGGAAGTCCTTTGGTAACACTGGAATCCACGAGACATGTTTATTCAGAGATTCAAAAACCCAAGACCAGTGGTGCTGTTTTAGATCAGGTTGCTTAAGAATCCTCTTGTGTGTCTCCCTTTTGTTTTTATAACTAGGTATCTAGATGAGCAGAAGACAGAGAATGGAAAAGATAAGGAACAGAAACAAACAAATGCTGATAAAGAGAAAATGAAAGAGAAAGGGAGCTTCTCTGACACAGGCTTGAGTGATTCGAAAATAAAATCTGATATGTTTGCTCCCAAAACTGATTCTGAGAAGCCTTTTCGGGGTAGCCAGTCTCCTAAAAGATATAAGCTCCGAGATGACTTTGAGAAGAAGATGGCTGATTTCCACAAGGAGGACATGGATGATCAAGATAAGGACAAAGCCAAAGGAAGGAAGGAATCTGAGTTTGATGATGAACCCAAATTTATGTCGAAAGTCATAACCGGTGCAAACAAAAACCAGGAGGATGAGAAGTCAGGCAAATGGGAGGTTTATGCACCTTCAGGGAAGGAAAAGCAAAGGAAAACAGAGGAGCTGGAGGAGGAGTCTTTCTCAGAGAGATCCAAAAAGGAGGATCGGGGAGGACTCAAGAGAACCGAAAGTGGGCATAGGGGGTTTGTGCCTGAAAAGAATTTCCGAGTGACTGCTTACAAAGCGGTCCAGGAGAAAAGCTCATCACCTCCCCCAAGAAAGACCTCTGAGAGCCGGGAGAAGCTAGGACCCAAAGGAGACTTTTCCACAGGGAAGTCTTCCTTCTCTATTACTCGAGAGGCCCAGGTCAATGTCCGGATGGACTCTTTTGATGAGGACCTTGCAAGGTGAGGTTTAGTCCTTGATCAGTGGCCTAAATGGTGCCTCCTAACCTCTCTTCCTGAGGACATTCTGGAACCAAGACAGGCCCCTCTTGTATTTTCCCACTGTCCAAGTTTCACAGCTGATAGCCTCGGGTCCACACCTGTCAGTGGGGAGTGTGTGTCACTGAGCTATTATGTGTTGAAGTCAGTATCACAGGGGTGGTGAAGGGTGTTTCTTCAGTGACTGGTTTTGGTGTTGGGTCCCCTCTGCTGTTTTCTGGCCCTCTATCCAGCCCCTAGCCCCTCCTCGCCTTCCCAGCCTTCATCCTGTTTTGTTTTGTTCCCTCCCCTTCCCTCCCATGAATTTGTTTAAGGTGCCTTTGGCCTTGTACAGCCATCCAGGATCCATTTTTCCATTTTTAGTAGGCTCTTAGAGTCTATTATTACAGGCTTTCACCAAGAAATAATGTGGCAGTTTTTAAAGTTGGGGCTGTGGGTAAGAGGAGAACTTTAGGAATTCCTAGAGTGGTGATGGCAAGGCTGGTTTTGTTGTTTACTTTTATTAGTATTTATTTTATGTTGAATTTACTCCCGGGCCATAAGTTTTGTTTCTTCGGTTTCTTCTGGGATATCTTTTTCTTCTGTGCAGCCTCTTCTGGTTTAGAAACAATCTGCACATTTTCCATAAGGATCCTCTCAATGAGGCAAGGAGAGCTCCTGTATGGGTTAATATGCCCATGAGCTCTGTATGTTCCACAACACATCTTGGGAGCTTTGTTCACCTGGATGTGCTCAATGACCAGAGAATCTACATCTAAACCCTTAAGCTCAGCATTAGAGGCTTTCTGCGTTTTTTAGCACATGCAGCAAAAATTCAGCACTCTTTTTGGGCCACCGACCCTGTGTCCAGCCCCACTGTTTCACCTGGGCACACCTATCAACTCCACAGTATAACGACGGGATGACACACATGGCTTCTGGAAAGTGATATCCTTCAGATACTTGGTGGGTTTTTGGACATGCATACTCTTGATGGCCTGGGCAGTTTCACAAGTGTTCTTAAAGTGAACACGAAGATTTGAACCTCTTGATTTGCATGATTTGTGGGGTGGGGATTTCTGGGTCAAGTGAACAGCAACCATTTTCAGAGGTCACGTCTGGCTGCGTTCTGGAGGAGGAAGAGGCCAGGCTATTTTTTGTTGTTGTTGTTGTTGATTTTTTAAAAAATATTTTTATTGAATTTCAGAGAGGAAGGAAGAGGGAGAGAGAGATAGACACATCCATGATGAGAGAGAATCATGGACCAGCTGCCTCCTGTAAGTCCCCCACTGGGGATCGAACCCACAACCCGGATACGTGCCCTTGACTGGAATTGAACCTGAGACCTTTCAGTTTGCAGGCTGACGCTCTACCCACTGAGCCAGACCAGCTAGGGCGAGGCCAGGCTATTTTTTACTTGGGATAATGTAAAAACTCTGTAGCCTGTTGGAAGTCAGCGGGAGCCACATTTCACTCCTGCTTCATTGTGTTAACTCACTGAATGGCTCTGGCTAGCCAAGCTAGTTGATCTTTTAAATATATTCTCATTTGTTGTGTATGGTAAAGCTAGCAGTGACTCCAAAAACAGAATCACTGAGGTTTAACACGTCCTTTCTATTAAAGATTACCAGTGAAAAGGGAAGTGATAGATTTTGGATGCCTTTTTTCATAGTTGTGCATTGAGGTTACTTTGAAATTTGGTAGGGAATTTAAAAAAGAACTTTATGGATAAAATTAAAACTCTTTGAACAAGTACATTGCATTTTTAGGGTTTAAATGTGCTGACTTTCTGTATATCTTGTTAAATTGAGCCCCCTTGTGTCCCCCCCCCCCCAGACCCAGTGGATTACTGGCTCAGGAGCGCAAGCTTTGTCGGGATCTAGTTCATAGCAACAAAAAGGAACAAGAATTTCGTTCCATTTTCCAGCACATACAGTCAGCTCAGTCTCAGCGGAGCCCCTCGGAACTGTTTGCCCAGCACATTGTGACCATTGTTCACCACGTTAAAGGTAAGTCCCAAGCCCAGTCTGCTCAGGATCCCTTGCCACAGCTTAACTTCCTCTGTTACAAGCAGAAGGATGAGCAGGTGAATAAGGGAGCCTTATCAGGCCCTTTATCTTATTGAAAGGGCCTTTGAAGCAGGGACTGACTGGAAGGAAATCCATTTCAGCGAGGAGTTTCCGTTTTTTAATTACAGAGCTGAACATTTTGAATTGTTAGTAGTGGTCTGTGATCATGAGAATAGGTAAAATCTTCCACATGAAGGCTTAAAACGCTTGAAAAAGGAAGTATGAAAAGTGGTTTTACCCACACCTCTGTCTTCTCTTGTCCAGTAAGTGGAAGCCTCTTGTTGACCTTATGCTGTGTGTGAATTTCTTCTCCACCATAAGGGCAAATGGAGGTGGGCGGGTTGGGGAATGGCAGAGAGGTAATGTGGAAGCTGGGTTGTGCCAGTTATAGGTTCCATCTGAAATTTAGACTTAAGCAGGAGTTGGTGGTATGATTCAAATGACAGTAAGCTCCAGGTTTCTTTGTATCCATGTCTTAAGATAAGGGAGCTACAGTGGTATTCTAGTGCCCAACATTGGATTGTGCAAACCAACCTTTTTTCCTTTCTCTTTTCAGTATGTTTGTTATATAGATTGGAGTATTTTAGTCACATCTCTGTAGCTGCAGGTTCCTATAAAAGAGTTGAATATTATGTCTGTCTTTGATGGCATAATGTGTTTTTCTTTGAATCCCCACAGAACATCACTTCGGGTCCTCAGGAATGACATTGCATGAACGCTTTACTAAATACCTAAAGAGAGGAACTGAGCAAGAGGCAGCTAAGAACAAGAAAAGCCCAGAGATACACAGGTGAGGACCTCAACCTTACATTGGAGGTGGTCATAAAAGACTGATCATCAGGTATTAAACTATCTTTGCCACATTAGCAGTAGAATTTAAGGTAACATCCTGCAGATTCTAGGAAAGAAGTGGGTGTTTGTAGTTGTGAATGGAAAGGAATAGTCAACTCTTGAATGTGTTGTATAGTATGTAGGACCATGTCTGAACAGTAGGTTGGATTTAGGGTTATGCCGGGCAATTGTTTCTCCTCTAGACCTATCTCATTGGTGAATAATGGGCCATTACATTCTAATTTCCAAGGTGAAACTCGTTAGTAGGACATATAGATAGTCCTTCAAAAAACCCCACAAAAAAACAACTTATTGATGGATTGATTGGTTTTAGAGAGGAAAGGCAGTGGGTGGGGAGAAACATTAATTTGTTTTTTCACTTATTTATGCATTCAGTTGGTTGCTTCTTGTATATGCCCTGACCAGGGATCAAACTCACGACCTTGGCTTATCAGGATGATGCTCTAACTAATTGAGCTTCCGGGCCAGGGCTCTATAGATAATCTTTTTTTTTTTTTTTTTTTTTAAATATATTTTTATTGATTTTTTACAGAGAGAAAGGAAGAGTGATAGATAGTCAGAAATATCGATGAGAGAGAAACATCGATCAGCTGCCTCCTGCACACCCCCCACTGGGGATGTGCCCGCAACCAAGTTACATGCCCTTGACCGGAATCGAACCTGGGACCCTTCAGTCCGCAGGCTGACGCTCTATCCACTGAGCCAAACCGGTTTTGGCTCTATAGATAATCTTGATATGAACTTGAAATCATAAGCTTGTCTGTGAGTCTGCCTTTCTGATGTAACATTACTGTTTGAGTTTGAGAAGTTTTAGATTTTGTGTGCTTTGTGCACACCTATGGGAGAGGGTAAGAATGCAAAGAATATAAGTAATATGTATGTAACTTATGAAACAATAAAAAGGAATGCCTATGACTCCATTACCAACTTATAAACTAAAATATTACCTGTATTATAGTCACACTGTGGATATTTAAAATTTTTTGTGTTTTCAATTTTAGGAGGATAGACATTTCCCCCAGTACATTCAGGAAACATGGATTGGCTCATGATGAAATGAAAAGTCCCCGGGAACCTGGCTACAAGGTGAACTGTTGCTTTGATCAGTAATTCCGACAAAATGAGTGCGTTGGGCATGAACTTGACAGAAATGTGTTTGTTTAAATTACTCTCTACTTAAGTTTGTGTTTTTCTTTTAAGGATGGGCATAATTCTAAAAATGAACTACAAAGGGTTAATTTTTATTAAATGTATCAACAACCTTTGTGAAGTGGTTAGAATATGGTAAATGACCCCAAAGTCTATTGAGGTGAGCTTGAGAAAAAAAAAGGAGTTTTGGAACAAGTGCCCATGATGAGAGAAGAAACTTTTTGTGATATTTTTCTGCTTGTAAGTATTATCAAATCAACTATATACATGCACTATTTCCAACCATGATTTAAAAAAGACATGCATGTCAGAGGAGAGTGAAATATTCATATCTTAATTTAGTAGACTGTTTTAAACAGCTAGTCCAGTTTTTTCTAACATTGTACCATATCTATCATCTGTTGGTTACTGTTACTTTGAAGCTAAACATTACTTTGATAGCCCAGCTACATTTGCAATGATGTGCACGTAAAAACTCTGTTATTAAGAGATTAAAGCTTATATGCACTTTTTTAATGTGAAATACTAGATTTGGGGCTTTAAAAAATCTTAGTATTTATTGACCTTCATTCACATATACAGTTAAAAATCAAAGATGGCTCTTCCAATGCTGCTGAAACCTTTCTAAAAATTTTAATTACTCTTCAAGTTTTCTAAACAAATTTGTCTTGTTGGTTGAATGTGATGAGAGGCACTCTTGCACAGTCTCTCTTCTCTCCCATCCCCTTTTCTTTTTCTTGAAGTGTCCACCAGATTGACACTAACATGTGAAAAGCAAGGTTTTGAAACCCAGAAGACATCTCATCTATGCTTCACAAAGCCAGCTCATTAGAGATGTTGAGTGCACCGCCTGAGGGAGCAGCGCCTGCTTTTGTCTTATTTTTCTTTAGTCTTTGGAGGGTGCAGAGACCCCCCCCCCAAAGAAAAAAAAATCAATGGAAATAAAATAAACTTAATATCTACCACTCCTGTTAAAATTAAACTTTTATTTCAACAAAAAGCTTAGTGTAAGTGAAATGTTTATAATACAGAGTGAACTGCTCAGTTCTTGCTCTTGTAGGGAGATGTTAGTCACAGGAGACAAGTCCTAGTGTATAATGTTCTTGAAATCACCTTGCATCTCTGCTCTCTCTAAGTTTCCCGAGAACTGTGGGACCCCTGGAGTGCTGGTCATATTGTCTCTGCAGCTACCCTGCCCTGGTGGTTACACTTCCTAGAAGATTTTTCCTTTTTTTAAAAAAATAAACTTTGACCTGGTTTTGCCACTTTATGGAAATTATGGTACTCCCTACATTATTGATACTTCTTCTCTAGAGAAATTCTCAGTATAACTAACCATTTAGGCAGGCTGTTTAAGGCTCCCACTGTCTGTCTTTGGACTCAGTACTCAGACATGATTCTAAGTCTAGGATAAGCTTGGGGTGGCTGCTACATTGTAGGTAGGAAAAGGGTACACATGCATTTCTACTCTTGTTGGTGAGTAAGCAGGAGCCAGCCTTAACCAACCACTTTCTAGAGCTGATTTGGCCTTCTCAACTTGTAGGCTAGCCAGATCATTACGGGGCTGCGGAGGAAACGAAGCAAGATCAATATAGAGCATATTTCGATTTCTTTTAAAAAAAATTTCTTTATTGATTACTATATGTCCTTATCCCCCCAAGTATAGAGCATATTTAGAAGGCTACCATTATTATTTTAGAGAACTGGTTTGGGATCTGAGGGAGGGATCCTTAAGAAGTGACTTCTTGGGACATCTGCATCCCTCCCAAGCTTGGGTGAGGTGCCTCACACTCCCAGTTCTCCCTCTGCACCACTCCATTGGAGTAGTAACCACAGTTTATGGGGTGGTTGAGTTGGCAGTCCTGAACCCCAAAAACCTTCATTTTGATTTTCTTTTGCCAGGCTGAGGGAAAATATAAAGATGATCCTGTTGATCTCCGCCTTGATATTGAACGTCGTAAAAAACATAAGGAGAGAGATCTTAAACGAGGTAAATCAAGAGAATCAGTGGATTCCCGAGATTCAAGCCACTCGAGGGAAAGATCAGCTGAGAAAACAGAGAAAACCCATAAAGGATCAAAGAAGCAGAAGTACGTGAGCCCCTGTCACCATTCAGATTCCTGAGTGGAGTCTCATATGCCCCCTTTTTAGGCTCTACACCAAACCTATCAAAGTGGGTATGAACCTTCTCCAAAGAAGGCCTGCTGCTGGGAGATGGCCAGCTAATTTGGCTTTGGAAGTGTGGGAAATCACTTGGGGATTCGTTTTGTAGCTGTTTTAGACATATTCTTTCTCATCACAAATCTTCATGGGGAGGTTATGTTTTAGAAATGGGTCAAAGTCATTATCAGTTAACAACACTGGTCAAACAAACTGTAGAACTAGATAGGACAAGATTGTTGATCTTAATGCTCTTTAAACTAAGCAGACATTTCCAAGAGAGGTTATTTGTTTTCTTTCTGTTTTGAAAATGATAAGCTTTTATTTTTTTTATTATTTAAAAAATATTTTTATTGATTTCAGAGAGGGAGAGAGAGATAGAAACATCAATGATGAGAGAGAATCACTGATCAGCTGCCTTCTGCATGCCCTTACTGGGGATCGAAGCTGGGACCCTTCAGTCCTCAGGCCGACACTCCATCCACTGAGCCAAACCAGCTAGGGCCAAGAGCGGTTATTCTTTTTTTTTTTTTTTTTTTTTTTTTTAATACATTTCTTTATTGATTTCAGAGAGGAAGGGAGAGGGGGAGAGAGAGAGAGAGAAATATCACTGATGAGAGATAATCATTGATCGGCTGCCTCCTGCACGCCTCCCACTGGGGATTGAACCCACAACCCGGGCACGTGCCCTTGGCCGGAATCAAACCTGGGACCCTCCAGTCCGTAGGCCGGCGCTCCATCCACTGAGCAAAACCGTCCAGGGCAAGGTTATTATTTAAACAAAGGTAGCATTGTTGAAATTCATAGGGCAGCATTTATGCTAAGGTCCTGTTTCTATGTGCATTTTCTTGACTTCCATGACTTTTTTTAAAAAATACATTTTTACTGATTTCAGAGAGGAAGGGAGAGGGAGAGAAAGATAGGAACATCAGTGATGAGAGAATCATCGATTGGCTGCCTCCTGCATGCCCTCTACTGGGGATCCAGCCCCCAGCCTGCTGCAGCCTGGGCATGTGCCCTGACTAGCAATCGAACTGTGACCTCCTGGTTCATAGGTCAATGCACAACCACTGAGCCATGCCAGCCTGGCCGTTCCATGACTTATCAATCCTGTCTCATTAAATGTAGCTGAGTTGAAGCCCCAGATCTTCCCATAAGAAATAATGCCGCCGAAGCCGGTTTGGCTCAGTGGATAGAGCGTCGGCCTGCGGACTGAAGGGTCCCAGGTTCGATTCCGGTCAAGGGCACGTACCTTGGTTGTGGGCACATACCCAGTGGGAGGTGTGCAGGAGGCAGCTGATCGATGTTTCTCTCTCATCGATGTTTCTAACTCTCTATCCCTCTCTCTTCCTCTCTGTAAAATATCAATAAAATATATTTAAAAAAAAAAAAAAAGAAATAATGCCACCTTTGCTGTTTCTGAACTTCAGCTGGCCAGCATTTTTGTATCCATTTGATTATCAAGTCCTTTGAGAACAGATGGATAGTTGGTGTGAAGGTAAAGAAGCTAAGCTCAGGACAATTTGTCCAAGATCATAGAAGTACCAGCTGACATCAAAACTCAAGATCTTCTGTTCTACTTTTTCTCTGTCCAGTGTGTTACTTGTGTATTAGGAGCCCCAGCAGTTTCAGGGCTGCCATAGATAAAGGACCTGCTACTCCTCAATAGGAAATGGAAGTGGTAACAGTAGTTCTCAGGGCTGCCCTGGTAGAAAGGGAGCAGAACCTCAAGTGTTTCGGTTTGTTTGGGATTACTGACTGATTTCTTCCCCTGGAACACATGGAGAGGCAGTGCTAGGATTCAAATCTGGAGCTTTTGGAGTCCTTTGGAAACCTTGATTTCTAGAAGTCAGAGTTCTACCTCTGAGTTATATGAATCCTATGACAATAACTTAAGATTTCCCTTGTCATGAGTAAATGCTGATAGGATTCAAATAGTTAAATTCTTGAGTTTGTCACATGCAGAAGGTGGGGGTGGGGCAAGGTGCTTTTCCTAATGGAGGAGGATGAGGGAAGGGAGGACAATGATAGGCCACTGACACTTGGCTGGCTTCTCCCTGTAACTCCTTTTCCACCTCTGGGAGCCTGGCCTTTCTGCCACCTTAGAGGCAACCTCCCCTAGACACAGGGCTGGCCCTGACTTTTAGTACATAGACAGTGACTCATCGCAGTAGTCTAATTTGCTGTAGTCTGTAATTTCCACCAGATGAAGGGAAGGTAGGGAAATCGCTGGGAAGGGTTCTGCCAGATTTTGTGCTTAATAACACAACCTGTTTGAGCTCAGTGTGAGATGGCATGTGGAGCAGTAGTATAATTAGAAGTAGGTTTGAATCCAGGTTCTGCTCCGCTCTGTCACCTGGAAAAGAGGGAATACTATTGAATAATCAGAGTTGCCATTTACTGTGTGCTTGCTATGTCAGTGTAAAGTGTTCGATCTTTAGAGCAACCCCGAGAGATAGGTAGTGTTCTTCCTATGAGAAATAAAGTCCTAGAAAGCACAGGCAGATGCTAATATATGAAGCCTCTGTCCCAGTACCATATACATGGGACTCTCTCAGCACAGGGTTAGTTTTCTTCTGCCTTTCTATTTCATGCATATGCATTAAACTGAGCTGCCAGAGGCCATGGACTGTTTTGTTCCTTATGTATATGTCCCATGTTCATCACAGGCTTAGGCATAGATGTGTTAGTGAACATGACTGACAGAATTGGGACCTCCCCAGGTACCCTGGGTGGGTAGGTGGGATGAATTGAGTTTTTTAGGTTACTCATCTTCAATGCCTTCATCACAGACACATTCCTGATTGCCCTGTGCTTCTTAGCCAGGAGGCCCTAGCCAAGGGGTTTATTGCTTTTTCTGGCTCTTATGTTTTCATAGGAAGCACCGGAGAACACGAGACCGGTCCAGGTCATCCTCCTCTTCCTCCCAGTCATCCCACTCCTACAAAGCGGAGGAGTACACTGAAGAAACAGAGGAGAGAGAGGAGAGCACCACCGGCTTTGACAAATCAAGACTGGGGACCAAAGACTTTGTGGGTCCAAATGAAAGAGGAGGCAGAGCTCGAGGGACCTTTGTAAGACCCTGCTGTCACCCCTTCTCTCTCACCTCCTGCTCCCACCAATTCTAATTATGTGTTTATCAGAATACCAGTTTGGTTGCCCTTAATTTAATCCAGTCTACAGACCTCAGAACCTGTGGTTCCCCATTACCCAGCCTTTCTACTTGTAGTTACTTTACTGATCATAATTGCTGAGCTAGACACTAGAAAGCCTCTTAGGACTTCTAGTCTCAGAACTTCCCAACTTATCTTGACTCCTGCTGTGCCTGGAGGCCCTGGTGCCATATTGTTCTCTATCTAGGCTATAGACCTTAGGTGAACAGGAAGGAATTGGCTAGAAACCAGTGGACCAGCATATTGAATGCAGGGCACTGATTTTCTCTGTTCCTGACATGGTCCTTTGTTCCTTTTTCCCTCTTTATGCCACAGCAATTTCGAGCCAGAGGTAGAGGCTGGGGCAGAGGCAGCTACTCTGGTAACAACAACAATAGCAGCAACAATGATTTCCAAAAGAGAAGCCGGGAAGAGGAGTGGGACCCCGAGTACACACCCAAGAGCAAGAAGTATTACCTGGTATGTGTCGGGATAACCAGGAAGGGCCAGGCCCTTTGGTGCACACATAATAGCTGATACCAAGGCTTTCGTTGGTACGTTGGGTCTGTTCAGAACTGATTGAATATGTGTGGAGGCATCTTGCACTGGGGGGATGTGTCCTTGGGGGGGCAGTAGAGTGCTGGCAAGATGAGTATTCTCTAAGAGAGGCAGCCCTGGCCCCTCAAGGGCTTATCACCTGAGACATATATGGATTCTAGGGTAAACAAGAAGGGTTGCTCTTCCCTTTTTAGTTTGTGACTTGTTTTATTGCTCACCCACCCCAATCTCGGCTTCCCTTCAAGTCTCTACTCAGGAATAAAGCTGTAACCCTTCCCTTAAGCCACAGTTCCACTCTGTCACTTGCCAGTGCACGATTGACAGGGAAGACAGCTCAGGATCTCTGTCTCCAAATGAAATGCCACTGGGGCTTGTCTCATCCAAGCTGTTGGTCATTGTCAGGTACCAGGCACTTTCTGGACCTCACCCCCCTCCCTCAGGTTAGCGCTCTTCTAGGCTGAATTACTGGCTAGTGAGTCAACTCTCTTGGCCTTGCTATGCCAATAGCGGGCTTAGATCCAAGCAGAGAGATGTGCCTCTGAGTGTTGTGATCAAGGTAAACCTGGAGCTGAGTCTCTGTCGTCTAGGAGAAGGGTAGGCATGGGTCTGAGTTGTCATTTGCACAGCTAGGAAACAGGCTATTGTGTAGATGGCTCTGCACAGCCACCTTCCCTTTTCTAGGGCTGCTGGCAGCTGCTTTGAGATTCCTCAAGGACCCTTGAGTCTGTATTCAGGGAACTGTTGACTGGGTCCAGGATAGGTCCTAGAGTGGGATTGCTATGGGGGGAGCCCTTTTTCCTGCCCCTACTTGCCACCTAAGGGAGCATCACCCACATGATGCATTTAGCCGGGTAAACAAGCAACCCTGGTAGGAAGCAGCTGGCTGATCCCCAGGAGCCTACCCCTATTGCATGGGTGGGTGGTTCACACTCTTTGAAGCCATGGGGCTGATGACTTAGCAATGACTCCTACTTTTCAAAATTCTCTCTCATGCCTCCTCTCTGGTGAAATGGTCAGAGGAGGATTGTTTGAGATGTAGGTTGTGTTTTTCCTACTCTGCCACACTGCCTCCTTACATAAAACTAAAGATGTGAGATACAAGACAGGAGACTGGGTTCTGGTCCTAACTTGGCCACTAAGTCTGAGACCTTGAACAATGAATATACTCTTGGTCTTGCTGTCTGTTCTGGACTGAGGGTGGAGTGGGGTGGGAAGAACTGTAGCATAGCTATGTGTATTTGAGGGTTGCTTCTTCTGTGAGCTACCTGACAACCCAGATCAGACAGAGTTTCATATTTTGGTGTGATTGGCATTCTCAAACTCATCCTTTTCGAGGTGGTGTACTAAATAAATAATGAGTTTAAGTTCCTAAGCCTGTTTACTCATTTGCATAGTGGAGGGTGATAATGATAGGGTAGATATAAGGATTAAATGAGATAATGCATGTACAGGTCTTTCTGAAAGCTCAGTGAAGATTTTATCATCATCATTATTATAAAGCCCAAGGTACTGCCTTAGCATTTCCAGCGTACCCAACTGAATATTCTGTTGGATCTGAATCAGTAGTGTCTTTGGAGTGGGGAATAGGGAGGAGGACAGAAAAGGAGCAAAAGGGAGGTCTGGACATAGGTTTGTTTGAGAAAGTCACATTTGGGGGTAGGTACAGAGGAGGGTTCTGGCTACTTGCTAACTCTGGCATTGATGGAGTTTTCTTTCCTTTTAGCATGACGACCGTGAAGGCGAAGGCAGTGAGAAGTGGGGAGGCCGGGGCCGGGGCCGAGGAGCCTTTCCCCGAGGTCGAGGCAGGTTCATGTTCCGGAAATCCAGCACCAGCCCCAAATGGGCCCATGACAAGTTCAGTGGGGAAGAAGGGGAGATTGAAGATGATGAGAGTGGGACAGAGAACCGAGAAGAGAAGGACAATTTACAACCCACCACTGAGTAGAGGCCGTTCTGATGGGAGCTCCTACCCAGGGGGGACAGGCGCTAGGAAATGGCTGGTGAAGAACTAAACAGAAGAGCCTCAAGAAGATTCTGGAAATCCCCCCACCAGCCATGCAGAATGCTACTGTAGCTGAAAGCATCCCTGGCGCAGTGTCCCACTGGACAGAGGCGGCTGGCCATGGAGCCTGGGTCAGGCCCAGTTTTTGAGCAGAACACAGCACATTGGGCTTTAGCTGTGTTTCTCATTTGTTGTTGGTGTGTGGGGTGGGGACTGGGGCAGGGAGGGGAGAGCGATACTTGGATTTTGGTTTGTTCCCTATTAGAAACCAGTTTTGTTCTTAATTTCATTTCATTTGGAGCTAAGAGGACTAATTTGATGATTTTTAATTTCTTTTCCTGGTTTTTAAAGCCCTCTTTTTTTTAGGCATATATAGTAACATTAGCAGAAAGATTTAATTTGGACAACTTTTGATTCTGATTCTTAAAAGAGAAAACAAAGCATGTGAATAAACATTGAAGTGTTCATCTCAGTTTGGGACCAACTGCTTGGATCTTTGTAAAAATTGGTTTTGTATGTAGAGGAGGAGTTCAAGGCCTTTCTGACCACCTTGTGTTCCCCTTTTCTGCGTAGCCATGTATCACATGGTATTGCTCCTAACCACACCCCACGTGCCCCTCCCCCAATATTTTCTGATTTCTTCTGGGCTGGGCTTCCCATTCTCCACCAGCAGCTCCGGTGTCCCAATTTTCTAGCCCTGCTGATCTCAGCAACAGTGGTGGAAACTGGGTGACGGTTTCTGGTCTGTTTTCTAAGAAACTTCTGAATTCTATTATCTTTACAAATATAAGATGAGAAAATAATTTTTTCAATATTTTTTATTAATCTTTTTATAAAATGAAAAGAAACTCCTATGATTGATTAAGGAAGGTGGTATGGCTGGGTGGTTTGTGGGGTTCTCTTTTTTTTTCTTTTTTTTCCTTTTTAACCTTAAGCTTTAAGTTGAAGCATTCTCAGATGTTTGGGGGGGAAACATCCTCTTAAAATGGGTCCTTGTGCTTGCCTTCTGGGGAGGCGGTCCTGAGCAGGTGAATCATATGGCACTTATGCATATGGTATATGCGGACTGCACCCACCTCTCCCCCCGCCCCCCCAACTTTGCCTCTTGGGTTGTTGTGCTGCTTTTACCCTTACTTTGCTACATTTCTATAGTTAAGTTGGTTTTACTTGATTCATGTTTAAGGGGAAACCCCCCTTAAAGATTTGTTTCAACTCCTCCTGCAAATAAAAATAAATAAATGAAGTGGCAGATGTAATTGGACTCTGGTTATTGGAGGGGTGTGTGTGTGCTTGCGTGTGCGTGGGGGCGGATATCTCCTATAGGGAACCTGGAAGATAAAATGTCTGTGGGGGCTGGACTCAAAACTGTTGCCCAGCCGGATCCTCACCAGTCTCACACTCACTTGTCCTGGGGAGGAGCTTATGACTGCATTCTCATCCCAATGGTTTTACTTTATCCTGTATCTTGGGCACCCCAGGACAGTGGTCGGCAACCTGCGGCTCGCGAGCCGCGGTTTGCCACTCTGTTGACTAATGAGTTTGCCGACCACTGGACTAGACTAAATGTTACCGTGTAGTTGGAAGCTGTGAGGATTAGGCAATTGTGTGCAAAGAGGTAAAGGGTAGTATATGATAGTGGACGACAAACTCAGTCAACAGAGCGGCAAACCGCGGCTCGAGCCGCAGTTTGCCCCAGGAGAACCAGATTTTTTCACTGCGGTGTGTCATGCATGAGCAAGGACTTTGGCTTCCTAGGTGGTGGGGCGGGGGCCAAGGGGTGTGGATAACAGACGCGGCCTTTTGTGTTTTCCACTGAGCAGCAAGGTTGCATGAAAGCACCTGGCTGGTGTGGCTCAGTGGTTGAGCGTGGACCTATGAACCAGGTGGTCACAGTTCGATTCCCAGTCAGAGCACATGTCTGGCTTGGCTCGGTCCCCAGTGGGGGACATGCAGGAGGCAGTCAATGATTCTCATTGATGTTTATCCCTCTCCCTCTCTGAAATCAATAAAAATACATTAAAATATATTACCTGAAAGCGAGCCTAGCCCACATGGGATGGGCACTAGGTGGACCCTACCTTTCAGCCCTTGCCAGCTCTGGGCTGGCTGTAACCAGCAGAAGCACTGAAAGGAGAATCTGGAGGCGTTTTCTGAAAACAGAGTCTGCGCTCTTCCTCCTCTGCACTAGCCGGGTGCCCATACGCCTCCCTGGGAAAGCAGAGCATACCAGCAGTAGCTTTGTGGGCACTAGAACAACCACCCCTTCCACTCAGCTCCTGCCAAGGAGCGGTTCCTGCCTGCAGGGGGAACCCCACCCAGGTATGTGTCTCTCCCCACCTTTTCCCCTGCAGCTAAAGGCTTGCCAGTAGGGAGAGGATAGGCCAGGAAGGCTCTGCCAAAGGTGGGTGGGAGCCTCAGGGCTAAGGTTAGGAGGACCGGAGGCAGCTGGACTGAAAATTTAGGCGCGTAGGCAGGCAAGAGCAAGTCGGGGAGCTGTAACCTCAGCACTGGCCGGAGACCTTGGATTCCTCATCCCTGGGTTGGGGGCCAAACCTGCTGAGCCGGGCCGCCCCCTCTCCCACACCCACTCAGCACCTGGAGCGAGACCTATCCTATCCGCTTGTGTCTCCGCCTCTTTTGCTTCAGTCTCGCAGCTCGTCCCATCCTATCCAGCCCAGTACTCAGCTGCCCGCGGGATCGCTCTATCCTCCCTGCCCGGCTCTGGAGGGCGTCCCGGAAGCGATGGGTATGTGCGGAAGGCTTGGGGTGGGTCCTCTACACAACCGTGTGGAAATGGCAACAAAAACCTCCACCACTACCCAGCTCTCCCCAACACGGAGCCCGGACTCGCGCCAGGGCCAGGCGGCCTTGACTGGGCCCTTCTGAGCCGCGCTTCCGCCCGCAGAGGTGCTGGTTCTGGCCGGATACCGTGCGCAGAAGGAGGGTGAGCTGAGTCTGGCGCCCGGGGACGTGGTCCGACAGGTGTGCAAGGGACCCGCACGGGGCTGGCTGCGCGGAGAGCTGGGGGGCCACTGTGGCTTCTTCCCGGAGCACCTGGTGCAGGTGAGCCCTGGGGATCTACTTGGCGGGGCATCTCAGCTCTCACCCTCGGGAGCTGAGAGCCCCCTCTCCTGGGCCCTCATTTCCAGAAAATCCCGGAGACTTTGCGCGGCGCGGGAGAGGCGCCGAGACCACGCTGTGCGCGCAGCCAAGGTAAGCGCCTGCCGGGCTCGAGCGCGGAGCCATAGCTGTTGGGCCAGCCCACTCTTGCCCGACGGGCGTCTCTGTGGGCGGAGCTGCTTGGCCGCTCTATGGCCTGTGATTGGTTCTAAAGCACAATGCTCCGCCCTGAGCAGGGCCGGAGGTACGCACCTCCCCCAGCTCAGCGGACTGGGGCACTCGGCCTAAGCGTTCTCATTCACGTCCCATCCCAGGTCGCCCTGCCAAATCTCGGAGCTCCCAAAAATGGTGCAAAGTGAACTTCACCTACAGCCCGGAGCAGGCAGACGAGTTGAAGTTGCAAGCAGGGGAGATTGTGGAAGTGATAAAGGAGGTGAGAGGATAAGGTGATGAGAGGATTTGAGGGAGATGATGGAGCACACCCACGGGTGAGGGGAGGTGGGTGAAGTGATGGTGTGGGTGATGGGAATGGTGAGGGAGCAAGGATGGAGGGGGTCATCGGGCAGAATCAGGGCAGAACCAAGAGTGATTTCTAGAAACCAGAAACCTCTGCGTTCTCCCCCTCCCCAGATTGAGGACGGCTGGTGGCTGGGAAAGAAGAATGGGCAGCTGGGAGCCTTTCCATCCAACTTTGTGGAGTTGCTGGACAGTGGACCCCCAAGTGAGACCTGGACCCGGTGACCCCGTGAAACCCTGTGACCAGACTGCAGTCTCCCATGACCTTCCCAGTGGCTGAAGCCTGTGATCCACACATCTTGACCTTGTGACCCCTTTGACCTCTTCTATGACCTAACCTATGAATTAACACACACACCCCCCTAACCTCCCTTTCCTTCACCAGGCCTTGATAACCCAGGCATGCCTTCAATCTGCCTTGATCCCCAGCAACCTCCCAAGGTAAATTGGGTGGAGCGGGTAAAGAGCTGGGGAGTTCCTCATGGGGCATTGGCGAGGGTTGGGGAGGGGGGATTGGCGGTTCAGCTTGTTCCTCCCTCTCCCTGCCCTCACTAGATGAACAGCCTGACCTGTGACAACCCTCCAGACTACCTGCGGACAGGTGAGCACCCAGCCAAATAATCCCTTGGGTAGCCCTTCCACTTCCGGAAGAGAGGATCCAGCTAGGCTGATGGAGGAGGGATCTGAAGACTGATTGGGGGAGGGGATTTGGCTTCAGAGGACTGACCTCCCCTTAGTCTTCTACCCTGAGACCTACAGGGTCCTGTTTGACTACCAGCCAGAGGCCCCAGATGAGTTGGCACTGCGGAGGGGGGACGAGGTGAAGGTACTGAGGAAGGTATGAAAGGCACAGGCAGGGGAGGGTGTAGGGAAGGGCGTGCTGATAAGGGGTGGGACCTGGGGAGGAAGGAGCTTGAGGACCTGGCACACCTGTTCCCAGCATCTTTCTCTCCCAGATCACAGAGGATGAGGGCTGGTGGGAAGGAGAGTCTCAAGGCAGAAGAGGAGTTTTCCCAGACAACTTTGTGCTCCCACCACCCCCAGTGAGTACAGAGCTAGACACTCAGGTGTGTGTGTGTGGAGGGAGGCAGGGGGCAGGCAGGCTACTCTGGACAAAGTTGGGGGTCATGATGCTCACTGGACACAGCTGTAGGGTCACCCCTAAATGAGGGTGGACCTAGAAATGTGGGGGCTTCTCTTTAGATTCTGATACTTCTTTTTTGCACAGATCAAGAAGCTGCTCCCACGAAAAATGGTATTGCAAGATTCAGGTGGGTGCCCTGGAGGCCGGGGATTGGAGGGGCATTGTCTGGGAGACCCATCAGTCCATAAACACCCACAGCTCCCCAGTGGTCTAGTACACCCACTTAGGAGCTACACACTTGTGAGTTAAGGATCTGATAGGAATGTATGTAGACCAATGTTTGTATGTATCAATATGTTCATGTTTCTCTGTATGTCTTGAGAATGCAGCTATCAGTGTATTTAGATCTTTTTCAGTGTTTAATAACATGCTATTTAACCTCCATGTGTTTGAATGTTTTTGGATGTTTTTATTGTAGCTGATTTCTTTTTTTTGTTAATCCTCGCCCGAGGATATCCACCACCCCCCCATTGATTTTTAGATTTTTAGAGAGAGTGGAAGAGAGAGGGAAAGATAGAGAGAAACATCGATGTGAGAGAAACACATCGATTGGTTGCCTCCTGCACAAGCCCTGACCAGGGCCTGCACTGGGGAGGAGCCTGCAACCAAGGTATGTGCCCTTGACCGGAATCAAACCCAGGACCCTTAGGTCCATAGGCCGATGCTCTATCCACTGAGACAAACCAGCTAGGGCAACTGTAGTTGATATCTAATTTCATTCCACTGTGATCTGAGAAGATGCTTGATATGATTTCAATCTTCTTCAACTTGTAAGACTTGTTTTGTGTCCTAACATGTGGTCTATCTTTGTGAATGATCCATGTGCACTTGAGAAGAATGTATATTCTGCAGCTTTGGGATGAAATGTTCTGTAAATGTCAATTAGATCTATCTGGTCCAGTGTGTCCTTTAGAGTCACTGTTTCCTTGTTAAGTTTTTGTCTGGAGGATCTATCCAGTGAAGTCAGCGGGGTATTCAAGTCCCCTACTATAACTGTATTGTTGTTGATCTCTCAGTTAAAATCATCTAGAAGTTTTTTTTATATATTTAGGTGCTCCTATATTGGGTACATATATGTTTACCAGGGTTATATCCTTTTGTTGGATCGATCCCTTTAATATTATGTAGTGACCTTTGTTATCTCTTGTGATGGCCTTCATTTTGAAATTATTTTGTCGGATATGAGTATTGCTACTCCAGCTTTTTTTTCTTTTCCATTTGCATGAAAAATTTTTTCCATCCCTTCATTCTCATCTTGTGTGTGTCTTCTGTTCTGAAGTGGGTCTCTTGTAGACAGCATATTGTTGGGTCGTGTTTTCGTATCTATTTAGCTGCCCTATGCTTTTTGATTGGAACATTTAATCCATTTACATTTAGGGTTATTATTGATAGGTACTTACTTTTATTGCCGTTTTAATTCTGTAGGCCTAGGTTTCTCTCTCTATTTCTTCTTCTCATTACAGCAGTCCCTTTAGCATTTTTATTTACTTATATTTTAATTGACTTGAGAGAGAGAGAGAGAGAGAGAGAGAGAGAGAGAGAGAGAGAAAGAGAAACTTCAATATTGATCTGTTGCCTCCTGTATGCGCTCTGACCACTGATGGAACCTTCAGCCTAGGTATGTGCCCTGACCAGGAATCAAATCTGCAACCTTTTGGCACATGGGATGATGTTCCAATCAACTGAGCCACCCGCCCAGGGTAACTTTACTGTTTCGATGGCGCCCTTTAATGCACAAAAATGTGTAATTTTGATGAAGTCCCATTTATCTATTTTTTTCCTTGGTTGCTTGTGGTTTTAGTATCATATCTATGAAACCAATGCCAAATCCAGTGTTATACCTCAAATGGATTGAGTTCCCTTCAACCATGACAGTGAACCTTCTGATCCTCAATCTGCCCCACACTCAAAAGTCAATGTGGGCTGGGGAATGGGGAGGAGTCTGGTGGAGGGGAGGAGTAGGCAAGAACCCACCAAGCATAAATGCTTCTCAGATTATTTCAGCCTTTGGTCAATTTCCAGAGCACTGAAATGGTTGCTTTGTCATTTTTGTCGTGTTATAGCTGTGTGGGATGCAAATTTGTCCACTAACTCAGCCATAGTCAAGCCCTGTTTCTATTACCCATTTTTTCAAACATTGCTTTCAAGTTTTTCACTTCTTGTCTCACTATACTTCTAGTTTAGTAATTCTCTCTCTAGCTTTTTGGCTATGTTTGATCCGCTGTTTAATTTATACATTGCATTTTATGTCAGGAGTGCTGTTTTCACCTCTAGTAGTTTAGCTTTCTTCTTTTTTTCCCTTTCCTCACATCTGCCTGTTTACTCCTGATGGCTCCTTTGTTGCAGGCTCATCCTGTATTTCTTCAAATATGTTATACAGGGTTGTGCTGTATTTTCCACCTGACAATTCCAGGTGTGTTGTGTGTTGTGTCGGCCGCCTCTGCTCTCACTGGCCTGTCTTATATTTTATGATCGTTGGTGGGAGCATGTGACTTGATCTCAGTCTGTGGGAGTCTTGCACGCCTTGGTTGGGGAAGACTTCTTTCAGAGAGGACTGCCTTATACTTCTGGCCCCAATTTCTCCCTTTCTCTGTCCCTCTCCTACCTCCTTTAAGTCCAACAGTGCCCCAAAATTGTATCCTAAGCAGGGTATAATAGCAATTATATCTAGTGGAAGAGCCCCACAGGGCACCTCATCAGTCATTCTACAAGGAAGCAGAAGTCAAAGTTACCATTTTAACGGAAGGAGACTTGACTTGGGATGGGGAGCACACCGGATGATATACAGATGATGTATTATAGCATTGGACACCTGAAACCCATATAATTTTATTAACCAATGTCACCCTGATTAAAAAAACCCACATTTTTAATATATATATTTTAATATATTTTTATTGATTTCAGAGAGGAAGGGAGAGCGGGAGAGAGAGAGAAACATCAGTGATGAGAGAGAATCATCAATTGGCTGCCTCCTGCATGCCCCCTACTGGGGATCGAGCCTGCAACCCAGGCATATGCCTTTGATCAGAATCAAACCCTTCAGTCCATAGGCCAATGCTCTATCCACTAAGCCAAACCAGCTAGGGCTAAAAAAACACATTTTTACGAGCTTTGATTGTATGCCAAACATTCTTCTAAGTACTTTATATGGATTAAGTCCCTCAGACTTCACAATAACCCTACAAGATGTGTGCTGTGGTCATCCATGTTTTATGGATGAGGACATTGGGCCACAGGTTAACTTACCTACCTAGGTTTTCTCATCACTGGCAAGTCATGGAGCAAGAATTCAAAGCCTGGTGTCTGGTTATAGAAGCCATGCTGTTGCCCATTGCAACATGGCGTCTGGGGATTTGTGCATGTATCTGTGTGATGACGCATGTGTGGGTAAAATTTCAGGTGGCTGCTTGCGTACTTATGGATGTGAATATCAATGTGTGTGACAGCCTTCAGGTGTTCACGCTGATGTCACCTGAGTGTGGCCTTTTCTGACCACCCCATTTAAAATTATTCTTATTCTTCCTCAATAGTATGTTCTACTCTCTAACACACTGCATGTTTTCCTTCTTTTGTTTATGTCTGCTTCCCCCGTAGAACATGAGCTCCCTCAAGCTGCTGGGGGAAGAACGTACCAGAGGCAGGGTGAGTACAGCCAAAGCCCAGGATGGAGGCCATTGGAATAGTCCAGGTGAAGATGGTGGTGACTGGATTAGGAGTGCCTAGTGGCCGAGGAGTGAAAAGAGGTGGATTTAGGACATGTTTTAAAGCCCTAACCGGTTTGGCTCAGTGGATAGAGCGTCGGCCTGCGGACTGAAGGGTCCCAGGTTCGAATCCGGTCAAGGGCATGTACCTTGGTTGCGGGCACATCCCCAGTGGGAGGTGTGTAGGAGGCAGCTGATCAATGTTTCTCTCTCATCGATGTTTCTGACTCTCTATCCCTCTCCCTTCCTCTCTGTAAAAAAAAAAAATCAATAAAATATATTTAAAAAAAAAAGATAGAGCAGACAGGATTTACTGAAGGGTTGGATGTGTGCAGCATAAAGGTATAAAAGAGGTCAAGGATCACTCCTCACTTTGTCGTATGAGCAAGTGGGCGATTGGGTGAGATGGGGAACACTGGGAAAGGGGCAGATTCAGGGAACAAGGAGTTTGGGAAGCAAGAGATAGGTTTTGAACATGTTGAGTGTGTGAGGCCAGTTAGCTCTCCAAGTGCAAATAACGGGAGGACAGTCGGATCTGAGCGTGGAGTTCAGGGAAGAGGGAGGAACTAGAAATGGAAATGTTGGAGTCCTTGGCTTATTGCTGATAATTAAGCCCGTGAGACTGGGTGGGATTTCTTAGGGAGTAAATGAGATGGAAAGACAAAGAAGTTTAAGGGAGGGTGAACTAGAAGGTCTTGCCATGGTCCAGGACAGAAATGAAGTCTGAACCAGTCATGACACTAAGCAGGGACAGGGCTTAGAAAAGCATGGATTGAAAAACTGCCAGTATTTGGAGCCATCTCCCCCACGAAGCCTTCCCTGACCGCTCTTTGGGGTGCTCCCACAGTTCCCTATGCCCCTGTGGCATGAAGGTGGTCAGCTTCCCCAGAGCTCCCAAGAGGCGGAGTCACACATGATTTACCACCTATCCCTGATCCCTGTGCACAGCACAGGGCAGGGCCAGGGGCTCCCAGGTGGATGGATGAGTGAGAACAAATGCTGCACTCACCCCTTCCCTCCCAGCTCCTGTTAAGGAATCAAAAAAGATGATGCCCAAAACAGCCCTCCCTGCAGTCAAGAAGCTGGTGACAGTCCACACCGGGCCCAGCAAAGCCAAGTAAGGAGCAGGGTGGGGCTGGGGAAGGATGAGGGTGCAGAGGAAATGCTGTGCCTGTCACACCCCTGGGTCTGATGGGATATGTTGCAGGCCACCTGGTGGAGATGGTCAGAAGCGCCCCTCCCGAGACTTGGGTAAGTCTGGCTGCCTCTCTCAGTTGGGTGAGGATTGGGTGACAGATGGGGAGAGACTCAGCGTCCAACTCCGCCTGGACCCCTGACATTCTGCTCTCATAGGCTCCAGTGGCAGCCTCTTGGGTGGGGGTCCGGGCCACACTGGCAGAAAGCGGTCCAGAACCCAGGCTACCCGGCAACGACCTGCAAACACTCAGGTGAGAGGCCCGCAATATGTCAGAATGGGAGGCTGAGCAGTCTGCTTCCCAGGGGTATGGCATGTGTGGGTGAAGGATCCCAGGCCGAGGAGAGCCCTCAGCTGAGACCTTATCCCCATCACCACAGGAGGAAGAGCGGAAAAGCCGAGCAAAGGCCCCTCCTGTGAATAAAACTGCTACTCTGGGCAAGACACTCACCCCAAAGAAGACCCTGCCTCCACGCAAGGCCCCCAGTCCAGAAGGGGTCTTTTCTGCGGATGAGGCCCCTGCTCTAGGTATCCCACCTGAAGATGAAGCCCTTTACTCAAAGCTGGCTTCTTCTGGGGATGAGGCCTCGTCCCTAGAAAAGGCCTTGACTTTCGAGCAGATGCTCTCTGAAGAGAACTCTTCTGGGGACAACACTCAGCTCCATCCTTTTCCGGAAGCAGCCCCATCCAAGTCCAATACCAAGGGCAGGTCTTCCTTGGTCCATAAGCCAGAGGAACAGCCCCTTGATAAGAGGGATAGCTCTGCACTCCAATTGGAGGCTACGCCAGGGCCCCTTGAAAATCTGGTTCAACCCTGGGAAGAGCCCACCACCCTCCAGGAGAAGACTCCTGCGAAGGATGAAACGACCCCCAAAGAGGAGGCACCCCCCAAAAAGGTAGCCCCTGCTCAAAAGAATCCACATCCTACCAAGCCAACTCCAGGCCCTCAAGGAACTCCCACCCTTCCTTCACGGGTCCCACAAAACCCCACGGTCAGCAAAAATGACAAAGAGGAGGTGACGAAGCTACAGGAGGAGGTGGAGTCTTTAAGGAAGGCCCTGGAGCTGATGGGGGAGCAGCTGGAGTAAGTCGGGGAGGATTCGGAGGGTGTGGGAAGGAGAAGGGCAGGGCTGACCCACCCCTTCCCCTCATTCTCTTGTCTGCAGAAGTAAGCTAATGGATATCTGGGAGGAACTGAAGAGCGAGAGGGAGAGGCGCCGGCTGCTGGAGGTGGGTGCTGTGCGAATCCCTGAATCCCCGCAGGAAGGGGGCTGGTGGCGGGCCCTCCCCTGACGCTGTCTCCCCACCAGGTTCAGATGAACCTGAGGACCGAGGAATCCCTGACCCCAAGCTCCAGCCCCACGCAGCCGCAGTAAGGCGGAGCCTGGAGGGAAGTCTGCCTCCGGGCACCGACGTCCTCGCACAAAACTTTGGGATAGCCAAGAAAGTAAACTTTGCTGTGTACGCTCACCGCGCCTGCCTGGTCCTTGCGGGGGCGGGGCCTTCGCGGTGGGGCGGGGCTAGTGCTCTGCATTCCTGGCAGTCTCTTCCTGGCACATCTGGCCAACATGTGGCTCTCATTACTGTTCCCAAGGCCTGTCTGTGCACGGCTATTTTTACCCACCGGATGGCGGGGGGTTGGGTGGGCGTCTCCTTCGGACGCCAGCAAGCAGGAGGGGCCCAGGCCCAGGCGGGGTCAGGCTTTGCCTGCGGCCGGATTCCGGAATCCAGCTGTGCGCCAGCAACCCTGCTTTCCAATCCAGACTCCTCCCAGTTGGCCCCACTGTCAGTTCAGAAGGACTCACAGAAACGCACCTCAGCTCAGACACGAACTCCACAGCACAGCTCGGGCACGCGTGGTTAGACTGGGGCACCTCAGCGTCAAGGGCGGGCTCCCAGGCCTGGTGTTTGTGTGACTGCAGTGATGCATGAACCCTGGGCTTTTGTAGGGACAGGGGTGACGTGTGCCCAGGAGCATGCGCGTAAGGAGTGCATTTGTGAGTAAGGAATTCGAGTGATACTTGTTCTGTGTGAGACTGGTGACGTGGAAAGTGTGTTTTTGCCGTCCGTGAAGTGAACGCAAGCAAGTGTGCTGAGGACGGAGTGGTGGGGACGGCTCTCAGCCCTGGGGCCCTCTGCAGGACCGGAGCCTGCGGAACGTTGGAGGCTGGGGTAACAGAGGGACACTGAGTCACTAAGAATGCAGCTTTCATTGGTCACTTCACCTCTTAACCGTCCCCTGGAGCGAGGGTGGGGACCCTGTGTCCTGCCCTCCCCCCAGGGTCTTCAGGCAGGACGGGGAGGGCGCCTCCCAGAGGGTGGGGATTCACGCCCAATAGCACCGTGGGAGCCGAGGGGGCGGGGCCGACACTGCACCGCTGGCAGGGCCGCAGGAAGGTCCTGCGTCAGCTATGAGCTCGTGTGCGCGTCCAGTACCCAGGGCCCGGTCAGTAATAGTGCATGCGGCCCAGCGTGCCCGTGGCCGTGGGGCTGGGCCCCAGCGTGCCAGTGCCCAGCAGGTCCGGCTGCCCGGTGCGCCAGATCTCCCGCAGGATCCGTTCCCGCTCCTCCAAACGCTGCGCGCGCTCCAGCTCCTCTGCCGAAGTGAAGACGTTAATGCTCATGGTCCCATCGGGCTCCGCGGACAGCTCCGGGCTGGGCAGGGTGTCATCGGGGCCCAGCCGCGTCACGGTGTCCTCCTCGTCTTCCTCGTCGTCGTCGTCCTCTAGGGCGCCCCGGGGGTCCCGGCGCCGCGCAAGGAGCCGCGGCCGCGGGCGGGGCGCGCAGGAGATGGTGATGACCAGCAGGCACAGGGTGAGCAGCAGCCCGAAGCAGACGCCCAGCACGAAGTACAGGCCAAAGCTCTCCGGGTTAGCTAGAGGTCAGAGGGCAGAAGTCACGGAGGGGCCCCGGCGGATGGGAGTCACTCCACCTTAAAAAGACTCCAGGTTTAAAGTTTGGGGGCGAGGACAGTGCCTCCTATTGGAAGGACATTAGGCCATCGGGCAACGGAGACAGTGAGGTTGGGGTAATTGGTTGTAAGTGACTAGCTGTGGGGGGGGGCAGGGTGATTATAATGAACGGGGGGGGGGGGGGGAAGGGGCGTAGTGGGGCCTCAGAGGGGCAGGGAGAGATGCACGCCTCGGGCGCCCTCACCGCGGATGTGTGCGTAGGCTGCCAGGCTATTGCTGAGCAACTCCATGTCTCTTCGGGGGGCATCCATGCTGCTCCGGGGGGCAGCTCCCTTGTCAGCCTGCGCGGTGAGTATGATCAGATCCTACTCCCCAGCCGCAAGCTGACCCTGACCCCGCTCTCTCCTCGGGCAGCTCCTCTCCCTGGAAGAGCGGCCCCAGGTTCCACCCTGGAAAGCGCGGCGTCCCGACTTCCTCGCAGACTTGGGCCCTGTCCGAGGATCCTCCCCCCGCGCACCGACACCCCTCCAACCTGGGGTCAGGGAGTGGGCCGCGGGAGGCTCCGCCCCTCCTGAGGTCCCCCAAAGAGGTCCGGTTTCGCTGTCTTGAGAGCGAGATGTAGGAGAAACGCGGGTGCCTTCCGCCTCCTAGGGCGAGCTCCCGGGAGGGGAGGCCGACTCCCTTTCCCATCCCGCCCGCCCCCCGGGGACCCGCCGGCCCAAAGGCCCGGGCTCACTCACCGTTAGTGCCCCGTTTCTCTGGGGACCGGCCCCTGCGCCTCCGGCGGCCGCACACACCCGGGGCCCGGCCGCTCCCGCCCCGTCCGGTCCGCTTGGCTCCCAGGCCGCGGCAGCGCGGGCCGGACACGGGCCGATGGACCAGCCGGCGGAAAGTTTCCTCCGAGGAAAGAGGAGGGACGGGGCGGGGCGGGGCGGGGGAGGCGGGGAGGGAAAGGGCCGACAGAGGAAGGGGAGAGGAGGGGGAGCGAGGCCTCCGGGGCGTCTTGTCCCCCCACCCCTTCAGGAAACTGCAGGGGAGGCGGGTTCCAGGGGCCCTCCCCCAGGCTACTAATAACAACAACAATAATAATAACGAGGAGGATGGAGTTCTGCCTAGGTGCCAGGCAATGGGCTAAGTAAACCCTTTACAGTATTATTTTATTTAATCCTTCTTAATAATCCTGTACTGCGGTGTCATCCCCCCTTGGCAGATAAGTAAACTGAGTCACGGATTGAAAAACTACCAAACGGTCAGGATTTGAACCCACTGTTCTCTGACCTAGGGCCTGGCTGGGCTCCTAACCCTGTCCCTCTGCCTTGCTCTTCCTCCCAGGAGATTCCCTCACCCAGGCAAGACTGCCTGCTTTGTCAGCGCTCCCCCAGACCCTCAAGCCACACCGGAGGGAAGGGACTCTCTTCCCCTCCTCCCAGGGCCCAGCGGTGAGTGTGTCCAGCTGGCTGAGCGCTGGTCAGCAGGGTTAATGAGTGCTGGACTCAGGCTTCAAGCCAGGCTGCAAGGCCAGCCTTGCAGAACCCAGCCTGGGGCCTCTGAGGGCCCCTGTGTTCTGCACCAGAGTGTGTGGCGAAAATGCCTTTCCTTCTGGCTAAACCTGCCCGTGCACATGCGTTTCCACATGGGCTCAGGGCTTGTGCATGCAATGTGTGGTGTGATCAGTGTGTGGGCCCAGGTCTTCTTCCTGCCCAGACTCCCAGCCCCCCCTTCTGGGCCCCCCTTCCTGTGCTGGGGCTGGGGTGAGGGGGAGGCCTTCTTGGCGGGAGCCTTAGAGAGGAGGAGGGAAGGAAGGGGGGAGAGGAAATTGCAGACATAGCTGAAGGCGCTGCCTGAGGCCTGTGGGCCAGTGACCCCCCCCACCCCCTCTCTGTCCAGGCTGAAGACCCACCACTCCAAGTCCTGAGACTGGGTTCATACAGAGGGCAGATCAAGTGGAGAAAGGACTAGGACTGGCTCCCCTGGGGGTGGGAGAGGGACTCCTGGGTATCTCTGTGACTGTGTAGTCTGTTTTGTGAGCATGTGGCACTATTTCTGCCTATATCTGTATATTGGTGTGTCTATTTTCATGTTGTATCTGCTTGAGCATTTTTGTGGGGGTGGGCATGTCTGTGTAGAAATCCATAAGCCTCTAGTCAACAAATGCCAACTGAGCGCCCTGTGAGCATCTCCTAGCAATTGGGAGGTCAGTGGTGAACAGACAGACACAAACCTTTGTCTCATGTAGCTGACACTGAGGTGGACAGATAGTACATGAAGGAGAGACGCCGGTGCTGCTGAGTGCTCGGAGGATGATGGAACAGGGCCATGTGATGGGGAACTCCTGGGCAGCTCTCCAGGCGGACATCTGAGGTGAGAGCTAGATCCTGTGGGGGCAGCCATGCAGGATCTGGGGCGGAGTGTGGGGCAGGAAGGAGGGCGAGGGCCTAAAGTAGAACGTCTTAGGGTCCCTGGACCCTGTGGAGGAGCTAGATGTGCGTGTCACGGGGAGCCCCTGGAGTTAGGAGAGTGTCATGGTTTGGTGACACGCTTTGGAGAGATCCCTGTAGAGGCTCAGTGAGGATGAGCCACACAGGCGAGAATGGAAGCAGAGCTGTGCGCAGGCTGGCAGCCCTCCAGGCCCGCGGTGGCAGCGGGCTTGGACCGGGATGGGCTGTGGAGGAGGGAGACAGGATCCATTCAGGCAGCGTTTTGAAGGGAGTGTCAACAGGACGTCCTGCATGGGATGTGGACGCCAAGGAAAGAGGAATATGGGACAGCTGCTTGGTATTGGGCCCACACACCTGAGGAAAGTTTAGGTGGGAGCAGGTGTGGGGCAATCTGAGTTTCTTTTTAGATAGATTTGACATGTCCAGTAGATACCGGGTGAGGCAGGGAGGTAAAGCCCTATGTCTGGGCTGGAAATGTGTTTGCGAGCTTAACACCCAAGATGGATTGAACACCATGGGAGTGGGTGAGAAGAGAAGGGGTCTGAAGCCTGAACCCTGGAAGCTCCAGCCTTGAGGGGTCCCGGGGAGGAGGAGTCAGGCAGGAGAGACGAGTGACGGGGGCAGAAGACCTGGCCAGGACCAGGACGCCATCAGCCATGTTAAACTGGGTGGAGAGGCGAAGGCGAGGCCAGAATCTGACCCCTGGCTGGGATATTGGTGGGTGTCCGTGGTTGTACCAATGTGCTGAATGCCTACCATCCATGTGAAGATTAATGTGTTTCTGCTGTGCTTGTGACCTACCCTGGGTGTTGGGGCAGTGTGCCTTTGCGTGGCACATACACGTGCCTGTCTCCATGTGCCTCTGTGCCTCTCTGTGAGTGGCAGCTGTGAGATTTGGGTATGTTTGTGCTAAGCTGTTTCTGTGTATCCCTGTGCTGTGCAGATCTCTGGGCATCACTATCTACAGGCAAAGCTGTGTCTGGTTGGTGGTGGCATGTGTTTGGCGTGGTAAGGTATGACTCAGCCCCGGTGAGGCAGGTAGCCATGCTGGAGCAGAGTGGGGCTGAGATGGTGGCTGGTCCCTCCAGGGAGGGACACATGGCAGGGGGATGCATGTGGCCAAGCCAGGCCAGGGGGAGAAGTGACCGCCTTGCCCTGGAGGGTTGGAAGAGGCTGTGGCTGCTCCTAGGGACCCACGGGGAGATGCCCACAGTTTTTGGCCCGTGTGGCCATCTGCACAGTCCACGTGTCCTCCTGGCCACCTGCCTATCTGCTTTTCTGCCTGCCTCTCCCTGCCCGCTGGCCCGTCTGTAGGTCTGCCCAGCCACCTGTTTTCCCGGCATGCTGACCGGGACCTTTCTGATCTCTCTGCATGTCTGTCACCTGCCTGCCTGGCTCGCATCCCCTCTATCTGCCTGCTGATTGCCCTGTCTGTTGGCCTATGGCTGACCTGCTGCTGCCCACCTGCCCACTTGCTGGCCGCCTCTCTGCCCTCTTGTCGGTGTGAGAATAGAGATTTGTCACCTTGGGAGGCACAGAGAGTGATCCTCAGATGAATCATGGGAAAGACAGGTCTTGGTGGGAGGTCAGGGGTTGAGAGAGCCGGAGTCTCTGGGTGGGGCCTCAGGGGGCCGGCATATTCAGGGCCTAATGCCAAGCCGACTGCTGGCCCAGCTGCTCTGTTCCTGACACTGGGGCCTCACCCCACTGGGGGGTCAGAGGCTGCCTAGGTCTTGGATGGGGAGAGAAAGGGACTCATTCAAGGGCTCCTACGACCAGCCCATCCTCTGACTGCCGCCCCAGCACCCAGGACAGCTGCTGGGAGGAGGGCAGCCTGAGAGTTTACAAAATGAAGAATAGTAATGGCTACTGAGGAAACTCTTGGCACCTGACACTCTGCTAACTGCTGCGCTGCCAAGCCCTCACAACCTCCCAGGAACCAGGTAGTTTGTGGGGTGACTCCATTTTACAGACGAGGAAAGTGGGGTTCAGAGAGGTTGAGGCATATATGTGCGGTCACATGGGTGTAAGAGGTGAGGCCTTAATTCGAACCTCAGAGCCCTGTTCCCAACCATCTTCACAGGTCACGGTTCTCCACCGTCAGCCCGTGCTGCCTTGTCACGATCCTTTGTGCTGCCCCTTTTATGCTCCTGAATGAAATTTATGGCTAATATACCCACCTCCACATCTAATTTAAAATGCACACACACATGTATGTCATAATATAAAAGAAATACAGGGTAACGATATGTATCTGCGAAGTGATCAATTGCGGGGAAGGCGGCAGCTCTGAGTGCAGATTCACTCCTACTGGGACACTGTGGAGGTGGTAGTGTCTGAAACGGTGAAGAATTCTTGGTAAAATTCTGAACAACATAAAGTACAGACTTCTTCCACTCTGCACAGTAGTTGCATTCCTCGAGAATTCAGTGTACGTTATGTACACACGAGGCCTTTGTGTGTTTATGTGTAAAGTAGAGTTAGATTCTTGGCTCTGGATATTATAAACAAGTTTTCACCCATGTCGTGCAGGAGGTAGAATCTGCCTTCCTTGTAGGGTTGTCTGGAGTCCCTGGTCCCCACCCTCTCAATGCCAGTGGCAGCCGCCCCCCCAAGTCACAGTGACGGCCAGCCCCCAAAACCCCCAGCCCCACATGGACACACAGAGAAGATTCCTGCCTGCCGGGAGCTCAACATTCGAGCAGGTGGGACATACAATCACTAGTCAAATAGATGATACAATGTTGGGCTATGCTGAGCACAATGAGGAATAAAGGAGGGTAAAGGGCTACAGAGCAGGTGGACGTGGCCAGGAAGGCATCTCTGAGGAGCTGACATTTTGAGCAGAGGGAAGTGAGGGAGGGAGCCATGCAAATCTCAGGGGAGAGCCTTCCAGAGAGACTAGCCAATGAAAGGCCTTGTGGTGGAAGCTGTGCTTGGCTTGGTCAGAATCAGCAAGAAGGCCCATGTGACTGAGTCCCGGGTGAGACGTGAGGGGCTGAAAAGTTAGGGAGGAGGCCAGGTTAGAGCCTGGTGGTGTAGAGCTTTCTAAGCCTCAGACAGGCCTCTGGGTGGCACGGGGCAGAGGCCATCAGAGGGGTGTGAGTAGAGGAGAGGGAAATAATCCGTTTAAAGGCTCACTCTGACTGCTGGGTGGCTGGGCTGCCACAGGGAACAGGGAGGACAGGAAGTGAGAGAAGGGGCTCAGACCTCAGATGGGTGGTCGCAGGGAGGCCAGGGGGTGTGGGAGAGAGAGAGACCAAAGATCACAGCTGACTTGGCTTGGGAGCCTGAACAACTCAGCTGTGGAGAGAGACGCCATCTCCTGACTTCCTTTCCCAGGGCAGCCGGCTGGCTTCTCTCTGAAACTGCTTCCCCTGAGGGCAGGAGACCAGGCAGTGGCTTCAACTGGCAGAAGCTTCTGTTTGTTTGACTTCTTAGGAGCATACGAGGCTGTTGACCACATGGTTCTGGCGTGTGAGCTGCGTGCCCTTCTAGGTGCTGGGATACAAGAGTGAGCAAGACAGTGCCTGCCCGCCCTGGCGGGTTTGGCTCAGTGGGTAGAGCGTTGGCCTGCAGACTGAAGGGTCCCAGGTTCGATTCCAGCCAAGAGCACATGCCCGGGTTGTGGGCTCAATCTCCAGTAGGGGGTATGCAGGAGGCAGCCGATCAATGACTCCCTCATCATTGATGTTTCTCTCTCTCTCCCCCTCTCCCTTCCTCTCTGAAATCAACAAAGAAATGTACATATAAAGACAGTCCCTGCCCTCATGCAGCCTGCCGTCTGGGTATTGCTGAAGGTAAGCCTGACGCGTAGGAGCTTAGGAGATACCAGGTACAGAACGGAGGGAGGCTGATCAGGTGTGGATGGGAGGGAGGCTGAAATGGAGCCAAGGCCAGGGCGACAGCTGGCAGTGCTGGGCTGGGAGGGAGGTGCGGCCAGGGCAGCTCGGCAGGTAGATGTAGGGCAGGTAGATGTGGGCCAGGTGAAGTGGGCAAAGTTCCCATCCATGCAGGAGGGCACAGGAAGATGGGGAGCCACATGGATGCTGGGGTGGGTGTGGGGCTGTGAGTGAAGGCATGGATGAGGCCTGGGGGTCTGCTCTGAAGTATTTGCAGGGTCTTCTCACATCTTGGAGAGGTGCCCCCCTCTGGCTGTGTGGACATTGACTGGGAAGGGGCTTCTCCTGCAAGGACCTCTGCTCCTGCTGTGACCTGGGCCTGTGACTGGGCCTGTGTGGATCCTGGACACAAAGGTAAGTCTGCCTGGGCCCAGTGGTGGCCTGGGGAGGGGCCAGACTACCTCTAGCTTCACTGCGCCAATGCTCTGCTCAATCTGCAAAGTCTAAATTTAAGCAAAGGAAGGAAGGAAAGAAGAGAGGAAGGAAGCCCCTTGGCTCCTGAGGGAGGGGGGAAGGAGCGGGTGGTTCAGGAAAGGGCTTGGCCTAGTCCTTATTACCCTAGCTGCCCTGGATGGGCATGGGAGCACATGGGTGGTCTCTGTCTGGCTAAGTCCTCCCCATCCCAGATGGGGGTTTGGCAGGGAGAGGATCAATACTCTGCAAGCAGCAGCCACGCCTCCTTCCTGCACAGGTCCCGGCTGAGCCAGGCCAAGCAGGGAGCTTCCCCTTGGGCACTTTGCGGGAGGCTGGACCAGCCTGTCGGGAGAATGCTGGGCAGTTCTGGCCCTTCCCCCATTCAAGCCAGTGTGGCCTGTGGCCAGGTGGCTGTCATGGTGGTGGTAGGGGGTGGAGGGGGGCGCCTATCCAGTGCACCTGGTGGCAGAGCCAAGGGCTGCAGGAATCCTGCCCCACCTGCTGGGATGGAGGGAGAAAGGCTGGCTGGCGGGGGAAACAGACGCAGGTGAGGGCAAGAACAGCAGACGACGGTACAGCCACGGTGGCTCCAGATCAGGAAGTTTTATTGCTGACATGCAGGAAGAGTCCCCATGTAGTACAAAAATATGTCTTTATACAAATTTTTTTTGTGACTTTTTCTGTTTTGTTTCTTTACAATTGGACTTCTCTCAGCGTGTGACAGTGAGGGCAGACCCAACCTCCTCTTGTCTGCTTTGCTAGCTAGCAATGTAATCAGCCACGTGGCTGAACTCTGTCTGATAGGGCTTTGTAGACCTGGAGAAATATTGCTTTGAAGAGGAGGAGAAAGACCACACGTGGCCAGCAGCCCAGAGGGTCTGGCCGGCTGCTGGGCAAGGGCACAGCTGAGCCCTCACAGGAGGGAGTCACAGGGGCGGGAGCCCTGGGCTGGACTGCATTTCTACTCCCTTAGGAGACTTCTTTTTGAAATAAATATAGAAAGAGGGCATCCCGACCCCACAGCAGGACACCCTGGCTCTCAGCAGCGGCAGCTGAGAGAGCAGAGCTTGGTGCCCACGGGGAGTAAGTGCTGGGCTCGGGCGGGCTCCCTCAGACCCACTGAGGCAGAGGCACGAGACGCCCAAGTGCTGGGAGAGGGGTATGGGGGGAAGGGGCATGGGTGGCCCTGCTACTGCTGGCAAGAGGTGGCCCCATTTTTTCCAGATGGGGAAACTGAGGCACGAGGAGGTTTGGGAACTTGCCCAAGTCACTCACAGTGAGTCAGCTTTTGGGAGAGGGCAGCTCACACTGGGAAACAAGGTCACACAGACCTTGCACTTCCCACTGGGGAGCAAGGACAGGCAGGAAGAGCCCAAGGGCCAGGGCTGCCTGGAGGGGAACACTTGGCCTTTCCAAGGGGGATGGTGGGGAGGCCGGGGAAGGTCTTTGCTTGGCACTGGGCAGGGCCAAGTCCAGTGAGGGAGCATGGGACGGGGGCATTCTGGTGAGAACAGCATTTCTGGCAAGACAGGCATCCACTTCAAAATCTCGGCTCAAAAAGGGCAGCAGGGCTGTTCTCAAGCCAGACAGGGCCCCCAGTTCCCACAATTCTTCCCAAGAGCCCTGCAGCCCCATGGAGGACCCTGGCCGGAGTCTGCTGGGCGACACCACATCTGTTACGAGGCAAGGGCAGGAGGGGCGATGTCCCCACCATTCTCTGAACAGAGTGGGGTGTGGGGAGCGAGAGGGCGTGCCAGCAGGGCACCTGTCCGTGGACAGCCCTGCACACCCTCCCCAGCCCGCCCCCGGCACCTCTTTCACATCTATGTTGGCATTACCTCGGTACCGCGCTGAGGGTGGAGAAAGAAACCAGGGTTAATGCGAGTGTGCAGCACCTCAGAGAAGCTACTTTGATGGGAGAAAGAGAGCCAAGTGGAGAAAGGCCTCCCCATCACCAGAAGCGAGGAGGGACTGGTGGGCTGGAGGTGGAGAGGGGCCGGCAAGAAGGGGCTTCTGAGCCCAGGGGTGAGGAGGGCCCATCTGCGAGCTGTGGACGCCCTGCTGTCTAGCCAGCTGGGGGCAGGGAGTAACCATGGTCCGAGCCACCTGACGATGGGAGAGAAGTTGGTTTCAGTATAAAAATAAATATATTTGAATTCCACTTAAGATGAGGTGAAGGTTTTCCAAGCTTGGACTGAGGGGTCTGGGGTCAGAGGGGAGGGAGGAAAAGTGACTGTGGGAGGGGCCAGGGAGAGCGGTGGGGAGTGGGCATTCGTTTGGAGAGCCAGCAGCGAGCTGCACTTCCAGCTTATTGGACTGTGGGGAGCAGCTGCCGGGACGGCGGCTGGTGGGCTCCCTCCTCCTCCCTCTCACTCAGTCCAGAGACAGCATGGTTGGAGAGACAGAGGTAGATTAAAACGTCATGATTAAAAGCAGATTAGTTATCTAGGCTTCTCTGATTAAAAAACCAAACAATCAAGCAATCATTCCAAAAGGTAGCTTCGTGGTACCTCTGCTGACCCCATGTGTGACCTGGGCTGTCCCTGGCGGCCCTGTGCCAGCCCGGAGGGAGAGAGTTCAGCACTCCAGGGCCCTGCCCCAAAGCAGGGCACTGGCTGGGGGCCGGGAAGAGGTGTTGGGTGGTGCCGGTGCCCCAGCCTGAGGCTGCTATTTCCGCAGGCAGCGCTGTGCCAGGATGGCTGCGTCCAAGGGGTTCATGGGCTGCGCGTCGTGGCCCAGCCGGCGCACCAGTGGTGCACTGCCGAATTGCCGCTTGGGCACCCAGCTCCGGGCCTCGTGGATGGAGCTCTTCTCCTCGGCCAGCAGCAGCTGCTGCCGCATGTAGTTCTCAAACTCGTACTGGGAGCACTCCTCTGTCACCTTCGCCTGCGAGGCACAGAGAGACAGACAGGAGAGAGGAGTGGGGCGATGGACAGCGAAGAGCAGGGAGTGAGTGTTAGATCGCCTGGCTCCAGAGGTCCGTCCCCAGGTCCCACACCCTTGGACCCCATCCAGCCGAGGCAGTGTGTGGGCCCCTGAAGCCCCCAGCCGACCTGGACCTCGCCTTGCTGGCCACCCTGGGTGTCATTCCAACTGAAGCAGACCTGGCATCTGAACCAGATCCCCCTCACTGACTCCAAAACTTCGGCTTCCTCGCCTGTGAAGTGGACAATAATCTTCCCTCAGAGAGGTTGTCAAGAGCCTGGGGCTGGCCGGTGTTGCTCAGTGGCTGGAGCATCAGCCTTTGCACCGTAGGGTTGCGGGTCCGATTTCCGGTCAAGGGCACATATCTGGGTGGTAGGTTTGATCCCCAGCCCTGGTCCAGGCATGTGCAGGAGGCAACCAATCTGTGTCTCTCTCATATCAATGTTTCTCCCCCCCACCGCCGCCTTCTCCCTTCCACTCTCTCTAAAAAAATACCCTCAATGAGGATTAACAAAAAAAAAGGCCTGGGGCAGCTGTGCTTCTTTATCCTGCCCCACACCGAGCCCCCGGAGTGGCCCAGGTAGACAGGGACCAACTGAAGTGGAAGGTTCTGGTGTTAATCAGCTGAGGGGGAAAGCAGGGCTATGGAATCAACTTGGGTTCAAGGCTCAGCTCCACTATTTCCAAGCTGTGTGCCTTTGGGAAACCTATTTACCTCTCTGAACCTCAGTTCCCACTTGTGAAACGCGGATAAGAACGTGGCCACACAGGACTGAAGGAGACATGCGTGTGGGCATTCCTCATGTGCCACTAGTGACCTCTCAGCTGCTGAACATCCTGGGGCCGGTGGGAGCTGGGGGGTAGCCTGGGGCTCTCTTCCCAGGGCCAGGAGGCTCTGTCGTGGCCCCAGGCTGGTGCCTCCTGGTGCTCCCTGCCCAGTGCATCCCTCCCAAGGGCCTGGCCAAGCTCTGTCCTCCAGGGGGCACCCTAAGATCACCCAGTCGCTGCTGCCTTGCGCCCAGGTCTCTGCCCTCACTCTGGGTCCAGCACTTTCTCCAGTGTGGGGAACAGAGGAAGAGAGAAAACAGGGAGAAAATGAATCATTTGGAAAATGAAAAGCAGGAAGGCTGAGAGAGAACCATGTGAGTCAGAGGGGCAGAGAAATGTGACTGTTTAAAGGGCCAGCCCGTGGCAGGAAGAGGAAGCAGAGGGAGGGCCAGGCTGGGCTGCTGTGGGGCCTCCACCTCACTGCCCTTTCTCAGGCCACAGAACCACCAACTGAGCTGGACACGAGGCAGGCCCCAGGCAGCACAGGGAGAGGACTGAGGTCTCCCTTTCCCACTCTAAGAGCTGGGGACAAAGCTGAGAAGGCCCTGCAGCCTGCTGGGAGCTGCCACCTCTGTCCCTGCCTGGCCTGCCTTCCTTGCAGGCTGGTCCCCCAGGACTTGGGTAGCAGCCCGTCTGCCCTTCCCAACTCACCTCCTGGGAGCTGTCTGCATTGCCCATTTGGTCGTCGATGTCAGGGACCACCTGCAGAGGCCCGCTCAGAGACGACAGGGACTGCCTGCAGGGGAGGCAGTCACGTCACACGTCAGCTCGGCTCCAAGCAGCCCCCAGCCCCTGCTCCCCGGTCCTCACTGCTCTAAAACTTGGTTGGAGTCAAAAGACCCGGGTTGGGTCCCAACTCAGCCCCTTCCTGATGTGATCAACTCTGCTTCTCCAAGCCTCCGTTTTCTCATCCAATGATGGGGGACAATTTCTACCTTACAGGCTGTGTGTGGTTAGAACTTAGTGAGATAATGCCCTCCATCCCTGGCATCGATGGCGGACAGGAGGTGCAGGGGTGGGCAAACTTTTTGACTCGAGGGCCACAATGGGTTCTTAAACTGGACCGGAGGGCCGGAACAAAAGCATGGATGGAGTGTTTGTGTGAACTAATATAAATTCAAAGTAAAGGAGCGGAGGGGAGACCAAGAGAACCAGATAAAACAGCCGGATCCGGCCTGCGGGCCGTAGTTTGCCCACGGCTGTGCTAGAGCCAAGTGCTGCCAGGACCCTCCCAAATGTTGCCCCCGGGGAAAATCTGGAAATTGGACTCTGCCTGGCAGAGAAACAGGCCCAACCTCCAGCTTCTTTCCTGGCAGGATGGGCAGGACCCAGCCCTGCACCAGTCCACTCACCACGAAGCGATGATGGCACTGAGGGCTTCCAGGACGTCGGCGGCAGCCAGGCGCTGCTGGGGGTCGAGGACCAGCAGTTTCCGGATGAGACACACGGTGCTCTCAGAAACCCGCCCATCCCTGATGCAGGAGGGGAAGAGGGGGAGGCTCAGGTGAGTGAGCTGGGCTGGTTCTCGGACCCAGGACTCCAAGCCTCATTGCGTTGTCTCTGCCCCATGAGTCTCAGCAGCAGAGCCTCCCCCCGTCCCCAGGGACCAGGACTCACTCAGGGATGGTGTACTCGGCGGCCTTGATCTTACGGAAGAGCTCCTGGGGGATGCTGTCGTAGAAGGGGAACTGGCCGTAGAGCATGGTGAACAGCACCACGCCCAGTGCCCACATGTCACTCGGCTTGCCCCGGTACGGCCGGCCTATGGGCACACAGATGCACCCACTTAGCACAAACCCCAGAAAGAGACAGCCCTGGGCCTCCCACTGCTTACAGCTACCTGCTGAAATCTATCCAGGGACCCCTGTACCTTGCCACCTTCAGTTCTGGTCACCCTTCCTCCCAGAGCGAGCTCTTACCCAGTCTCCACCTCCCCCGCCCCGCACCGTCCCGTCTCTTTAGGCAGATTCAGCTCTTGCTCTGGAGACCCAGCTCGGCAGGGTGATACCCCACCTCGGGCGTGCCTCCTGCCTCTTCCTCAAAGCACCAGCCGGGCTGCCAGCTCTCGGCCCAGCTCCTGGCAGAGTGGCACAGAGCAGGCGGGCAATGTGCGTGTGGAACAGAGCTGCGCGGCTCTGGACAGTCAGCCACTCCCATCATGATTCCCTCATAGCACTGAGCACTGTAAGGACCCCTTTCTTTGTCTGTCCCTGTCTCCCCATGGGAAGGCACGTTTTCACATGCAGGGGCCTCCGCTTCGCTCCCTGCTGAGCCCTGCACCCAGCACCCAGCATGGGCTCTCACTGGCTAAGGGAATGGCTGTCCAGTTGGGTCAACTCTCGGTGCTAACACTGGAAGAAACACTTCCATCTCATTAAACCTCTGCCACAGCTCTGTGAGTTAGATATTTTCTGTTTGTCCACGGAGTAAACAAGGCCTAGAGATGTGATCTGTCCAGGGTCACATGGCTGATGGAAATGCCCTGCTTCTCCCATTGCCAGGGCAATCTGTCCATCCACCCTCAGCAGCAGAGCTCCCCACACGTGCAGCCGCTGCCTGACCTCCACACCTAGGATGTGGGAACAACGCCAGCCTCAGAGAGCCCTTGCTGCCAGTGCCTGGGACCCCAGCAGGCTCCGCGGCACCAGGTTCCCTGGACACAATTCAGCCCTCCCGTGTGGAGGAGACACTGCTGGGCACCAGGACAACCTCCGCTGGGTCCCCAAGCCTCCTGGGTGGCTGGAGATGCCTTTGGGGTGGAGGACACTGGTTCCAAGGGCCCCCCAGGCCCACTGAAGGTCAAGAAGCTTAAGGGGGTGGGACTGTGTATGGAGGCGCTGTCAGACCTCAGCCTGCGCTTCAGAAGGTACCGTGGACCCCCTTCACCAAGCCTGTGACTTCTTCTCTAAGTGGGGGAGAGAGACATCGACCCCATGAGGCCGCTGAGGCTGGTGCAGCAGGCAGTTGTGTGGAGATGAGCCTCTGCCCAGCTCTCTCCCCGAGGCAGCACGGCCCTGCTCTTTTCCAGCCCTGACCTTTGCCCCCAGGCCCTGCTCCACCACATGGGAAACCAACAGAGTCCACTGGGCCACTGCGCTTAGCTCTGTGCAGCTCCACAGAAGGTATTACCTCTCCTGCAGCAGCAGCAAGGTGGTCCCCACCAAGATGCCCAGATGCAGCCTCAGCCAAGGAGGGAGGGGAACTGTGCCAGCCCGAGCTGCCCCACAGGAAGAGCAGGAACTTCCGCTCTGCCCTGGACAGAGATGACAGCCGGGCGCCGCCTCCAGCAGACAAGCTCTGACCATCAGGCGACCTTTCCCTGCGCTTTGGCTTCTGGGGAAACACTAACCTTCAAGCTTTCCTTTAGTAACGATGATGCCAGCTAATGTTTACTGAGCCAGACACGAGGTTAAGGCCTCATCTAATCCCACAGGGACCTAATGAAGTAGGTGTTATTAGCTTCCTAACTTTACAGATGAGAAAGTTGAGGTCCAGAGAGGTAACTCTCACAAGGTCCCAATTATTAACCAGACCATAAACTCTACGAGGGCAAGGCCATGACTGCCTTCACTCAGCTCCATGCCCAAGGCCCAGGCTGTGCTTGGCACACAGAATACACTGAGTGGCCAGATTATTATGATCTCTGAACGCATAATAATCTGGCCACTCAGTGTATGTGTGATATATATATATGTATCTGTGTGTATACACACACACACACACATATATAGATATATCTATATATATTAGAGGCCCAGTGCATGAATTTGTGTATGGATGGGGTCCGACCAGCCTGGCTAGGGGGAGGGGACATGGGCGGTTGGCCAGCCTGCCTGCTGGTCGAACTCCTGGTCGAGGGGACAATTTGCATATTAGCCTTTTATTATATAATAGGATATACACTGAGTGGCCAGATTATTATGCGTTCAGAGATCATAATAATCTGGCCACTCAGTGTAAATGGAGCAGCAGACCTGAGAGCAGAACCCACATGCAAGCTTGTACTTAAGCATCACACTTCATCCTCTGAACAATGTGGGAGGCAGGACCGTTTGTTTCCATGAGGAGACTGAGGCTCAGAGAGGGGGTGAAGGCCAGGTCACACAGCTTGTTAATTGGCAATGCCAGTGTCAGAGCCTGGGCCCTGGTCTCACAGTCTGGGTCTCTTTCTGGTGCAGTGGGTGTCTCTGTTTTATCCTGCAAGATGGGGATGAGTCTGGAAGGACCAGAGAGGGAAGCCACGGGCAGCAGCCAGTGACTGCACATGGAGGCCGCCTTAGCCTGGCATTGCTAAGGGCAGTCCTGACCAGAGAGCCCTGCCACCCTCAGGCCGCACACCCCATAGACCGGGTTCTCCCTCCTGGCTCCTTTCACCTATAGAGATGCTCTGGGGATTCTCATGGAGGGTGTCCAGCTGGACTGGGGGTTGCCCAGAGAGTCCTCCAGCAGAGGCCGAAGGGATTCCAACCCCCACCCCAGGTCTGGGGAATGGTACCACTACCCTCTACAGACGGGTAGCCCTGGCATTCCAGCAAAAGCCTGGGCTGGGGAGGCCTCTAAGGGGACTACAGATGCTTATGGTAAATTACAGTAGCCGGCTTCCCAGGAAGGCAAGGACGACTCTGCGACTGCGAGGAGGGTACACCTGTGTGTGCTGGTGGTTACACACCCCGGGGGCCAACCCTGGACCTTCTTCACATGGGAGAGACTCCGCTGATATAAGCCCTTGGTCCCCTATGGGATCAGCAGGAGAGACCCAATTTGGTAAAGAATGAGCGGGAAAAGGAAAGAAAACCTCTGGTGAAACAGGAGCCTGGGCCTGGGCAGGAGGCAGCCCTGGGATCCAGCCTCCGGGTTTACTATTAGCTGTGACTTTGGACAGAGATTTAATCTCTCTGAGCCTTGGTTTTCTCATCTGTAAAAAGGAATACCAGCAGGACGAGTGAATGAATGACGGAACCAAGGGAGTGATGTCTAAAATGCAAATCTCATCCTGGCACCCTCGTGAAGACCTGTTCAATGGCTTCCTTTTGCACTTGAAATAAAGGATGACGTTTCTCAATAAGGCCTCCATCAGCCCTTTCATAGTCTGGCCCCTGCCCACCTCTCTGGCCTTGAGCCAGGCTCACTTTCTGAGCAACAGCCACAGGGGCCTTCAGTCGGTTCTCCTCCAATGTGCTGTGCTGCCTCCACCTAGCCACACTCCCCAGGATTCCCACTTATCCTTCCCATCTCATTTCAAATGTCACTTCCTTGGGGAAGTCCTTCAAGTGCCTTATTTACACGCACATAAATCTTCCCTGCCAAGCACTAATCTCGGAGAGTAACTAAATGTGCACTGTGTGGCCACTGCTGTCTTCCTCCTCCATGAGGCCCCAAGGACAGTACTGGCCAAAGCCATTGGAAGCCCACAGATAGGGTTTGCGGAAGGAGCGAATTGCTGCGGCGCCTGGCTGTGTGCTGGCCTGGCTGTGTGCTGGCCTGGGCCCACAGCCTGCGCACCGCACCTACCGCTGAGCACGTCAGGACTGATGTAGGCGGGGCTGCCCCTCTGGTCCTTCAGCAGGTCCCCCTCGCTCACAAGGTGCTTTCCGAGGCAGAAGTTGGTGATGGTTATCCGATGCGTCCTGGGAGTGGGAGGCAGAGAGTGAACACACCTTGGTTCCCATGGCACCGCTGCTGCCCTCACCTCCTGTCCAGGGAGCAGAGGACTCATGCCCACACCCTCTCTGCTCCCCAGGCCCTCGCTGCCTTCCCGGGGCTGTGTGCAGAGTGCCCGTGGTGCTGACTCTGGCCATGCACTCTTGGTTGCCACCTGCTGAGCCGTCCAGGCAGGGATCTGAGTCATTCTGACCGGTGAGTGTTTAAGGGGGGCTCCCCTGAACCTGCTGCCCTAGCTGAGTCTCAGGGGGGACAGCTTTTGGCTCGGAACAATTTGCAGGGAGTCCCCAAACAACCTCACATCACGTCTAGATTGGGAGTGACCAGGGATAGTTCAATTCCCACATTTCCACATGAGGAAAAGCCAGCAGAGCTGTGGAGCCCACCCTTAGGTGCCACTGTTGTCTCCTTTTGCTGAGCCCTCTGGTCACCCCCATGTCATTATCAATCGGCATCACTGGCCTCAGTGCCTGGTGATTACTGTTTTCATTCACACCCCTAGGAGGGATTTCACTCACACCCCTAGGAGGGATTTCACTCACACCCCTAGGAGGGATTTCAACGACAATGGAACTAAGGCACAGAGAAATGCAGGGACTTGTCCAGGGTCACACAGCTAGTGTGCAGTGAACAGGATCTAAACCCGGGTCTGTCTGACCCTAGGGCCTGCCCTGTAGACTAACATACTCAGGTGCCCACTGTGTCCTGGACAACCCCAGTCCCTAACTTTCTCATTCCCCGCCTTGCCCTTCAGATTCTCCCCTGACCTAGAAAGCCATGGATCCCCCCATTGGAGTTGTGGCTGAGAGCAGCTCTGGGCTCTGATCCTTTCTAGGAGCTTCACAATGTGAGCAAAATGGCCCAGAGAGGACACCTCACATCACACGGAGGCGGGGGTTATGGAGGGCAGTCCCCTTCCAAGAGGCCAGGAAAGGCTTCTTTGCCCCAGAGGGGATGGCCAGTGAGGAAGGGTGCTTCTCTGCCCACAGACGAGCAGGGGCTACTGCCCGGCTCCGATGTCAGTCGCTGGCAGGGAAGCACACGAGGGGCTGCGGGCCACCTCTCGAGGATGGAGGAGAGTCGGCTCAGTGCAGGTCGTGTGGGACTGAGGGCGGAATTCCCCAGAAGCTGCGTCCAAAAGGCTCCCGAGCCTTTCAGCTCTCTGGGGAATTCTGCTGGCACGGGGCTTGGTGCAAAACAAAGGCCAGTCTGTGCTCTGCATTCCAAATGGAAATGTCGACTCTCCTCTCCACACAGGCCCGCCCGTCAAATGCCACAGAAGTCGGACTGGTGGCCCTAGGGCAGCTGGAGCCCGAGAGAGCAGGCAAAGGGTCCAGGCAGGGATCACAGCACATCAAGCCATGGACCGCTCCCGCTCTGAACCGCCATGTCACTGTCCTGAACATGGGACTGCTCAGCCTCTCAAGTGCACGGTCCCCAGAGCAGAGGCACTGGGTTTCCTCTCCGCTCAGAGATGGCTCGGCAGCTGCAGCGCCTCCTGCGGCACTCTCTGAGGCTTGGGACACTGGGGGAGGACAGCGCAGCGGGCAGTTTGGTGGGCTTGGGAGTCAGATCCTGGGTCCATTCCTGGCTTTGCCACTTCCTGGTTGTGTGGTCCTGGGCATGTTATTTAGTCTCTTGCTAAACCTCAATTTCCTCATCTGTGAAACAGGGAAGATATTAGCACCTAACTCCCAGGACTGTGTTAGGGTTTAACAAGATGAGAACTTAATCCCAGGAAAAGCACTGGGCCCAGGGCCTGGCGAACAGTCACTGATTACTAACTGCTAGCTCAGATGAGCATGTCATCCCCCGACAGTGGGCAGAAGCTGCCAAAGGAGAACCCTGGGAAAGGCACCATGTCTGAGGGGGCAGGAGAGAGGTGCCACTTTGTGTCCACAGGCCCTGGAGTCCACATGCCTCTGCCAGCCCTCTACTAGTATGTGTGGGGCGGGGTGGGAGGCTGGAGGAAAACGCGCCAGAGACTCTGCAGGGCGGGCAGCAGGGTCCACTTGGCTTGCACTGCTCTGCCCGCTGAGGACCCTGGAGCCTCTCCCACAGGAAACCACATGGTCAGCTCCAAGACCTCCTGAAACTTGGCGACGCTCCCTGCCGGGCCACCACCTCCCAAGTTGGCTGGGTGGTACACAGATCCCTGGGAGTCCAGACCCCCCAGGCTCGTCAGTCCTGGCAGAGGGGCGAGGGAAGTGAGGGATGAAGGGAGCTCTGTGTCAGCAGGATCCGCTCTGAGTGAGTCACTCTTTAGCTATGGCCCTTTGGGCTACCACAGTGTTATTCTCCTTTTCTAGGAACTTGGTGTGCAACTTGACTACCCAAAAAGAAAGGAGGAAGAGGAACCCACAGCAAACCTCACATAACCCCAAAAGGGGCTTTCAGATTTCAACCCGCGCCTTTCATCCACAGCAGGGCGAACTTGCCACTGTGCTGCTTGGCAAACACTTCTCCCGTTTCCTCCCCCGGGAGCACCCTGTGCTGTGAGGACCGGGCAAGGCCTCCAGCTTGTCCGCCTGCCTCTCCAGCTGGAGTTAGGGCCTGGCCTGAGGGGCATGAAGGGGTGGAAGCGCCTCCAGGTTGACTTTGTAAGGATGAAAGCAAGGTCTGGAGAGGAGAGGGGCGGGCTCTGGACTCTCAGTGTGGGTCTCTCTGCACCACACCACTCTGCCCTCTTCCAGAACAGCTGGGAGTCAAGGGAGAGGTAGCCAGAACCTCTGTCTGCCCAGCACAGAAGGGATTGTCAGATTAAAGCAGTGGTCGGCAAACTCATTAGTCAACAGAGCGGCAAACCATGGCTCGCAAGCCGCATGTGGCTCGCGAGCCGCGGTTTGCCGACCACTGGATTAAAGGACTACAGCCAAGACGAAGGGTCTGAATGAGGTACTGGTCCTCTGCAATTGGAGGAAACACACACACACACACACACACACACACACACACGCATTACTCAAGAGAGGTGTGACCTTCGGACTACCTTCCCTGACTGAAGGGGCCTAGAGAGCTGAGAGGCGGAGATTAAGAGGCTTGAGGCGCCGGGTGGTCACAGTGCAGGAGCCCTGAATGTGCATTCCTGCCACCCTCGGGGTGAGCAACCAGATCCCTTCCAAGATCAAGGCCCTCTCTCCAGCTGCTGGGAGTGTTGGTTTCTGACTACTCGTAGCTGTGTCCTTCTCGGGGAAGTGCCCTTATCCAAAGGAGACTGCCTAAGCTTACGCCCACCCCGGGCATGGGCCACATTCAGTGGCTGTGGGTGCAGGGCCCTGTGCCCCTTGCCTTGATCTGGGACATCTGAAGGGCTACCTGGCTCTCAAGCTTTCCAGGCTGAGACCATGTCAGGACTGTACCAGAGTTCAGCGTCTGCCTCTGCCCGATCCCGCCCCGCCTCCCTGAGAGCTCTCCCAGTAACACTGCACACACATCTGAGTCTGCTTCCTGGGACCTTGACCTATTTTGCTCATCTGTCATTCCTTCACCCATGTGTCTTTTTACAGTCACCTACTGAGCACCCACCAGGCATGGCCAACGAATGGACCAGGGAGGATCTCTGCACTCCTTCCCAGAGCTGTGTCTGCGGCCTTGAAGAATCCTTCCTCATATTCTATGCAGCAAGAAAATAGAAGCAGGCATCCCACCTCCACCACTGGGATTCCTGGGAGAAGTGGGCTGTTTTAAGCCAGAATCCCCACGGGAATCCTGAGGGCATGGGATAGCTGGTAGCTGTAGCATGTAGCCTGCTCCAACCCCACGGTTACCTCATGAAGGAAGAAAAGCAGGTCTCACCTTTTATTGAGCACCATGTTCCCGAGCTTCAGGTCTCTGTGCACAATGTTTTTCTGGAAGACAACAAAATGGTTTGCATCATGAAGGTGCGTGAAGGTAGGATAAAACTCTGTGACATGCCTTTTAAGGCTATGCCTTGATTTGTTTTTTTTGTTTTGTTTTTAAAATATATATACTTTATTGATTTTTTACAGAGAGGAAGGGAGAGGGATAGAGAGTTAGAAACACTGATGGGAAAGAAACATCGATCAGCTGCCTCCTGCACACCTCCTACTGGGGATGTGCCTGCAACCAAGGTACATGCCCTTGACCGGAATCAAACCTGGGACCTTTCAGTCCGCAGGCCGACGCTCTATCCACTGAGCTAAACCAGCCAGGGCTCTGCCTTGATTTGTAAGCCACAGGCAGACCAGGACCATTCTAAGATCTCATCAGCCATGTGTATGGATGGGGTAATAGGTGAGTCCAGGCAATCGCTGCCCCACCCAGGATGAGTTCCCAGCTTTCTCCCCTCAGGGCAGCAGCCAGTGGGAAAACCCAGTCCTCTCTCCACCCCATCAAACATGTTAATGAAAAGCTGAAACCGGTTTGGCTCAGTGGATAGAGCATTGGCCTGCGGACTGAAAGGTCCCAGGTTCGATTCCGGTCAAGGGCATGTAACTTGGTTGCGGGCACATCCCCAGTAGGAGGTGTGCAGGAGGCAGCTGATTGATGTTTCTCTCTCATCGATGTTTCTAGCTCTCTATCCCTCTCCTCTCTCTTCCTCTCTGTAAAAAATTAATAAAATATATTTAAAAAAAAAACACAAAAAAAAAAACATGTTAATGAAAAGCAACAACAAAAAACAACAAAAAACTAAGCATCTGCCTGGAGCCGGAGTCAGAGATGAACTCTCCTGACTCTCCTGACTCTGGAGCCCAAGTCTGCAGGCTTGGCCTACAGAAGCTGTGAGCCTGCAAGAGGCTCTCCTAACCTGGGCACTGGAGTACCTGACACCCCTAATCCTAGGAAAAGCTCAGAGGTAGGCTGTGGCCCCAGTGGATATCTCACAATCATCACCAAAGATGGGAGGTTCATGTTTAGTTCCTCGCCCGAGAGGGATCCCTGCTCTGGGTTCTGCTCTGTGCCCATTGCAGCACCCCCGCTTCCCAACCCCCCGGATGGTGGGCTGAAGCCTGCAGCACCGTGCCTCCCCAGGCATACATGTCATCTGGCCATTTTCCTTCTGCACACTTCCAAATATTCCAGCTGCAAAGCACACCTGGGTGCGGGCGGGACAGAGCTGCTTCCACTCAGCAGCAGCAAGAAAGGTGGCTTTCTGTGGCTTGTGGACCCAGGATGCTCTCGGGCCCGAGGAGGGGCTGCAGAGGGGCGCAGCCTCACCTGGTGCAGGGCTTCTACCACGCGCACCACGTCGTAGAAGATGACCACGGTCTCCCGCTCACTGAGCCTCTTCTCCTTGATGACGTAGTGCTGCAGATTGATCAGGTCGGCGGTCTTGTCGCTGAAGTCGTGCGCACAGAGGCAGTCCAGAACGAGGCAGATGCGCTTCTTCGTCTTCTTAACCATTCGGCTGGATTCTGTGTCCTCAACGATTTCACAGGTACGGTCCTGGGAGGCAAGGGGGCTGATGGAGCTGGGGCCAGGGCTTTGGGACTCTCCTCTGGAGCCAAACACACAAAGCAGTGAGGGAGCCTGGGAGAAGCCTGCATGTGTGCAGGCGATGAAGGCCTGAGGCCTGGGCAGCATGGACCATGGGGCAATGCTTGGCTTCCCATGTACCAGTGCCAAGCTGAGCAGGGGATGAGGTTACAGTAGCTCAGGTACAAGCTTCATGCTTTGACTCTAATACTAAGGGTTTGGATCAGGGCTGAGCATTTAAAGCCAAATGGTCCCCTGAGACCAGAGTACAGGCTGTAAACTCAGGACCCTGGACACTCTCCCCTCCGCAGCACTCCAGGGATCCCAGCAACGACCACAGCACACTTCCTTCCAATGTCCAAGTGGTGGCTTTGAAGTGTTTTGTGTGTCCCAGACTACTGATTCACATGAAAGAGGGACTCATGGGCAGCCACGGAACAGTGGGTAAGAGTATGGCTGTGGACCTGGGGCAGTCTCTGGTTCCTCACCTGCAAATGGGAGCCGGTAAACCCTGCCTCACAGGTCCCTGGGAGTAAGACAACCAGGCTGAGTGCTAGACACCCCTCTCCCCATCCCCAGCCAGGCTCAGTAGGTGGGCCCTGCTACCAACACTGCACAACTTGCGGTTGCAAGTTCTGGACCCACTCCCTTGCTGAAAAGGCATTTCAAGTAAGAAAAAAACAGGTACAACACGGGGACCTTTATCCTACCAGCTTGAGGAGGCCCTCGGTGTCATCCAGCCCCTGAGAGCTCCCAGGACTGAACATCCACACCTCTTGTTCTCCCTTCCCCAGAGACCCAACAGGGTCTGGCATGCAGATAACTCTAGAAACACTAATCACCCAGGTTCCCTTGTCTACAATGATATGAGCCAAGGCCAAGCTTTGGAAGCTGGCAGAAAGGAAGTACTAAGAAATCACAATCTCCCTCAGTTCGACTTCATGCTTAAGGGAAACACTAGTTTTCAGAGTTGCCTAATGATACTGAGTTACCTGTAATTGTGCACCTCAGAATGAAGACCTTAGTGGAGTGTATGTGTGCGGGTGAGAGGCATTCTAATTTATTTTATTTCAGGAAATCAAGCCGACAAGGAGTTTTTATTGCCTGAAATAACAGCCACGATGAGAGTGCAAATGGGGCAGCTCAGTGCTTTGCACACTCATTCATCTTCCCACCACCGAACAAGGTGGGCATCATTGTCATTATCCCCAGGTCAGAGATGAGGAATCTGAGGCCAGGGGACCTGAGTGACTTGCCCGAGGTCATACAACCCGACCCCAGGATTGCTGGCTCCAAAACTTGTGTGCACCACCCCTTGCCACCATGCTGCCCTCCTGTACCAGGTCCATCGGAGCAAGAAGGGGCCCTGGCCAGTGTGTCTGGCTAAGGGCACTGCAGAGGCCCTGCTGAGTCCTGAGTAGGCGGCCTCCTGGGCATCTGAGCCGCTTCTCTACTTCTGAAGACACAATTTCAGTTCCACCCTGAGGGCTCTTTTCAGGGTACACATTGCTAATTAGCACCTTTCCTGAGGGACCTGGGACATCGGAGCACGGGCTCGGGGACACTTGTTGAACAAACTGGAATGCCTGGGCAGACAGGACTGATGGCACCAAAACAACTGAGGTGGCTCAAAGTGCCCATTCTTCCTCACAGCCCTCCCTTCTACCCTGGCCAGGCCAAATCCTGACAAAACAGTAGAAAGAGCCTGTGTCTTTAAATGACTTCCTGCTTTCTTCTTTTCTCAGAAAATCAGCTTTTCAAAGAAAGGCTGAAGATGCGAACTGTGTGCCTTCCTGCTAGGCTGTGATCATCACAGCAGGACTGTGGGGCTGACCCAGTCTGACCTCTAGCCCAGCGGTCGCCAACTGGTGGTCTGCAGACCACTGGTGGCCGCAGACCACTGGTGGCCCGTGAGGTCTGAAATGTTGGCAACTGCTGCTCTAGTCCGCCCGGCCCAGAAAGTCATGAGTATCCAGCACGCAGGTGTCACAAGGGTGAGCTGCTCCAAGTACAGGTGTGGCCCTAGCAAGTGCCAGCCCAGGGTAGAGGGGTCAGGGAAAGGAGGGGACAGGAAGCCACTCACCTGGAAGAGCCCGTGGTGGTGAACCACGCCATCCTGTGTGTGGAGGAGGGAGAGCAGAGAGTACTCGGTGTGTAACAGCATCTTGCCTTGCCTCTCCTCTTGGCTTTCTATTCCTTGGTCCCCCCTCTCCTCAAGGGTAAGGATCTTTAGGAAGGCACACAAACACAAAAAAGAAAAACAACCCAAAAAACCTTACTTTACAGAGCAGAGTGACCAGAACAGGAAAAGCAGGGAGTCACGTTCTCCCATGCAATACTTGCACACACAAACTCACACACACACCTACAAAGTGCAACAGTTTTTCTTAATGTGATGGCAACGTAATTTATGCACAGATAAAGCTCGTTTAATCAAGAGTTGTTCAGAGAGAGGCTGTGAACTTGATTGCTTCTCAGGAAGAAATGGTGCCACTCTTGCTCACAAGTGGTGCAGGTGCGAAGGGAGAGAAAAGGGAGCTGGCAGGATGGCCCGAGTCTCCGGTACCCTGGCTGCCAGTGCCTCACTTACCTTCAGCTGATAGAAGTCATCTGTGCCATCTTTCCTCGCCAGACACTGCACAATGCTTGGCACCGGTGAGTTGCCCAGACGGGGACCTGCGGCACAGAGAGCAGCTGGCTTACTGCTCAAAAGGCTATCTATAGTGGCACCATCACCACGGGGTCTTTGGCTAGTTCTCCTCAGTGGGCACCACTGAACTCACCCCACAACAGCTCTCCTGGGGGAGTTTTCATGGTCTTCCCTCCAAAAATGGAGGGTATGTATGCATCTGCCTGAGGTACACTTGGCTTTTATAGTCCCATTCTAAAAAAGAGGGGTTTGCAACAGTGGGTGCAGGCTGGACTCTCTGAGGAGCATGTGTCAAAAAGAGCTCCTGGCTGCAACATGCCCCTCTGAATCAACAACTCCAGGGTGAGAATCCAGGAAACCACAGTTCTGACAGGTTCCCACGGTAGCCTGACAGAGCCACCTGGCCCGGGTCCAAGGACCAGCTTTGGGGAACTTCGTATTTCTAGAGAGTATACCGCTTGTTGTCCTGTGAGAGCACCCTGCCTGAGCTTTCAGGGCATAAAGCAGATGATGTCACCATGTCACTGCACTGCTAACAACTTGTCACAGTGCTCCACAGCTTTTACTATGCAATCAAAACTCCTTTTTGGACATCCAAGGTCTTGCATGATTTGGTTCCTACCCATCTTTCTAACTGGTTGTATTTCCCACTCCACTCACCACACTCTAGCTACACTGGCTTCTTAATTCCTAAGACAGTAAGCCCTTTCCTGCCTCTGGGCTTTTGCATTTGCTATTCCTTCTGTCTAGAATGCTTTACCCCTGCTTTTCACATGGTTGGCTCCTTCTTATCCTCAGGTGTCAGCTCAATGTCATCTCCTCATACAGAATCTTCCTGATCTATACTATCTCCCAGCCCTTCTTACTCTCGCATCACCTTGTTTACTTCCTTAAAGGCACCAACTGGGCCTCCCAGTGATGATCTTGTGTGTTGTTTACTGTTTCTTTTTGCAACTAGAGTGCTAAGTTCTGTGAGGGCAGGGACTGGTCTGTCACATTCACTGCTGCACCCCTGCAAACAGCACAGGTCTGGCCCAGAGTGAGCACCACTGACTCACTGAATGACTGCAGCTGGAACTCTCCTGTATCCATAAGTCCAGATGCTGTTCCCCTAGCAAAACTCACACCCAGCCTCTGGCTGCTAGGGAGTCAGGGTCCCCAGAGCCCACCCCACCTGCAACCCTGAGCATAAACAACTGGGACTTGCTGGACCTCTAACATCATGCAAAAGGCTCAGCTGCTCCTCTGGACCACTGGGAATACCCAATTCTAAAGGATTTCTGTGCCAACTTTACAGTAAGTTTTAGGGACTATATTGAACACTTTGTGAAATTAATCGCACTCTCCAAGAGTGGTCCACAAAGTGACTTGGATGGCGCTTGGGATTCAATGCAGCTTGTGTGTTTCCCGTGGGTGACATCGTAGGGGAACATATAGTCTAGCTCTCAGCTAAGACTCATCTAAGGCTGGTGCCTCTACAACAAAGGTGACAACTCTTGGTACAGGGTGACCTCAAGCTCCGGATCTTCTACTGGCATAAACAGACTCTAGTTAAGGAGGTGAGGCTGGGCCAGACCAAGGGTTGGTCAGGATCCCACACTGTGGTGGGTGTGTCACTTCACTCTGTACATCCCGGATCAGACTGCGCATGCCAGTGTGCCCTGCCCCTGCCCCAGCACCCGCTCACCCAGAGAGGAGAGGCTTACCCAGGATGAACGGTCCAGCTCTCTTCGCATTATTTCCAGAAATCCCACTTCCTAGAGCCTTCGCCCTGGCCGACGTTTCCCCAGCCCCTCTGTCTGATGCTCTCCGCTTCATCCTCAGCTCTAGACAAGACAGAAAGAGCCCCTCTCACTGAGAAGCCAGCGCGTTTCCTTACGCTAACCCAGCCTCCAAGTCTCTGACTTGGGGATGCGTCACACAGCTGCTGCTGCTGCTGCTGCTGCTGCCACCTCCTCCCCCTCCCAGAGGAGAACTGAAGGTTCCCGGTGACAAAGAACCAGGGCTCCTTTACTTGGGATTAATTAGGGGCTTGAGGGAGTATACTGGTTACAGAGGTGGGCAGCCAGCTTGCCTCAAAGGGGCTGGTAAAATGCAGAGAAGAGAACACCGGGCTTTGTGCAGATGCAAATTGGGTTCCCCAAGAGATCACCACAGAGAGGAGAGCTGGCTGGGAATTTACTATTCCCAAAGTAAGGCCTTCCCCCCAATTTCTTATAGCCAGTGGCCTGAGGTACTGATTCCTGGGTCCCACTCCACCCCCAATGTTATGACCTCTGCGGTGTGGTGGGGTGTGGGCCCCGGGAAATGGTGAACATGAGGCCCAGGGGTTCTTATGCCCAGAAAGTATACAGGTTACTACTGAGAATCTCCTCTCTCCAACTCCCCTTGACCCTTAAGTCCTCTCAGATGGAAGAACATCCCAAAGTTGTCAATGGGGGCGGGGGCGGGGGCGGGAGAGGGTTAACCTTCCTTTCTTTTAAGAAAAATACTGTACATTCAGGAGCCAGATAAAGAACACCAATGGAGGTCACGATCACTATGATTTGCCTGGTAATCCCTATCTCCTCCAGGGTTAAAACAAAAGGTTGACACAGGAGCCAGATGCTAGAAGATGTACACCTCTATACATGGATTTTTAATTTGTTTCTAAAATATGTATTTTTTTTGATTTCAGAAAGCAAGGGAGAGGGAGAAATAGAATCAATTATGAGAGAGAACCTCATTGATCAGCTGCCTCCTGCATGCCCCACACTGGGGATTGATCCCGCAACCTGGGCATGTGCCCTGACTGGGAATCAAACCATGACCTCCTGGTTCATAGGTTGACGCTCATTGAGCCTCACTGGCCCGGCTAGAATGGATTTTAAAAAAGGAGTCACTCCTTCTAGCTCTCTATAGTTAACATCTTGGGAAGGCAACGTTCTGGAGGTGAGGCGAGGAAACAGATGCACACAAATATGTTCCACAGAGCGGGCAGAGGGCCACAGGGATGCCCAGGGAAGGCTGGCTGCCCAATCCCAAGGAGACGCTCTGGCCCGGGGTAGGTGAGGGGGCTCAGGGGAAACTTCTCTGAGGAGGTGGTACTGGAATGGGCCAGGCAGAGGAACCTGGGTGAGCAAACGTACGAAGGTAAGAAATGGCACATAAGCAGCCAACTCCAAGCAGTTTGTGTCACTGGAGTACACACTGTGCAGCAGGGAGTGAAGAGAGGTGACCAGAGGAGGGGCCAGGACCACATCTAGGGGACCTGATGGCCATGTCAGGAGTGAAAACTTTAGAGGTTTAACACTCAGCCCTAAACTTCTGTAATTTTTTCTTCATACAAAAGTAATTGGCATTCCCTGCAGAACACTAGAAAATACAGATATGCAAAAATAAGTAAGATACCCATGACCTCACCACCCAGATGTAATCGCTGTTAACATTCAAGCAGACTTTCCTGGGTATGTTTGTATAGGTGTGTGCTTACAGTGTTCATTACAAAAGTTTGGACCACTCTGCCATACCATTTGTAAGCTTCATTTCTCCTACCTAAAATACATTGCAACGGTGTATTTTATGGTATGTAAACTCATTAAAGCTGTAAACAAACTAAAATAAAACACCATATTAACATCCCCGCATGACAATATTCTTCTGTAGCATCACTTGAAATAGCTGCACAGTCTCCTTGGTAAGAATATATCAAGATTTACTGGACCACACCCCTATTCATGGACATCTACTCTTTCCATTTTTAAATATTTTTGTTAACAGCCATACACCTACATCTTGGAATACTTGTCTCTCCCCCTCAAGATAAACTCTAAGAAGTGGAATTGCAGGGTCAAAAGGGGAGCATGTTTTAAAGGTGTTTCACATACACTGCCAGGCTGCTCTCAGGGAGGCTGAGCCAATTTATATCCCATCAGCGGTGTGGGTGAGTAAGGCCCAGGAACTGCCCCAGGACTATGTCCTTATTTTAAAGACTGCCAATTTGATGGGCAATAAAAAGTATATCATTGTTTAAATTAATAATTCCTTAGTTATTCATGAGGTTGAACTTATTTCACATGCTTACTGGTTGCGTGTATTATTTTTTATGAATTTCCAGTTCATATTTTTCTATTTTTTTTATTGCTGTGTATTAGTTACACTAGTTTTTAGAAACTATACATTAAGACTATAACTGGGAACAACAGGGGAGAGGTCAATGGGGGGGGGGAAGGAGACATATGTAATAAATACTTTAAACAATAAAGAATTTTTAAAAAGAATATAACTGGCACAGGATGTTGTTTTTCTTAATCTTTTAACTTTTTAAAATGAAAAAAAAAAAAGGTTAAATGTCTATGTAATTAAACAGTTCTCTTTTCCTTTAGCTTGTTTTTGCTGTTATTCCTAGAAGACAGTCTCTAATCTGAGAACAGGTGTGGATCCACTAGTCAGGTTACTTTAACTCTTTACATGCTGTCATTCTGGTCCTTCTTCTAAATCCCAGGAGACCGACTCCAGCAGTGAGCTGAAGTAGGAGAGATGGCCTAATGTACTTCCCGCTCCTCTCAGGTTGGCTTCCCATCAAGCCCGTTTGTTTCAGAGCTGTGTCACTGAGGAGCAGCCCCAGGGTTTCATTATGAGAGAAGCTGGGACCATGTAACGCAGCAGGCCCTGACAGTCCACAGATGGAGAAGCCACCAGGCTAGGCTCAGCCTTGACTTCTCCCAAAGCTCATGCTGGAAACAAATCCAAAATCATTCACACAAAAGCAGGGAAAAATAAAACAGCTTCTAGACTTCATAGCTGGGCACATGTGTCTAGAACAGTGATCCTGTCCTTTGCCTGGCTAACTTCTATGCATCCTTCTCAATTTAAGTATCACTTCCGTAGAGAAGCCTTCCTGGACAGCCCCACCACCAGTGGGTCCCAGCTAGTCTCACTTGGCATCCTGTAATTTTCACTTGTAGCACTTTCCATATTTTATGGTTATATATTTATTTGTGTGTTTATATGCTTAATGTCTTACCCCCACCACTAGACAAAAAATTTCATAAGAAAAAAACACACCCTTGGATCCCAAGTGCCTGGCCCCGCAGATACCCCACGATGGCTGGATGTCTTCCCTCCAGGTGTGGGTGGTTCTCACAGGTCAGCAGCCCTGAGCTGTCCTGGTAGATAAGCTGGTTTCACGCCATTGTGGCCCTGTCCCCTTTCTAACGGAGCACTAAGCCTCCCCACTTTCCCTGGTTCCCTGGAGAGCACCTCAGAGGCCTCATCATATCTGTATAGACGCTGCTGAGGCGCCTACGCACAGGCATGGTCTAGACTAGACAACAGTTTGCTGCGAGCAGCTGCAGCACAGACAATGAGTGGGCTCAGCCTGACCCCACCCACCCCACTCAAGATTCAACTCAAGCAAATGGCATGGGAACTGCTCCAAAATGTAGGCAGACAGAAGGTTGGGAGCAGACGGGCAGGGAGAGGAAAAAGATGCTGCTGGCAGGGGAGGGGTAGCAAGGCTGCTTCCCTTCCTGAGCATCCCTTCTTGCCACACAGAGCTGGCGGATGCAAAGGAAGCAGCGTGAGGAGGGGCGCCTGGAAAAGCAGAAGCTGCTGCAGGCTCACTAATGAGGTGAGCAAAGACTGAGGACAGACCCTCGTGCCTCCCCCCTCCACTGATGCACAGGGAGGATGTGCCCCACTTTCAAATCCTCCTGATGTGTCCCCCTTCAGAGGCACACCTGCAAATGGTACCAATGCTTCCTGGGGGTATTATGGCTTCACAGCAAGATCTGCAATGTGGAAGCTCTGGCTACTCTGGTCTCAGAAGGACTTGGGGCCAGGCTCCTCCAGAGACACTGGTCCTCAGGTGGGGTGAAGAGCCCTGGCCCAGCCTGGCTAAGGGGTATCCATTTGCTGGTGCTTCCTGGGTGCACTGCTCAGCTCCCCAGGAACTTAGCAATCTGGGCTTGGAAGTCTCTGGAGCTTTAAATCTGTCAACTATTCGTGTGGTATCCTCCCATATGATGGCTGGTTCCCTTAGAACCTGGACTCAACAGGAAGCTCAGGGAGGCAGCAATGGGGCTGAGGGGTGGAGGCTGGGAAGGAGGCACTGAAAGAGAACCCAGCGTAGCAGCCCTGCCTCCTGCAGGTTGTGCTCCTCAGTCTGAATAGTGGGAGCTGGGGGAGGGGGGAGGCAGGGGGGTATTGTTTGCTTGGCCCAGCCTAGGGAGCAAATTGTGGGCCTTAGAATAAACTCTGTGACAGCCATCATGGCATGCCCAAAAGAGGGGAGGCCTACCCTACCTTGTCAGTTTGGGGCTAAGGTCATGTCACCCCAAAGCTGCTCCCATGTGCAGAAAGTTCTGCACTCAACCTCATCCTAGGCTTCTTGCTCTGGGTTCCTGGAGAGATGTGTGACCTTGCAAACCAAACGGTAAAGGCGGAGTGCAAGGGCAGTCCCTGTGACCTCGGCCCAGTGCGGCATTTGCTGTGTGTGCATGTGTGACAACAGCAGCTGGTATCCACAATTTGTCAGCAGCCTCTTTTTGTGCTCCTGCTAGGAGCCAAAGGACTGTGCCTACACTGCAGGATCAGGCTGAGCCAAAGCCGTCAATGTTCAAGCCGTTCCTGTCAGCAGCCCCTATCCCTACTCCCATGTCTCCTGGGTCCGTCAAAATAAAACAAACAAACAAAAAGCTCCTGAGCTGTACAGACTTCTGTCCTTTGGACTGTACCTGGGGCAGTGCCTGCTGAAGCAGGGCCCCATACTTCTGTCCAGCCCACCTGGCACCTGGAAATGCACACAGAACTCCCACCCATCCCTAGCCTCAATCCTATTTGCCACAGGTAAAGCGGCTGCGTGTCTAAACCCACAGCAGCTCCCAGGAGGAGGCCAGAGAGAGTCTCTGCTCACAGGACACCAGGGCAGCAGAGCAAAGTGGTTAGAGCAACGTGTGTTGGTCTTCTACCTGTCAAACCAAGAGAAACTCGTATAGCACATGGGGGTGAAAGGACTGGGGGTTCCAGCTGTCCTGTGGGTGGCCCCTCCTATAGCTCAGGCTGAAGGGATCACTATCTTGACCTCCATAAGCCAACTGGTTGGGAACCTCTGAGTCAGAGCAAGGGTTGGATGAGCCAAAACCTGGGTTCAAAGCCTAGCACCATTACTTAGTAGTGATGAGATCTTGGAAAAATTATTTGTTCTGTATCTGCAAAATGGTGTGCAATATCTACCTTCCAAGGTTGGTCTAAGGATGGAGTGAGATAGTCCACACAACAGGCTCAGCAGAGTACCTACTGGCACATTGTAAGCATTTGAATTGTGCTGTTCGCTTAAAACACAGTAGCTTTAGAGGGAAGGTAGGGGAGGGTGGTGGTAAGGGGGAGAGATCAACCAAAGGACTTGTATGCATGCATATAAGCCTAATCAGTGGTCACGGACAACAGGGGGGTGGGGGCATGCGTGGGGAGGGGTTTGGGATGGGAATGGGGGGATGAGGACAAATATGTGATACCTTAATCAATAAAGAAATTAATAATAAAAAAAGAAATTAAAACACACACACACACACACAAACACACAGTAGCTTTAAATTTCTCCTGCCCAAAGAGAAGGGGATAGTTAAGTACTGAGTTAGGAAGGTGGGGAGCAGACGGAAGGTAACCAGATTAAAGGCTGAAGAGACCTTAAACCTGCTGTCTGCTAGCCTGAGACTACAGGCCGGGGGTCTGATGGCCAGCCTGAGTGACATCCTCAACTCAGTGTGGGGGAAAGGAGAGGCCTGGGCATTAGGTGCACTGTGGAGGAGTAGAGCGCTGTGGGCAGGGCCAGTGCATTCTGTAGCAGAGGGCAGAATACAGTTGCCTTGTGGGCCAAGGGGAACACCTACTCTTTTGGGCAGAGGCATACCTCACCTCATCGTCTTGTTTTGTTCATTGGTCTATGGGGAAAGCAAAGGCTGGAGTACCAGCTGGCAATTATCAACTTGGGCACAGTAAGGGACCCCAGGAGGATGAGGCCATCTCAAATGGGTCCTTCATTATGATCCAGTGATGGAATTAAGACCTAGTGCCTCTAGACCAGCCGTGGGCAAACTACGGCCCGCGGGCCGGATCCGGCTGTTCTATCCGGTTCTCTTGCTCTCCCCTCCGCTCCTTTACTTTGAATTTATATTAGTTCACACAAACACTCCATCCATGCTTTTGTTCCGGCCCTCCGGTCCAGTTTAAGAACCCATTGTGGCCCTCAAGTCAAAAAGTTTGCCCACCCCTGCTCTAGTCCAAGATCTCCTGGAACGGGACTGGGGGAGTGGGACAGAGCACATATACTGGGCCATAAAACTTATACTATCTAAGGACATAACTTTTGTCATTTTCTGCACTTGTCAAAATTACTGAATGGTACAATTAAAAGATCTGTGAAAGTCACTGTGTGTAAATAAATTAATAAAAAAGCAAGCTGCAACCTTAACCAAATGGTCAAAGTTAATACCACCAATAGCAGAACTGACATCATGTTACTCCTAATATGATGCACTTAGAAAGATACATCATTTATGTTACTTTTTTTAACCAAAAATGCATAAACCACATCTGATCATGAGTCAAACCCAAATTGAAGGACATTCAACAAAACAGGCCTATACGCTTCAAAAACATCAATGGTGGGTAGGTTTTTAAAAGGCGGAAGAACTATTTGAGATTAAAGGAGACTAAAGACATATGACAAGTCAATGTGATGGGTCATCCTGGGGTGGGAGTGGGGCGGAGGGAATTATAAATAATATGACTCAGTAGCCCAAGTTTGTGGGTTTGATCCCGGATCAGGACACATATAAGAATCAACCAATGAATGCATAAATAAGTAGAACAACAAATTGATGTTTCTCTCTCTCTCTCTCTCTCTCTCAAATTTTTAAAAATTTAAAAAAAGAATATGATGAGGCAACTGGAGAAATTTGAATATGAACTGTGTATTAGATAACAGTATTGTGTCAATGTTAAATTTCCTGAATTTGAAAATTGTATTGTGGAATAGCACAGGATGTAGGAGATGGTCTTTGTTTTTTAGGCAACAGATGCTAGTGTATGGGGGTGAAGGGTCATGATGTAATTTACTTTCATTTCAGGTGCCTGGAGACAAAGGAGAAAGTGCAACCTGCTGAAAAAGCTCCCCAGACCCTGGAGGAATATGCTGTCCAGATTCACAGGTTCAAAGGGATTTCTGGTGGGTACACAGCCCACAGTGGCAGAACTTGGAATCTCATACTTGTTGGGCAGAGCCAGCCCGGCATGAACAGAAGTTCTGTCCTGACCCCCTTTCTTCCCCACCCCAAACACTGTGCTAAAGGAATGGGGATGGGGGTGGGGGAAATGCCTTTGTGCAATCTCCAGGTCTGCCACCTGGTGGCGTCTTTCTGCAGCTCATCTTCAAAGGGTTTCTCTTGGCACCAGGATGGGGCACTGCTCTCCAGGATGCTGATCAGGAAAGATGCAGGGATGACTCCATTAGAAGGCCCCACCTCAGCTGCCTATGTAACTGGGGCTGGACAAACAGATTCCAGCAGGCTGCACTTGGTCCCCTGCTTGGGGACCTGGGGCTGCAGTATCTGTCTGTCTCTGCTGTGGGGGTCTTCCAATATTCCCGTGGTCTTCAGGAAGAAACAAATTCCTCAGTGAGCCTGGCTAGACCCAGGCTACCTGTCCAGCGTCACTGCCCTTATATGCTTCCTACATCCAGTTGCACCAAATGACACAATTCCTTGAGTGTGCAATGAACAGGCTTGCCTGCCCTATTCTTTCTGTCTGGTTTGTCTTTCTCCCTTAGTCCTCACTTGTCACCTTTTGCACCAAGTCCTCAACTCCTCCAGCTCCCAGGGCACCTGAGCCTACCTGTCCCCTCCTGCTGTGCTGTACCACTGGATTACCTTCCTGATTGCCCCTACCCCAGGTTGTGTGCAACCCTTTGGGAGCAACCCCAATTCATCTCTGCTTCTCTGCACCTCGCCCAGTACCTGGAAAACTGCTGAATGAGAAAACGAAGGGTGCAGAACTGTTTGTATACCCAGAAGGCACTAAAGCCCATATGGGGCAGAGGACAGAGCTTGAGATTACCCAACTAGAAGTCAGGGGTTGGAGTGGGACCCAGAAGAAAGCATGGATGGCCTACCAGCTCATGGTAGGAGACAGAATCCAGGATCAGAGAGATGGTGGGTCGGGGGACGACATAGTGGTAGGCAACTGGGCTGTAGTAGTGCTGGGAAGAGTCTGTCCAGGAAAAGTCTCGTGTCAGAAATGTCTGAGTGCCTGAGGCAAGGCTTTCTAGGCTGGCTGATGGCCAGAGGCTGTGCTTAGACAGTGCTGAGGAATGAAGCCCATTCACAGCATGCCTACAGTTGGGCCCACCCCCTCACAGGCAGAAGGACAGACCAGCCCCCTTTTTGCTGAATTCAGCTAAAAGATCTGCTTTCCCACAGTAAGATGTGGAGCGCGAGAGTGACAGCCTGGACTGCCCCTTCCACCAGTGACAGTCCTCCTGGCCACTCCAGGTTTGCAGTGTGAAGGCTCTTCTGTTGGTCAGAAAAATTCCTACCACTCTTACTTCCCCCAGAAGAGAGAACTTCTGGCCCAGCCTTGTGTTTAGCTGACTGTACCTGCAATGAATGATGAGACTTGAGGTGAGCAGGGTGAAACCTGAATACACGATCCAACTAAGATGATCTGTGGATCCATGCTTTATAGACCAGACCCCTCCACACGAGAGGGAAAACAGTTTCCTCGAAAACTTCCTACGCCCCTTTCTGGATGGTGAATTTTGGGCTCAACCTACTGGGAAGCCCCACCTGACATTAACTAACTTTGTACAAGGCTTTAAAAGCTTACAAAGCACTTTCAGATACACTATTGTAACTGACTGGCCCCTGCCCCCAGAATATATGTTCTAGAAAAAGAAAATGAAGCTCAGAAATACTGAGAGACCTGCTTAGTCTCCTGGCTAGTTGTTGAAAGAGTTCACCTATGTGAACACAGGTTTTCCAACTCTTGAGTCCCACATATTTCTACATGACCACACTGCTTCCTTAGCTGCTTTCTCCACCTGATGTCCGCTGTGGTTCTAGCATGCCAACCAGAGAGGACAGCACCCTCTGGACTTCCTTATAAGCAATTATTCTCCTGGAATCAGGGAGCTGTCAAGCCAGAAAACTGCAGGTGAGCAGGGAGAGAGGGGTCATGCTTGTCCCTGGAGGAGGTGCATTTCAGGGCCCCCCTGGAGAAAAGGGCTGAGTCCAAGGCAGGGTTAATGACACATCCTCCCACCAGCCAACAGGGCAGTGTCCTACACACCCCCCTGACTCACACACTCTGGGAGTCACCCCCACCGCACCTCGATATTCACACATAGGTGCTTCTACCAGCGCCACCAACTTCCCTACAGGCCTATTCTCCGTCGACAAAGCCAGCCCAGAGAACCAAGAGGAATTGACAGAACCAAGTGTTTCAGATGATGGACCAGTTACTCACATGCCAGACGGGAAAGCAAGTTGGATTTTGGGGTCAGGTAGGCCCGGTTTCAAATTTCAATTTGCCTCATTCACTTGCTTTGTGACCCTGAAACAGTCACCAATCCTCTGTGAGAGTCACCTCCACTCTGTGGGCCTCAGTTTCCTCATCTCTAAAGTGGGATGACTGAAGGATCAGACAGGATGTTGTGGGTGGTGGTCTCGAGGGCTATGCTGGATGAAAGGTGAGCATTCCCTGTTCCATGCTGAGTAACCTTCCTGGTGACAAGTCTCTCCAAGCAAATACCTTTTAAACTATCATTTAATGGGCGTCTACTGCTTGCCAAGAACTGTTCTTAGTGTTCCTGAGATTTTCTTCAATTCTCACAACTTTATGAGGGAAAGATTCCCCCCTTTTACTGATGACAAGTCAAAGCCCAGAGATCCTGGCCCTGCTCACCTGCCTGGAGGAGGCTGTCTGCGGTCTGTTCTCTATTCCCGCTAGCTGCCTGGAAGGGGGCTCTGTCTGAGGGCTTTTTCTTTTGAGTTTGAGTGACAGCCATTTCTGAAGCAGGCATGAACCTTTTCCTAGGCAGCCTGAAGGCTATAAGCAATCTCCCTAGGAAGTCCCTGGAAGCCATTTGCTTCTGCGCTCAGGATGGATGTTGGGGGTGAGGAGGCGGATTAGTAGTCCCTAGGCTACAGCCAGGACTCCCTGATGACAAAGATTCATGCCTGTGCTGTCATCGTCACTGTTCCAAAACAGTGTGATGATTTTGTTCCTTTTTAAAATGCAGGATATGTATAGCTCTAATTTGTCAAGAATATATAACATCACATCATTCTTCAACCGTGCTTCACTGCCTCAGGGGTACGGAGTGCACTGCTGCGTTCAACTAGAGTTCCTTCTTGTTGCTCAGGGTGAACCCCACCCCCTGAAGCCCTGCTCTCGGGCCTGGGGGTGAGTACCTGCAGCAGCCAGAGAGGAAATGACTCAGCCAGTGGGAAGTGGGAGGGGCAGTCAGAAAGAGGGCTCTGTGCCCAGCTGCTCCCCCAGTCCTCGGTCACTGCCTTTCCTCATAGGACTACAGCATGCTGAGTTCAGCAGTCCTGGGGGCCTGCAGGGGCCTGAAGACCCCGCCACTCACAAGAAGCCCAATGTCTGCTGCTCACGGTCCAGCTCTAGTCTCCTCCAGGAGGCAAGGTTACGCACACAAGGAGACACCGTAATCAGTGATGTCCGTCTTTACCCCACTGCCCCGAGAAATCCTCACTGGGCTCCTCTGTGAGTTCCATGAAGGCTGGGGGGACAGACTGGAGGCTAAAGGCCCCTGTCCAGGAGAACGTGTCTCAGAGTGATTCTGGAGAAAAGGCTCCAGGGCTGTGCACACAGAGGTGGACCCGTAGACCCCTCTGGGGAAAAGATAAACAGCATAAGAAACCAGTTCTTGCAGATGGGTCACAGGACCTCAACCAGCCGCCACTCAAAAAGCCACCAGAGCAGAATCCAGGGCAGCATCACCAGCTCACCCCTCCCAAGGGCCTCCGGAAGCAGCTGATGTGACAACAAATAACTCGTCAGAGGAGGAAGGAACAGACTTAATAGCTCTTTCTAAGCTGTGCTGCCCTGGTATCTCCCCCTCCAGCAAAGCAGCCTGGGGATACAGCGAAGAACACTGTCTTGGGAGACATTCCTGGCGGCCTCTTGGCTCTGCAGGGGAGGGGGGCTTCTGCCATGAGCAGTGATGGCAGACTGAGTCACTGAGAGCCCTCACCAGCATGCCAGCCTCCCTACAACTAGGGGACCCTGGCATGAACAGATGACAGGGAGGTCCCTCAACTCAAACCATCACTTATTACTTTGTGCAGTGACAAAGCCCAGCAAGAAGGCCTGCCACAGGGTCCCATGTGGACTTCAGGTTCTTGCCACTCACAATGGTCCAAATCAGGCAGGAGTACGTAGCAAGCGACTAAAGGAGGGCTGGCTGAGTCTGAGGGCCACCTTTGTGTCCACTGTGTGACCTGGACACGTGTTTCTCTGCTCCTGTTTCCCACCTAGAGAGAGAGACAGTGATGATTCACACAGGTTCCCTGAGGACTGCTGGGAGCCAGAGTGTGGGAGGCACTCGACAAATGCTAAGTTTCCTTCTACCCCAGATTTCCAGAGAGACATACGGGAGAGCCCAGGCCTGGCCTAGGTGCAACGATTCTCTCTTTTTCTACTGTTTTTAATAGCAGAAATCACTACAATCATCTGGTGAGAAAGGCAATTAGGACTGGGGCCAGCAAACTGCCTTTCCTTAACTGCCTCTATCAAAAATTAAATTCAATTAAACTCCACAATTTTGACAATGAACAATACAGTTCACTTACTGTGGTTTTACTGAATACTGCTAGCAGTGGCTGCTCAGAGGGCAGGATTACAGAGGCAGACGGCAGGCCTGGCCATCAGAGTGCCCCTCAGTGGGCCATTCAGAGGGGTGGGCCGACACGAGGGCTTCACCTGCTCGCCCCTGGGAGGCCAGCCATGGCCAATCCCAAGGGCCGCAAGCCTCCAGGGACAGACACTGGCAAGCAAATGCTCCTTGTATGTCTGCTTGCCTGTGTCTCTCGAGAGGGTGACACAGGCAAGGCCTGGGGCCTTGTCCACCTGAGAATCCTGCACAGGCCCAATAGGTGTGCAGAAGACATGCATGAAATAACAGCCAACAAAGTAAAAGAAAATGCACATGCCTGGGGCCCAGCACTGCCAGTTCTAGGGATTTATCCTACAAATATACTCACACCAATTCACAAAGATTAATTGCTCCAGGGTCTTCATGTGTAGCAGTAAAAAAAATCACAAAAGACAAACACACACACACACACACACACACACACACACACACACACACACCTTCAGACAGGTCCACCAAGAAGGGACTGGTTCACTACATCGTGTTCCATCCAGACAATGGAATACTATGTAGTCTTTAAGACTAAAGCCACACCTGCTGATAAAGATGTCTATGACACACCACATTTTTAAAAAGCAAAATACAGAACTATTTGTATAATACAATCCCATTTGATTAAAATAAAGATTATATACACCTCTGAATATACATAGGAAATTTCTAGAAGAAACTTAACAATGGATACTTCCACACAGTACTAGGGGCTTAAGGAGAGGAGGGAGAGTGTTCTTTTATATGCTTCCATAACTATTTTACCATAGACTACTATAAAACTCTAAAAATTTTCTGAATCCATTAAAACTGTTAAGAGCAGTAATGGAATCAGGGGAGGCGGGGCCTCCGAGAAGGCACACAGAGGGAGTATGGCCCGAGAACATGAGTATGAGTGTAAGTGCCCTAAATGTACAGGTCTGTGTGCTGACCCCAGGCTACATCAGGAGAATGGGGGGTGGGAGGGACAAAATCACCACTGCTGGTACACTTAAGCTCTCCCAGGTAACTTGCAAACATAAGGAACTTCCTGCTTGCCACCTGGTATCCAAAAAGGCTGGGAGGACCACCAAACAGTTTAAACAGGATACCTGGAAGCTGGCTCATGACACAGCTTTTGGGACAGTTACAGACCTGCCAGCGAAGAGCTCATCTGGGCCTCTCACTAGTGCTAACCCCTGGGTGCTGACTGCAGGCCAGACACTAGCTGAACCTGCTATAGACAGTAACACTCGTGTCTAATCCTCATTACTACCTTAGCAGTAAGAAGCATTATGTCCATTTTATAGAGGAGGAAACTGGGGCTGGAGATAGGAAGTGACTTGTTCAAGGTCACTCAACTAGCAAGTGGCAGAACTGCTGGTTGACATGGTTGAAAGTCTCCTAATCCACTAGTCAAAGGGCCAGGCAGGTGGGTGTGTGGGTGGGTGTGTGTGTGTGTGTCTCGAGGGTGGGAGGGGTGGGAGGGGGGATTGTTTCCAGGCATTGGCGGTTTCCATTTTCTGACAAAGAAGGGATTCCTTCAGCTTTGTCAAGGTCCTTTCCAGCTCTACGGCTCTCTGAGTCCAGGTTCCATGTGGCTGGCTCCCTGGGACCAGAGTCTGGCTAGGATGAAGGAATGGGATGGCATGAGTTCCAGAGTCACACAAGTGTGGGCTGGCTCTTCCTTGTTGGCTGTGTAACAGTGTACAGGTTATTTAACCCCTTTGAGCCTGGGGGTTGTCCTCTGTAACAGAAATAACTCCTTCTTCCTTAAATGTGAGAAGAATTCAATATGTACTGCAGAGTACTTAGCCAAGGACCTGGAAGATGGTGGGGATCCTTCCTTTTTGGCTGTTTTCCTTTGTTCCTTCAGGAGAGACCACCTTGAGAGTGGAGTCAGAACAGAGCACACCCTGTGGAACTTGCCACAAACACAGTAATGCCAGGAGCTCATTATCAACTGCAAAACGGAGTAGGACTCTTGCCCCCAGAGTTGGCAGATGCCAGCAGTGGGGCTCCAAAAGCCCCACAGAATTTTGGGCTACAGCACTCCAAAGGTCTCCCAAGGGGATGAACTCAACCGAGCCTCTTCCCAAAGCACCTGCTGTTCCCTGATCACACTTCAAACCAGCTCTGCCCTGAACCCAAAAACAAATGACAAAAGAACACCAGTCCTGTTCTTGACACTTCCCATGGCAATGTCCAGGCCACTTTCTCTTCCATCTGGTACCTGGGGTCAGGGACTCCCTAAAGGCTAGAGATCCTCTATCTCTTTTGCCAAGAAGACAGCAGTGTATCAACATATTCAGAGGGGACAGCTTCATTCTGAATGACAAGAGACCTCATTTTTGCTACCTCTATGCTTTCCGACAATTAGAGTTTCTTTGAATCAATCAGGCCTGTATACTGCTATATTAGGGAGTCTAGACTCACACCCAGGACAGACAGCCATTAGCCAAAAGGGAATGACTATCACTGGGCTGTAGCCCCCTTAGGAAGGAGGCCCTCAACCCCAAAAGTTTACTTTTGCTTTCTGGGGGAAAAGCAGGCTGCTTCAGCTTATTAAAAGGGGCCCAGGGAGCATTTTCTCAACCCACTGAGATTTTGCTTCCTGGCAATTGTTATTTTGGCTCAAATAAATTCTTTTTTTAAAAAAATATATTTTATTGATTTTTTACAGAGAGGAAGAGAGAAGGATACAGAGTTAGAAACTCTGATGACAGAGAAACATCGATGAGCTGCCTCCTGCACAGCCGCTACTGGGGATGTGCCCGCAACCAAGGTACATACCTTCAGTCCGCAGGCCAACGCTCTATCCACTGAGCCAAACCAGTCAGGGCTCAAATAAATTCTTAAAAATCCTTTAAAAATGGGGGGGAGGGTGACTAGAAATTCTATTAATAGCCTATATATATAAAAGCCTAAGTGACCGGCCAACCAGCTAACAGCCCAGTAGCTGTGACACATACTGACCACCAGGGGGCAGACACTCAACGCAGGAGTGGAAACCATAGGCATGGAAACATAGAACAGACCTATGAATTTCAGAGGGAAGCGGGGCAGGGGAGAGGGCGGGAAGAGATTAACCAAAGATCTTATGTGCATACTAGAGGTTCAGTGCATGGATTCGTGCACGAGTGAGGTCCCTTGGCCTGACCTGTGGGGATCGGGCCCAAACTGGCTCTCCGACATCCCCTGAGGGGTCCCGGATTGTGAGACCTCTTTGAAGTAGCAACCCCTCTTCTAGAATTTATCCTGCAGATATTTAAGCTGGGCAAGATCACATGTATACAGAGAGTTACTTCAGCTTTGTTTGGAGAGCAAAAGACAGAAAATAACCTAAGTACATCAGCAGAGAGCCTGTTGAATAAATGACACACAGATGAAGACACAATGTAGCCTCAAATGATCCAGACGTGCATGTACCAAAGCGGCACCACCTCTAACATAGTAAGCAAATCAAAGCAAGCAATAGCATCCTTTCTCCTTTTAGGGATATTGATTACAGATCCCAGAGGTTATGCAGCGCTGCTGTGGGCCAGGTGACCTTCAAAGCCACAGTCTCACCTGAGCAGATGGAGGAGAAAGATATGCTCCTATTCAGGCCACTTTCTTTTCCACGCCACAAATGCAAGGAGAAATTCTGTGGAGAGCTCCACAATTCCAAAGGGCCTGTTTGAAGCCTTGCAGACCAGCACATCCTTCTCCAGAGCCCAATTCCATTCAAGTCTAGCTCTACACTCCCCTTGAGCTCAGGGGGATAAGGACACTTCCCTTATGGTTGAGTGAGTCCCAGGGAGCCTCTGGCTGATACCTCTCCTTCTTGAAAAGAGGGACTGAGTCCGCTGACCCAGCCTCTGGAGTAAATGCAATCTCAGGGTCTCTTTCTGGATAAGATCTCCAGGGAGCAGGGAAAGCCATCCTCCTGGGGGTAGCTGCTGTGCAAGACCTCATCAGACTGTCCTTTGCTGAATTTTCTGGATGGCGTCAGACTGAAGGGCCATTTGAAGGCAGAAGAAATTATGGGAGCTTTTTAGACTCAGCCACTTGAGTTTCTGAAACATTGAAGAGTTCACCTCCCCAGGCAAATCGGCATGGAGGGAAGGTGAAAGAAGGGAAGCTGCCCTTCTCTCAGGCACTGACTCACGCCAAACCAGAGGGAAGCCTGGCCCAAAGCCAGACAGGGTGCCAAAGACTTCACAACTGTCCCGTGAGAGTGTGCGCAGGGCTTACTGAATAGAGCTGGCAGATTTCACTGGTCATTGTCTTCTCCCAGCCATCCTATCTCTACAGTATTATTCACTCTGTCACCCAAGCCAGGAACCTCTGAGTCACCTGTCACCATTGCTCCTCCCTTAATCATCACTTCCAAATACTCCCAGAGTCTAGTTGATTTCCCCCCAAACAGCCCTCTTTGTCCTTCTTCTCCATCCCAATTGCCTCTGATCCAGCCCCACACTAATCCTTGCTTTGAATATTGCAACAACCTCTTATGGGTACTCCAGACTTGCTTTCTCCCCAATCCATCCTCTACCCACAGCCAGGCAGCTCTTGGGAAGATGCAAGTCTAATGTTTCCTCCACTTAAAGCATCCCATCACCAAAAGAATAATTAGTTCAAGCAGTTTAGCCCTGGTGCCTACTCCTACAGCATGTCCTACAGCCAGGTGCCTTCACACCCTGTGCTTGAACCTCTGTGGTTCCTAAAGTGGACACACACCAGCACATAGCCAGGCCTGTGCCCTGCTGCTCCCCTGCTTGGAGTGCTTCATGCACCCTCAGAAAACTCTGCTCACCCTTCAAGATCCAGTTTAAGCTCTAAGGGCTCTCCAAAGTTCTCCCCAATCTCCTCATCTTCCAGGGGAATCAGTCTTTCCTCTGGGTTCCCACTATATGCTGCACAGACTTCTGTGAGAGACTTGCCAAGCTCTATGCAAGTGATAATTGGTTAGGAGCTTGCCCTGTCCCTGCTGCCTACCGCTCTGCTCTCCTTCTGCCCCCATCACCCCTCCACCCTATACCTAGCACATCCTCAGCAACACATGGGAGCTTTGTGTGTGTGGAACTCAAGTTCTGGATTTTGAGCCATCACACACAGCAATATGTTTCCTGCTGATATTAATTCAGATACCAGACTAGGTCACTAATAAGGACACACATGGAAGAAATTCTAAATACTTTTTCTCAGCATTCCTATTTCTATTTTAAAAAATGGTTCTTTTAAAGAGCCAAGCTGAATCATTCGAATGGCTCCTATACAGATTGGGTAAACTCCCCACAGATTTTCTGTTCAGAAGAAGTACAATAAAAGTCTGTGATTTTGTGATGCCTTAGGACACTTCTGACAGCTCAATGGGACACAGTTCTAGTTGCCACTAATTGCATTGACTAGTTCTTGGAAGTTCTTTTCTGCAGCTTGTAATAACAGCTAACACTTGGTGTGTGTTAAATGCGCAACCTGCCACATCTTACTAACCCTCACAACTGCCCTACTAGGGAGGGGCTCTGAGGACTGTCCCTATTTCACAGATGAGAAAGCCAGGCATGGAGAGAATAAGTAACCCTCTAGTGACTGGCAGGGCTGGAATTAGAACCCAGATATGACTGCAGAGCCAAGTAGGCTCTTAACCACTACAAACTGCTGCCTTCCCAAAACGTCAAATTAAAGGCACAATGGAGCAAATGCAGGACCCCCTACAACTGGCCTTCTGAGAGGGCAGCTTACCTCTCTAGCTGCTCAAGCAACCTGCAATCCCAGGAAGAGAGGGCCACATGTACCAGAGCATGTGGTATTAGCAGAGCAGTCCAGGGCAGTGAAGGGAGCTTGTCAGCTGCCACTGGTAGCATACAGTGCTTTCTCAGCAAAGACCCACCACCCTAGCACCAAGACTCCACTCTTAGAGGCCTGCAATGGCCTCTGAAGAGGTCTGCAGTCCTTTAGTCTCTCCTCCTCCTTCCTCTTCCGCTGGGACTCAAAGGAGACAGTTCTAAAACTAGATCCAATTATGACACTCCTTTGCTTAAAACTTTCTCACAGGCTCACCATGGCCCTTGGCACAAAGTCCCAAATTGTTAACATGGTGTTCCCTTGTCAACCTATACTGCTTTACCTTGCACCATGTTGACTTTCATGCCACCATATGGAACAGTCTAAGGTTTCTGGAATAAACTATGAGTGTACTGGTCTCTCTCTAAGTAGGACACCTTGCTTCTTCACTCTCACCTGGCTAGGACTTCCCATCCTTCTAGATACAGCTCCCACATAATCACTTTGGCCAAACCTTCCCAAGACTCTCCCCCTACCCAGGCTGAGCTAGCAGCTTCCTCTGCTGGACTCCCACAAAGCCTCTTGTTCCTGCTGCTACTAGCTTTTTCAAACCACATTCAACTATCTGTCTATAGGGCAGTCTCCCTTTACCAGATCATAGGCTTCTTCATATAAGAATAATAGCTAACATTTACTGAACTCTTATGTGGTAGATGGTGGTTCTATGTGTTTTACATGTATTAAATTTTTAAATCTTCCTAACAACTCTGTGTTATCACCCGTTTTAGAGATGAGGCACAGAGAGGTTAAACAACATGCCCAAGGTCGCACAGCTAGAAAGCTGCAGAGCCAGAATTTGAATTCAGGAAATCTGGCTCCAAAGCCATCTCTTTAAAAAAAAAAAAAAAAAAAAAAAAAAAAAAAAAAGGTATTGATTGATTTTTTTTAAGAGAGATAAACATCTATTTGTTGTCCCAGTTATTTATTCATTCCTTGGTTGCTCCTTGTATGTACCTGACTGGAGTTTGAACCCACAACCATGGCATATAATGAGGACACTCTAATCAACTGAGCTACCTGGCCAGGGCTTCCAAAGCCCACTTTTAACCACTATAATATAGGTTACTTGCCTCTCCAGGCAAGGATACTGTTGTTGTCATGTGGGAATGAATGAATGAATGAATGAATGAATGAGGGCTATCTCCAGACTGTCTAGATCTAACCCACAAACAACTGGCACAGCAGGGCCATCAGAGCACTGAAGCAGCTCAGAAGCACTGTTTACAAACAATATTCTGCTCTTCCTTATCTCATGAAAGCTAAGCCAAGAGGGAAAGGAGCCCAACCCAGAGTGACTACCCTCTTCTCCACTGCTCTCAAAACCGAGCAAAGCCAACCGGTTTCCTCCCGTGACTTAAAACAGAGCAAAGTCTATCCTGCCACAGAAGGCGGCTGTCATCTCTTCCTTCCGCCAACAAACCGGCATCAAACCTACGGAGTGGGGGTGCGCAGAGAAACCCAACGCCCCCACCTACTGGCTGGAAGGTGAGGCCAAGTGGCGTGGGAATGGGCGGGCCTGACCCGACAAGACAGGTGAAAGACTGACCACAGCACTCTCCTTGAAAAAGGCCGATCAAAACATAGCACTAGCAAGCAGGTAGCTCTGACCCGCACCTGAACGCCGCCCGGGGAAGCGAAAATTCCCCAGTAGTGATGGTGCCCGTGCCAACGGGTGAGGGCTGCCGGAGGAAGCCCTGGCTGGCTCACCCTGGGGACTCGTCCTAACTTTCAAGTCACTCTCGGATCGGGAGCGAAGCATGGAGAGGCAGAGGGATCTCTTAGGGGAAACCTGGCTGGTTAAAACGCCGGTGCCTTCACTTGCGGGCGGAGTGACTCCGGGCAAGGCTGGCAGTGTCCACCTCCCAGGGCTTCCGCAGGACTAGGGTCCCCGAGGCCCCCGGACCCGGCGCGCAGCAGCTCCCGCCCCCGCAGCCCGGGAAGGGCAGACCCCAGCAGAAGGGGGGGCATTCTCTGTTGCCATTTCTGTCACAGCCAGACGGCCTCGGGCTGTCACCACAGTCCCATCACCACAGCCGCTGAGGCCCGCCCAGAAAACCCGCACCCTCCGCCCGGATCCCCGCTCCCGGACCCCCGCCCTCACCTTCCCCCGCTGCTCAGCGCTGCTCGCCCATAGTCCGTAGCCCGGAGCCGGGACTGCTCGGAGCTCCGTCGCGGGGGGCCGGGCCGGGGCCGGGCCGGGGGCGTGGGATCCGCTCACCGCCGCCTCCCAGCGCAGCAGCCCGAGCCGCCGCCGCCGCCACCGCCGCCGCCTCGCTCCATGGCTGCGGCGCCGCCACCTGACAACGGAAGTGACGCACAGCCCCCTCCTCCCTGCCCTAACCGCAGCCCCGCCCCCTCTCCGGGCCCCGCCCCTCGGCCGTGTCTTCGGCCTCACAGCATTGGGATTGGCCACCATCTTGACGATGGGCGGAAGCCTTCAGGCTAGAGGCCAGATTCCAAATGAGGATTGGTTCGGGGTGGGGTCCGGCCGAGACCTGTGAAACGATTGGAGGCTGAGATGCTAAAGGGGCGGTACTTACCGCTTATCTAAGTCTGCGGAGAGGCTCGGCCTGAGGCACCGCCCCCGCCCCGACTCCACCGCACCTCGCGTGCCCTACAGTGTCGCCCTGCCAGGTTTGGAGAAGTCTCCAGTAGTTGGAAGATCGGCCAGTTGTAGTGTATTTATCAGAAAAATGGTTCTTCCTAGATCCCCATTTCTCGGTTTCTGGAGTTCTGTGCGGAGAGCGCTGCGATTAGATTCAATAAATGACAGGAATTCCTGTCGAAGCCCTCACAATTCCTTTTCCTCTGGGCCCCTCGCTTTTGTTGAAACCCGCTTCAACCTGAAGATCCCTGAAGTCTTGACCAGGGAGGTTTACAGTGAACAGTTCTATTAATGATTCCAGTCATCTAACCTCAGCCCCTCCTGTTGCAGTTTCGGTCCCTTTCTCCTCCTCCTCCAGCAACCACGCCCTCCATGAATCAGCTTCTTACACCAGCAGATGAGCCCTTTAAAGGGATTGATTGCATCAGGCTGGTGACTCACTGGGGCCCTCTGAGAGCCTGGCTTCCCTCCCCTGGCATGCAGAAGCAACTAAAAGGGCTCAGTGGCAGCAGCACCCGCGACCATGGCCGTCACTTCTTTGTTTCAGAGGTGCGAGCTGGGGAGCTTGCTGCATATGACTGCCTGATTCCTGGGTGTCTTGCCAGCTGTCCCTTGGGTCACTCTGCATCCATGTGTGGGCACACGTGTCCAAACCTGTGTGCACTGCTGGGTTTTACGAGGGCATGTGGCCAGGCACTTACCTGTATGTGCATTTGTCATCTCTATACAGGCAGTGCCAGGACATGAGAGTTGGTGTATGAATCTGCCTCCTCCTGTGTCTATCTGAATGCCTGGTGTTCACTGAGCAGATGGGGCTGAATAACAACAGTCATCAAAACAGCTCCCACTGGGGGTCACAACCCGTGTGGAGCACTTTAGAGACATCAGGTTAGGAGTCTATTTACAGATGAAGAATCTAGATCTCTGAGATGGGAAATAACCTGTTCAAAGACACACAGCTTATAATGGCAGGGCTGTGGTCTGAACCAACTCTGGCAGATTGTGAAAAGATTGGATTTGAATTCTTACTTCACTCCTTACAAGCTGACTGATGAGTGTAAGTTCCCCAACCTTCTCCACCTGTCAAAATAGGGATAACACTTCAGGGGATCACTGTGAGCATTCAGTGTGTGGAAACAGCTTCTCACAGGACCTGGCGAGTAAGAGTGCTTTACCCGCACCTCAGTTACAGAGCTCTGATGAAGTGGATGACAGGAAGTCAGGCACAAAGAAGCCAGCCCCTGCCCCCAAAGCTCTCCTCTCTGACAAAGGGAAAAGCCTAGGGATTCCGGAAGCCCTGACTCTGACAGGAATGAGTTTTGGGTTTTCCAGAGCTCTAATTATCAGCTAATGAATCACTAGGAGCTGACACCCCCCCACTCCCCACCCCCCACCCCCAGGAGACTTTCAGCTGATTCAAAATATAGGATTTTAACAAAGGAGAGAAGGAGGAAGAGAAAGTGGGGAGGAGAAGAGGTCGTGAATAGAAACTAAAGGTGCCAGCCAGAGGAAATGAAAGGACACCATCATGAGACTGTTGTGTCTCACACACACACACACACACACACACACACAACCATGGTGACATACTCTCCAACTCTGGGCATACTGGTAGACAATACTGCCAAAACAAAGTGATGCCTGTGACAATAGCATGAGATGGTTGTTTGATGAGGTATAGGCAGGTCTGCCTATCGCAGAAGGAGAGGAGGAGACCTTCAACCCCGACGAGCTTACTCAGCCTTCTTAAACCCAGCAAATCCTTCTTACTGGCTGGCTTCTGGCTTCTCTTTGTGGCCAAGCCCCAAGGCCTGGGTATGGCAAGTTTTGAGTGACTGGGATCCAGCACTGAGATGAGCAGGGCACTGCTTATCTTACTCTGTCATCTGTGTGATGTCAGGGGTGCTGGGGAGCAGAATAATGTAGTGTAGTATCATGGCGTTTGAGTCATACAGACCTGAGTTCAAATCCCCGCTTTGCTGTTCACTAGCTCTTCGACTTTGAGCAAGTCACTTAACTCTCTGGGTCTGTTTTCTCATCTGTAAAATGGGGCTATTAATATATACCTCCAGGGTTGTTATAATGATGTGATGAGATGATTCTTTCATTCCACAAAGATTTGTGGGGGGCCTGCTAGGTACAAAGCACTGAGCCAGATACTGGTGATCCAGTGGGACCAAACAGACTACATACAGCTCTGCTCTCCCGTAGCACATAGGGCCCTGGCACAGGGCCTGGCACACAGTGAGACTCAACAATCCATAGCTACTTATGATGATCATCTTGGCATTCTGCCATTAACTTAATCATGGGAGCTGAGGAGAGTCCCCTCCCCTGAGGAAACTAGGCCTGTTTCTTCAACTATGAAATGACAGGGTTACCCACAGGAAATACAAAAATGAGGTACCTACCTGCAACTGTGGGTAACAGGGTCAGAGTTAACACAGTGGAGTCTCAAGAACGTGAATGGCCCGGCTGGTGTGCCTCAGGAGGTCACAGTTTTATTCCCAGTCAGGGCACATGCCTGGGTTGCCCGCTCGATCCCCAGTAGGGGGTGTGCAAGAGGCAGCTGATCGATGATTCTCATTATTGATGTTTCTGTCCCTCTCTCCCTCTCCCTTCTTCTCTCTGAAATCAATTAAAAATAACATAAAGCAAAATTAACTGCATTTGCTAGGTTCAAAGTACAACAACAATCAGTCTCATTCTTTTTAAAAAATAAATATTTATTTTATTGTTTTCAGAGAGGAAAGGAGAGGAGAGATATTGATGGGCTGCCTCCTGCACACACTGGGGATCTGAAACACAGGCATGTGCCCTGACTGAGAATCAAACCGTGACCTCCTGATTCATGGGTCGGCGCTTACTAGTAACAACTGAGCTATACTGGCTGGGCATGCAGTTAATCTTTTAAAACTGTTTCCTTCTGTAGTACTTGTTCCTGGGTACTGTTAAAGTTTAGGTTGAGAAAATATGTAAAGTAAAGCTATATTGAGCATCTATCACACACACACACAAATGACAGAGTCAGACAGGATCAGTGGTTTCCAACCTTCTCACTTCAAAGCTTCTTTTAGTATTTTCTCTCCACAAGAGCCTCACTTTTGGCAAGATTTTGTCTCCTGTACAACCTGCAGCAAGCCATTTCTCCCTTTTTATTAATTAGAGCCTCGTGTCACAGCCAGGAGAGTTTGTGATCATGAGGAGCAAGCCAGGTGACCACCATATTGTTGGTGGAATTCCAGCCCAAAGCAGAGACCAAGCTAGCTTGGTTACTTTTCACTTACTCTGTACTGTTTCTCTGGGTCCCTCTGGAACATTGATAAGAACTCAGGGGACCCCTACTGCCCTCAGGGATCCTTCAGCCAGGGATGCCAGACTGGAACTCACTGAACTGGATGTTCTCCTTCAAGTCCCCTCCAGCTGAGCTAGAGCTGTTGTATCAGGGAGATGTGAATGTCAAGCTGCCTGCCCACCCAGCTCTCCTCTGAGCCATGGTAATTGTCCCCTCCTGCCAATGAAAGAGAGAGACCCCTGTACTCTTCTCTCCAGGAACAGGAGGAGAGGGAGGGGACATGCTGTACCACCTGAACGCTCACAATTCCTGAGGACTGTCATCGATGAGGCCCCCCACATTGATGTACATGCGGGCTTGCACAAAAGCTACAACATGAGTCTCACAAAACCCAAACTCCGATGGGGTGATGACATTTGAAATATGTCTTTTATCTTTCCCTCGGTGTCCCTGGGCCTTGCCTTTATGCAGATAGCTAGGTTAATCTGCATTCCTTACGTCAGGAAACAACTGATACAACAGAATGCAGAGTTCATTTTTAGCTTCTGAATTCTAAAGGCCTAGCCTTCAGGGAGGAATGGGAAGAATTTCTGAGCAGATACAAATTTAGAAAACCGTGTAACAGGGGCTCTGGGAGACTGACTTGGGGGCAGTAGTCCCTGAGAATAAAGATTCTCCTCAGCCTTGTAGCTGGAGGGGATCAGCTAGGCCTCAGGGACTGGAAAGCAGGAAAAGTTGTGCCCCTTTTCCTGGTGGAGTGCCAAGAAGTAACAAAACCCTGTCAAGAAACAGCTGTATGTTGCATTTGGGCACACAGGGCCTAACTAACCCGAGACCTTAAGAATTTAGGCCTGGGGGAGGGGGGATAAGGACACATATGTAATACCTTAATCAATAAAGAAAGAAAAAAAGAATTTAGGCCTGGCTGGCCTGGGAAAAGTAGGATAAAAATCTGCACATTGAGACGGAGATGGGTTACACTTGGAGGGGAAGTCAGGAGGTCTTTTGGTCGGGGAGGAGCAACTCAACAGCAACCTGAGTGGGCTGGTGACCAAACACCACAACAGAACCCTCGTGGACCTATGCAACCTGAGTGCATTGAAAACAAAAGGCCAGAACAACACGGGCCATCTCAGTGGATGCTAATGTGACGGTGTGACCACCAGATCAGACTACCTTTCCCATGCTTTGGCATCTTGAAAGGAAGTGCCCTAGAATTCAACCAATTCCAAGAAAAGTGGTGGTAGTGGTATGTGTGTGTGTGGTTCTGATGAGGTAGTCCAAGGACAACACTTTGACCAAGACTGTGCTGGAAGGGCATGCAGTGACCTTGGGCTGCTAGTGCCCAAATGAACACTCCTATCAAATCTCCCTCAAGAAATAACAGCATCTTAAGGTGAAGGGCCCTGCCTAACTCAACTCAGACTGGATTTCAGTTCTGTGGTTCTTGACCACCTCTTCCATCTATATATATAAAAGCCTAAGTGACTGTTTGACCGGTAGCTATGACACACACTGACTACCAGGGGGCAGACGCTCAACATACAGGCATGGAAACATGGAACAGACTGATGAATCTCAGATTTGTGCACCAGTGGGGTCCCTCGGCCTGGCCTGTAGGGATTGGGCCGAATCCGTGCACCGGGTCTCCAACATCCTCCAAAGGGGTCCCGGATTGTGAGAAGGCGCAGGTCAGGCCGAGGGACCCCACCCGATCATGAATCCGTGCACTGGGCCTCTGGTTAGATTATGAGCCCCTCTCCTGAAAGGACCACATCTTACTGTCAATGTGTACTCAGCATAAGGCCTGGCCCACAGCGGCTGCACTGATGTTTGTTTGATGAAGACAAACCTGCTAGTGCCACAGGACAGAGCTGCTTTTACTGAGATGGTTGATTGCCTGTGGGAGGGCTGGTATGGTTGCAAAGCAGTGACAACAAAGACTTGGATTCTAATTTCCAGAACCCTTCTTCCCTGAAGACCCAAAGACTCTGAGAATTGGAGCCTGATTTTGTGCTGTTGTTGGATGAGTTCCCACACTGCAGGGGAAGGCTCAGGATTACTCCATCTACTCCACCTCAGGAAACAGCAATGAGACTAACAGCCCCCTCAGCAGGGAATCTGAACAGAAAAGCCAATTTCTATCTAACCAGACTGAGGGACTCTCCTATCACAACTCTCAGACTTTGCTGACTATTAGTACTGTGTGAGAAACTTACAAAAATCCCATGCCCAGGCCATCCCCGATACCAATGAAATCCGAATAGATGAAGGTGGGACAGGTGATTCCAATGTGCAGCCAAGTTTGAGACCCAGCACCCTAGGACCAGTGGTCGGCAAACTGCGGTTCACGAGCTACATGTGGCTTGCGAGCCGCGGTTTGCCGCTCTGTTGACTAATGAGTTTGCCTACCACTACTCTAGGACACAGGACCAACAGGGAGCCCATACTCATCAAGAAATGCATGAGGCACACACTTGTTTTTGTCTAAGTTTAATTTTATAAGAAAAAAGACACAATTGCAAGAAAAATGGGGACACTTAGGGTGGCTGAGGTTGAGCACATTTAATAATCCTCACTGGGAGAGGGTTGAAAACAATCGGACAGATTCCCTGAATCAGTAAATCATCGACTCAGATGCAAATGGTCAAAAGGGGGGATTGTCATCTACCCCAAGGCCACAGATAAATAGGATTGTGGATCCCAGGGTGAGTCTGGGAGGTGTAACACTGTGAAAGGCAGCTGTGATAGGTGTTGTCTGCCAGATACCAGTTTCTGGGCTGGCCCTACTCCCTTCCCAGGTTCTGGGCAGGGATAGATGGCAGGCAGTTGGCTCAGAAGAACTCTGGAGGAACCTGAGTGGTGACTAGGGCTTGCCGAAGGGACAGGCTCATTTATGCTTTTTGGTGGGAAATTCCCGCCGGCCCTGCCCCAGGCTGCCAAAGTTGCGCACACGATGGATGATCTGCAGCTGCCGCTCAATGGTCTCGGTGATGTTCACGTCATCTGGGATGTGGACATAGCGGACGTTACGGCCTGTTACAAAGAGGTCATCCAGCTCAGCCTGACGCCCCCAACGGTCCGTGTAGGTGACGTTGGCTAGGCGGATGTTCATGAAAGCATCAACGTTGTCTATGCGTCCATGGGCCACGCTCTCATCCCGCAGGTCCACAGTGGTTACCTGGCCCTGGAGGCCCTGCAGCAGGATGATCAGGCTGTTCTCGGAGATCGTCCGTTCCTTCATCGAGTGGCTCACTGCCATTTTCCCACACTGCTGGCTGCTTGAGGGAGGAGCACACAGATGCGAGCTTTAGCAGGCTAGGGGAGTGCATTTGCCAACTCACCTCCATCAGGTTATAGTATAAAATCCCCAGCACAGATTTCCCCAAGTTTGCCCACCTTCCCAATTTTTGAGTCTAGAGCACCCTTATGAGCCAGGTGCTTCATGTACACACCTCAGAGAATCCTCTCACCACCTTGCAAGCCAAGGATTACTTATATTCATTTTATAAACAAGGGAAATGTGGCCAGGAGAGGTTGAGTCACTTACCCAAGGTCAAACAGTTGATAAATGGAGGTGCTAGGATTCAAATCCATAGCTACCCTATTCCAAAACACACCAGGGGTTCTGAACCCTCACCATAGCTTAGAATCACCCAGTGGGTTTTTCCTAGCCGCTACACCCCAGAGGTTCTGATTCATTTGGTCAGGGGTGGGACCCCGGTATCCTATCTTTTAAAAGCTCCCCAGGTAATTCTAATGTGCATCCAAGTTTAAAAACCACTGCTCTAAGATGTAGTTTATACTCTTGCTATTCAAAACACGGGTCCATGGACCAGCAGTTTCAGCATTACCCAGACATTTGTTAGAAATGCAGAATCTCCAGTCTCTCCCAAGACCTTTTGACATGCATTTTAACATGAACCCTGGGTGAAATCACCAGTAGTTCTCAATCATCAGAATCACCTGGAGGACTTATTCAAACATATTGCTGGGCCCCACTCCCAATTTCTAGCTCAGAGGGTCTGAGGTGGGGCCCAAGAATGTGCATTTCTAAGAGGTCCTCAGGTCTACATAATGCAGCTGCCATGTAAGTAGAAATTTAGCTCATTAATTTAAAAAAAGTGCATATAAAGCACAGGTTTTGAAGGCAGAGAAACCTAGGTAGGAATCTCCACTCCACCCACAAACTCTGTAAACCTAGGACTCTTATTTAATGTCTCTGAACACTGTTTCCACATCTATTTTTTTGTTGTTGTTGTTAATCCTCACCCAAGGCTATTTTTCCATTGATCTTTTAGAGAGAGTGGAAGAGAGAGGGAAAGAGAAACTTTGATATGAGAGAAACACATTGATTGGTTGCCTCCTGCAAGCGCCCTGACCCGGGAAAAACCTACAACCAAGGAAGTGCCCTTGCCCAGAATCTAAAGCCCTCTGGTCTGCAGGCAGACGCTCTAGCTCTATCGACTGAACCAAACCGGCTAGGGCTGATCCCACATCTATTAAACCACAGGCTAAGTGAGGCTAACAGAATCTCACCATATTGAATGTACTTGACTTTGCTTTCAACATGCCCTGATATTTTATTAATGTAACTTTGCCTTACTTATCCTTACATTCAGACTCTGAGTGGAAGGTGCTGGAACTTTAAGACCTCGTTCAGAATCCCGACAGGGCTGACAGGGTGGCACGGTGTGGCAAGCGAGCCCACGCCGCAGATGAGGTAGGCTTGGAGCTGGGCGGGAAGGGTCTAGCATCCCACCAGCTTCGCCAGGAGCATGCGCCCAAGCACACACGCCCGGGCTGCACAGTGACTGCAGTCAGACATGGGCTCTAAGACGGGCTCAGCCGCTTTCTGGAAGGGAGACCTCTCTCAAGCCACTTAGTTTCAAGCCAGTTAGCCCACTGATAAATGGGGATGGTGAAGAGCCTTTACTCACAGAGCCTTGGGAGTGGACTGGGGAGATGAGCTACGCTCCGCAAATCGGCAAGACGTTGCTTCCGCTGCTCCCCACGGCCCTCCGCGGTTCCGTATACCCTCCCCCCCGGCCCCGCCCCCGGGTTCCCCGGACGCAAGCGGAAGCTAGCGGGCGCCTAGCTGGGCGGCCTTACTCCAGCTGCGGGATTTAGAAACCATAGCAACAACCAGGCCGCTCTGGCTTCAGGGAGCATAGATAGCGCTCAGTGCGCAGGTCCGCGCCACCGCGGGCCGAGCCTGAAATACAATCCCCAGAATGCCCCGCGAGCGCCGCGCGACTCGCGCTTTTGCAACCCCCGGCATACCTCATTGAAAGGTCTCCTTCTCTTTCTCATTGGAGTCATTCATTCATTCATTCATTCATTCATTCATTCATTCATTCATTCATCCATCCAACTAATATTCATTGTGTAAGGCTCCTTCCAAGGCTCTGTCCATAGCGGTGACAAAAGAGACAAGCTTCCTGATATGTTGACTCTTAAATCTACTGGCGGGGGCAGGGAGGGATGTCAATTAGAAAACAGAACATTATGATAAAAGTCCTTCAGAGCATTGAAATAGGGTAATGTGATAGAGATTAGGTGGCCTTTTATTGAATGATCAGGGATGTCCTAATAAGGTGACATCTGAACTGAGATGAATGACATAAAGTCAACCTGGTGAAAACTAGCAGAGGAGCACTGCAGAGGAAATGGTTTGTGTGAAGACCTGGTGGAAATGAGCTTGTCAACTTGGAAAAACGGAAAGGCCAGTAAGACTGGGGAGAGCGGTGTGACAAGAGATCACAGAGGAAGACAAGAGCCAGGTATTCAGGATTTGTAAGCCAGGTATTCAGGATTTGTAAGCCAGGTATTCAGGATTTGTAAGCCAAGGTAAGGAGTTTGGCTTTCTTGGTTAGGCGTGTAGGTTCTGGAGGCAGTGCCAGGGTTCAAATGTGCTCTTTGCAAATGGACTTCAGACAAGTTAATTATTCTCTTTGTGCCCCGCTTTCTTCATCTGTTACTAGAAGTGCAATGATAGGCTATCAAAGGGGAGTGACATGACCTGATTTACATTTTTGAAAGGTCACTCTGTATAGCCTTGGAAAAGTTTCTGTCTTCTCTCAGCCCCAACTTTCTCATTAGGAAAAAAATTAATGTTGATTTCAGAGAATTGTAAGGTTTGAGTGGCCTTCATTAATGTGTGACAGCACCTGGCACATAGGAGAAACTCAATGAGTTAGGCTTGTTTGATTCTTTCACTCTCATACAGAAGCTTCACCATAAGCATGGAAGCTGGTAGCTGCACAGAATGCTGAAAGGCAGCTTTGATCTACAGAAATGCCTGTCTTAACACTGGATGTTAATGAAGACGTTAAAGACAAACAGTCTGGTTGAAAAGGTCAAAGAATTTTTGAGCACTTTGTGATCTTTCTGAAGACTACAGGCAGCAAAATGATTCCAGATACTTCAGCTTTGTGTATCTTCCCAGCTCTATATTCATACAAGTCTCTTTAGAAAACTCAAGTTTTTAACCATTTTTGTTCCAAGAAAAGAAATATTTTAAAAATGAATCTTATATATTCCTGGCTGGCGTGGCTCAGTGGTTGAACCTCAACCTAGCAACCAGGAGGTCATGGTTTGATTCCCAGTCAGGGCACATGCCCAGGTTGCAGGCTCAATCCCCAGTGGGGGCATGCAGGAGGCAGGCAGTCAATGAGTCTCTCTCATCATTGATGTTCCCATCTCTTTCTCCCTCTCCCTTACTCTTTGAAATCAATAAAATATATTTTTAAAAATAATAAAAATCAAGAAAAAAAATCAATCCTAAATAATAAAAGCCTAATATGCAAATCGAATGGTGGAATGACAGGCAGAACGACCAGTTGCTATGACATGCACTGACCACCAGGGGGGAGATGCTCAACACAGGAGCTTCTCCCAGCCTGCAGGCCCCAGGCCAGCGACGGCGGGTGCCAGTGGGGGCCTCCCCGATCGCCCTGCCAGTCGCCCCGCAGAGGGAGGTGACCAGTGGCGGGGGGCAGGGCTGGCGAGCGGGCAGCGCCAGGCTGTCCAAGGTGGGTGCCAATGGGGGCCTCCTGATCACCCTGCTGGTCACCCCACAGATCGGCCCTGATCGCTGGCCAGGCCTCGCGACCCTACCCATGTACGAATTTCGTGCACTGGGCCTCTAGTCATATAAAAGTTTATGGCCAGTTACTTTCTTCTTCTCCTTCTCCTCCCCCTCCTCCTCCTCCTTCTTCCTTTTTGGTTATAAACAACAACAAACCAACCTAAAGGCATTTAATTATCTCTCATGGTAAGGATCTGGAGGTAGATTGTTCCAGAATCAGTATAGTGCCTAAACTATATCATAAAGGATCCTCCCTCCTTCTGTCTTTCCCTTCAGTTATCCTCCTAAGCAGGTTGGCTTTCCCCCCTGCTTCTAATCTCATTGTTGACTGTTTTCTTAACTGGAAATTTAATGTTACATAGTAAATGGTAATGTGCCCTGTGTAAATTAGTGCAAAATGCTAAAAGTGGTGTTTAAGTAATCTCTAGGAAAAAATAAGTTTTAAGTACTTTTGACCAGTGCCTCCCCTTCCATCTTAATTTATGTGGAAGATAAGACCAAATTTAGCATTTTATCACTTCATTGACATTTATTAGTGTGTCTGTGACACATTTAATGAGGAACAAGTTAGACTTTGTTCCCAGTTTGTAGTGGAATAGATTTTAGAGAGAGAGGAAGAGAAAGGGATAGAGAGATAGAAACATCAATTCACTGCCTCCTGTCGGCTGCTTCCTGCGCACCCCCTTTTGGGGATGGAGCCCGAAACCCAGGCATGTTCCCTGACTGGGAATTGGATTGTGACCTCCTGGTTCATAGATCGATGCTCAACCACTGAGCCACGCTGGCCGGCTGGGCCCCTGTTTTTAAGTCACACATTCCTACTTTGAGAACTTTGTGATTATTCTTTGCTTCATAGTTTACTTTGCTTCTCTGTAGGGTTATAACTTAAGATTTTTTACCTTCCCCCAAGAGAAATTATTACTTTTTTTTAAATATATTTTTATTGATTTCAGAGAGGAAGGGTGAGGAAGATAGAAACATCAATTATGAGAGAGAACCATTGATTGGCTGCCTCCTGCATATTCTCTACTGGGGATCAAATCCGCAACCCCGGCATGTGCCCTTGACCGGAATCGAACCTGGGACCCTTCAGTCCACAGGCCAACGCTCTATCCACTGAGCCAAACCAGCTAGGGCTAAGAGAAATTATTGATAAAAATGATCTTGCTTTATATGCTATATATCTTGAAGGCATTATAATTTAAAATATATATTAGAAAATATATTAATGAAAAAGACAAAAGGGGTAAAATAGTTGTAATTTTAAAAAATCTGCATGGATTCATTTTAGTTCTATATATCATGAAATATTTTTTTCAAGTTTGTTTGGAAAAAAAAGTGCTGAAGCACATATGAGACTCTAGCTGTCTTCTACCATATGACAGACATTAAAGAGATTTGCAAAATATATAAAACAATGTCACTTCTCACTCAATTTTTTTGGAGAAAATATAGTTATTTTTAGTATAAAATGTGAAAATGAGTTTCTTATTGTTATTTTAAACTGAGTGAAGGTTTTTGGAGTTTCCAATATATTTTAAGATTAGAAAGGGTTTCTGACATGGAAAAGTTTGAGAATTGCTGCTTTAGTCTGAGGATTTTAAAAAAATGTATATTTTATTGATTTTCTTACAGAGAGGAAGGAAGAGGAATAGAGAGTTTGAAACATTGATGAAAGAGAAACATCGATCAGCTGCCTCCTGCACATCCCCTCCTGAGGATGTGTGCACAACCAAGGTACATGCCCTTGCCCGGAATCGAACCTGGGACCCTTGAGTCTGCAGGCCGACGCTCTATCCACTGAGCCAAACCAGTTAGGTCTAGTCTGAAGATTTTCACATACTTTCTCAACTCAGTGTAATCTGGCTTCTGTTACCAAGATTCCACTAATTTCTCTGGCAAAGATTACTAATGATTCTGTGTTCATAAAACTGTTAGCTTCTTTCTTAGCTCTTATTTCCATGATCCTCCCCATTGCTTGACCATATTGCCCATCCTCCTCCTCTTTGATTTTTTTTTTCTGGGACATTGTATCATTCTGCCCCCCACCACCCCTGCCTCCACATTTCCTGATGGTTTCTTCTCCATTTCTTTCTTTCTTTACCCCACTCCCCTCCACTTCATTCTCCTGCTCCCAAATATGCTTTCTCTGGGGCTGTATTCCCAGCCCAGATGTCTTCATGGGCACATATATCTCCATGCCATTTATTACTACATGCTGAGTCCCTTGTCTAGGTCTCCAGCCCAGACTGCTCCACAGAGCGCCACTTTCCATCTGTCTGTTACTTATTCCCATATGTCTTACTGGTACTTGAAACTCAGCATGTCTACAGGCAAATTCACCAAGGCCTTCCCAAATCGCTTGCTGCTCTGGATTTTTTTTTTATCTTTATGGTTGTTACCACCGTTTTTCAGCTATCAATGTTGGGCACCTTGAATAAACTTGGCAACTTCTATCAGTTCTTGATTCCCCCACACCTGTTATAGCCACTGAACCCTGCAGATTCTTTGAAGCCTGTCTCCCACCCTTTACCTGCCTTTTATTCTGACTGCCACCATACTAGTTGAGATCCTTTTTCCCTTATTTGATCATTATAAAAACCATCTTACTGGCCTTTGTGTCTCATGAGCCTTTGCCAACAGATTCAAAGTACATAGGTATGATCTTATCATTTATCATCTGGCAGAATAAAGCTTCTGATACTGACATGTAAGGCTTTCCATGATTTGATTCCACCCTACCTTGCAGCTGGATCTGCTTCAGGTTCTCTGCACAAACTCTACAATCAGTGTTTTTCTTTTTCTTTTTAAATTATGTTTTTATTGATATTAGAGAGAGGAAGGGAGAAGGAGTGAGAGAGAAACATTGATGAGACGAGAGACATCGATTAGCTGCCTCCTGCATGACCCCTACTGAGGATCCAGCCTGCAACCCGGGCATGTGCCCTGACCAGGAATCGAACTGTGACTTCCTGGTTCATAGGTCGATTCAACCACTGAGCCATACCAGCCGAGTTTAACCGATGTTTCTTAAAGTGTGGTCTGGGAACCAGTTGCCTCACTGTTACCTGGAAAACCTATTAAACCAAACGCCGGACCTACAGAATCAGAAGTGGAGGCCAGGGAATCTGCACATCTAACAGTATGCACAAAAATCTGAGACCCGCCCTAACCGGTTTGGCTCAGGGGATAGAGCGTTGGCCTGCGGACTGAAGGGTCCCAGGTTCGATTCCGGTCAGGGGCATGTACCTTGGTTGCAGGCACATCCCCAGTAGGAGGTGTGCAATAGGCAGCTAATTGATGTTTCTCTCTTATCGATGTTTCTAACTTTCTCTCCCTCTCCCTTCCTCTCTGTAAAAAATCAATAAAATATATTTAAAAAAAAAAAAAATCTGAGACCCACTGTCCTACTCTAGTCAGACTCAGCCACTCAGCAACCCCCAGACAGACCCTACACTTTGTCTCTGCCTTTGCTGTCCTGCCTCCTCCATCTGCCTCGAGTCCTCTCTCATTTATCTTTGGATCTTAAGTCCAATCCCTCCTTCAAAGACCACCTGTCTCAATTGCTTTGCTTTTCTGAAGTCTTCACTGCTTACTCCAGTTGGGAGTGATATCTCTTCTATGATCCCTAGAGTTTATTGCTTGCTATCTGTTTGCTTTTTGCATGCAGATTCTTAATAGTTATTTGCATAAATCTTACCTCCCCTATTGGTGTCCTGGGTGTTGGGACACAGAAGCCTTAGGAAGCCACACAGATGTGCTTCATACTACAAACCACAGTTGCATGAGGAACCTTGGTTTTATGAATGTGGAGAGAAGATAGGGATCTGAATGAAGACAGCAGTGGGAATGGAAAAAAGGGATGAATGTTAAAGACCCTGAAAACAGCTAATCAGTGTGGGTGGTAGGAGAAGGGATCAATTATTTAAATGGTAACACTGGGTATCCAAGGAGATGGTGGCCCATTGATAGGAGTGAGAGGGTTGGGGTGGGGGTCATGCCTGTGGAGGAGACCTCGTTTTTTGGCTACTCAGCCACTGGATTCCTTTCCCCATGTTTGAGGAAATCTGACATTCTGTGAATTTTGGTGGCAGGTGAGAATCGGCTTCCCACTACAGATGATCTAAAGGTAAGACATTGCCGAAACCGGTTTGGCTCAGTGGATAGAGCGTTGGCCTGCGGACTGAAGGGTCCCGGGTTCGATTCTGGTCAGGGGCATGTGCCTTGGTTGCGGGCGCATCCTCAGTGGGGGGTGTGCAGGAGGCAGCTGATCGATGTTTCTCTCTCATCGATGTTTCTGGCTCTCTGTCCCTCTCCCTTCCTCTCTGTAGAAAATCAATAAAATATAAAAAAAAATAATAAATAAAAAAAATAAAAATAAAATAAAGGTAAGACATTGTCTCTGATTCTTGTGAACAAGGCCATGTGACCTAAACTCAGACATTATCTGACTTTAAATCTGGAGCACATGGCACAAACCAGCAGGGACTGTTTAGGCTCTGTCCTGGTGTCTGAGTCATTCAGGGCCTCATCCCGGGAAGGGGGGCTGCTCGTGCTGGAGTCCTTCCCCACCTGCCTACCATTCCCTGGTTTCTGGCCATTTTCTCATGGTTCTCCAGTCTTCCCAGCAACTCTGTGGGCTGCCTGATCCCTTTTCAGTAAACTTCTTCTCTACTTAAGTAGCCAGAATTGGTTTCAATTTTTTGTAACTGGCCACCCAGACCAGGACAAGGCCCACCTGAACTAAGTTCACTTCGGGAGACTGAATTTCTCATTCCCTTTATAGGAACTCAGTGGTGCTTCCGTTTCCAATGGTCAGGATCCTGAATTAGGGAGGCTCCCAGGTCTCCTGCTTCAACTTGCCACCCAGCGCCCAAATCCCCTCCACAGCACCCGTGATACCACTACCTGATCCACTCCAGGGACCAGCAACTCATTTCTTCGCTGGGTTACTGACTCCATTGTTATGAAGTCTTTGGTATCCATCACTTTCAGTTCTTTTCAATGGAAAACTGTGGTATTTCCTATCATATTTAGGTTCTTTCATGCCTTTTGAAAGTGAAGTAAATGTACTAAATAAAGATGACACTGATGTGTGAGGTGATATGGGACATCCCAGGGAAAGTGAGCCTGCAGCCCAGGTGAGGGGGTGCAGGGATTTGTGAGTCAGTAGTAATGGCTGAAAGTAATGGCCTCTCTGCGGAGGGGCGGGGGTGGGGGGGTGGGGGGAGAAGGGATGCAAAACAATTTGCAGAAAAATGCAAACTAAGCCCTGAGGGGGCACATAAAACATCTGGGTAGTAGTGGGGTCAGAGGGAGGGGGAGGGTGAGGGAGAGAAATGGAGTGAGAGTGAGAGCTGAGATCAGGGTTAGGAACAGGAAGAAAGCCAGGGATGAAATAAAGGTCATCTGGCAAATGACCCAGCCTTTTAAAAATGTATCATACAGGGCAACCCTCATTCAGAAGCCACCGAGGAAGGGAGGGGAAGTGTATTCAGAAAGTGGTATGATTAGAGGCTCTAGGGCGAAGGTGAGAGGGTTTTAGGAAGACAAGGGTGTTTGGCAGGCCTAGGGCCTTACAAAAGCCAAGGAGAGTGGGAGGAGAAAAGGCTGTGGGGTCTAGTAGAGCCAGGGCCTGGAGACAACAGAATTGGGGTCTGTGTGGTGACAGGAGCTCTAGGGTGTAGGAGGGAGGGAGGGGGAGGGAGCAAGGACGCCTGGAGTGCTGGTGAGTGGAGGGAGAGGAACACTGAGCAGCCAGAGAGTGAGGATGGAGAGGAGCGGCCCTGGAGAAGCAGAGGGTGAAGGTGTGGGTGAGGGCAGGGTGGGAGGAGGGGAGCCACTGGGTCCATATCTGAGGTGCAGAAAGAAGGCTGGCGTGACTGAGGAGGGGAAGAGTGTAAAAAACATTATGCTGAGGCAGAGAGATGAGGGAGATCACGCAAAACAAGTGTTATCTTCTCAATGATAATTGAACCCGACAGGTCTTTGGGATATCCAGACACCTGGGTCCAACGTTCTCTGCGGACACCATGACTCCCCAGAGGGAAAACCTGAGACCGCGGAGGCCCAGCACTTGGGAAGGAAGTGAGGGGGTTTTATAAAGGGGAGGGAGAGCCATCTGAGACAACCATGCACGTCCAGGAGTTAGGAGCCCTGGGCTCGGCCCCTTCTCTTCCGGGCTGTGCTCGAGGTGCGGGTCCATGCAGTTTGGGGAACTAACAGAGAAGGTAATGTTATTTTTGTCAGCAGAGGCACCACTCCCCAGAAACAAAAAGAATGTAGTGTGTGTCGGGGGGAGGGGGCGGTGGGGGAGGATGAGGGGGATGGTTAAGGTAATCAAATAACCCACAGTAATTCCCTTGGTCCTTGGAATGCATCTTGACATTCTCATTTGAAAAGGGGCGAGTTAGGATCTGAGAAGTTACTTCTCACCAAATGCTGAATCTGTGCAGGGAAGCCTCAGCTGCGGAGGGGCTTCCGGGCCGCTCCCTGTGAACTCTGTGATCAGCTGTCCAGGAAGTTAGCACCTGAGGAGGCGTTATCCAGGGCATTATGTAAAGGGCGTTAGGGGTAGGTAATGGTAGTATTCGTTTTCAGATTTTCATTTGGGTCTTTATGATTAGTTATGGCGATCAATCTTTTCTAAAATTTGCTTTTCTCTTTCTGCGGTTTCCTGTGGCTCGAGTTGGTCTCATGGGATGCAAACCATGGTGATAAACCAGATGAAGTGGGTGAGGGAGCCTGATCCTGGTTGGACGTGGGGTCTCCAGGGTCTGGTGACTGTGCTGAGGTTCGTTCCTTGCCCACCAGCATCTAGATCCGTATAACGCAAAAAGGGAGTTCACTTTAAAAATTGTTAGATGCCCATGTGGGCTACATGGGGTGACTTGCCTCTTACAACTGAGGGCTACACACACTTTGCCCCCTTTTGTCTTCCCTCTTCAGTCTCAATTTTTATTACATCTTTCTTCTGGGAGTCATTAAAGAACTGTTATTCCGAAGGCTTTTCTAGAGTTTTGCCTGCTAATCTGTAGGGCAATCCCACACGGAGCGCCACAGTTTGAAACTTAGTTGGGAAGAGATTAGGCACAGAGGAGCTGAGAGAGAGCAGACAAAACCCCGAAGCACGGAGCTGGGGCCAGCACGGGTAAACATTCCAATTCCCAGGTCCCACCTGGGCCAGGCCCTAGGAAACTAAAGTCAATGACTTACGTGGGTGAGCCTGCTTCAGCCTGTGAACTAGTTCCTTCTCATTCTTACGGATGGGGCACTGAGGCTCGGGAGGGTCACTGCCTAGTGAATTAGGGGCAGGAATGGAACCTGAACCCAGTGTCCTGCCTTGACCACAGCATGCCTCCCCTTGAAGTGCACTGGGCACTGTGTGTGACACCCTTGTTCCCCGTGGCCTCGTTTTAAACCAACACTGATGTGTTGTTGGTCCTCAGTTCGCACACTTGCCCGTTTCCCCATCTCCTTTCTTCTTTGCCTCCTCCCGACTCCCCTGCTTTTTCTGGTTGCCCTGAACCACCATGCCCTTCAACTTGTTTGTCTCAATATTTGTGCGAGTCTGGAGACATGAAACTCAGATTGCCTCATCACCAGGCTGCCTTACCAGAGATCCGTATCTTGTTGATTTACCGAGAGGACAGATACATTTGAAACCCTGGGCATTGCTCTGCAGTAGGTGGAGGGAGGAGGCTACTGCTTCTCAGCAGCTTGTGGCCAACCTCCAAGGTCCCGGGACATGCTCAGAGCAGACAGTGAAGTTCAGGTTTGTGGCAGCGCGGTGGAGCCAGACCCAGAACTGGACAGAAGCTTCCCTTTCATTCAGCACCCAGAGTGCTTGAAAGAGACTAAAGGAGTTTGCAAGCCTGTAACAGGTGTTTTACAGCAAACGTCTCTCCTCCCCAAAGGACCTTTCGGGGCGTCTTTGTAGGCAAGGAAGTGTAACTTTCACGGGCAGGCGGCAAATTACATTTATTTGGTGATTTACCTGTTTGTGACCAAACACTAGGCAAGCTAAGGGACAGCTTCCCTGGCCCTCATATTCCAGAAGTGTGTGCCTCCCCTCTTGCCAGGGTGCGAGGGCCTGAGTGTTCCCTGTGGTTGGTCCAATCTCAGGTGATGACCGTTGCAGCTCCGTTTCTCTCCTACCCTCTGCCATTCTGGATATTCCTTCCACAGGGCTGATGGACCTTGACCTCTGCACATTAGTTGGCCCTGAGCCCACCAGTTACTCAGTCCCAGGCCTTCCTGAAACAACGAAGGCAGCCCCAGTCTGATATTTTATGTGGATCCCAATTACACTTGGCATTGTGCCCAGGGAAGTAGCTCATCTGGGACACGGAAGGTAAAATGACTCACCACGTGCGCCTCCCATGAATCCAACTTAAGGCTCTGTTTGGCCACGGTGGAGAGGCAGAGGAGACGGTGTCCTGGCACACCATGCTGGGTGTCTTTAGGAGGCAAGGACACTAAGTGGCCGAGGAAGGCTCTGGGGATGCAGCACTATTTCCTTGGTGCGCATCTCCATAAGGGAGAAGCCCCCGCCACGTATGGATGGAGAGCTGTGCAGAGAACTGCGGGTGCCCACGTGCTCTGTGTGGGACCCAGATGCATGCTCCCGTCACACGGCCTTGCTTCCCCTGCCCCTGAGGTTACAGTTCCCAGGGTGCAGGGAGAGGAGAGCTGTCTAAACTGGGCCCCAACTGCATGAGGCAACTGCCTTTTCCACTTATTTCAGACTCACAAGGCAGGATCCATTCTAGAAAGCTCTGAAGTTTGGTGACGATTCACAGGCATCTGTGAGCTGTAGGTCCCCACAGGAAAGCAGGAAGCGCCCCTTACCAACTCCGAGGCTTGAACCTGTGGCCCAGGATGCTTGCATGGTTGTCATTAAACCAGAAGGAAAACGGGAACAGATGTGTATGTGCGAGCCTTCCAGAGAGTGTGCTTCCTGAGAGACTTGAGCAGTCCATTCCAACATGAATAGGAACAAGAGGTAATGGCTTCTTCACTCAGCAGGAAACTAGCAGCATCCTTTTGCATCCTCCAGGGTCCGCATCAGGCAGCCTCTCCCGCAGCGGAGGGGTGTGCCTGGTCCGCACCGCTATAACTCGTCCATCATGGCCAGCAAGTCATCCCCCTTGCTGGCACTCCACCTTGGCTGGTCCATGACCTCAAACTCCCCCATGATCCGAGCCAGCTCTTGGTTCCTTTGCTGGTCCTGTTTGAGAAATGAGACATGCAGTTGGTATTTCATTGTTATCCCACCGCTGTGATGCATTTCAGCTCATCACACTGACTAGAGAAGGTATGGCCTTGGAAGGTCAAGGTTATTACAGGGTGAGGAGGGGAATAAGGTTTGGTGTGGAGTCCCCCGGACACACCTGAGTAGCTTGTATGTTGACAACTTCATGGGATAACTCTTCTGGCCTGGTTAGCGCTGCTTTTCTGTATGAGATGGTAGAGAAATAGGTCAAAGGTTAGAGTTCTCTCCCTGCCAGCGTGACAAACTGGCACTTGATAATTTGGCAATCTATTTTTTTTCCTGCCTCATCTCCTGCCATTTCCCTTCAACTTTGTTTCCTATATGCCCAACCAATGCCCCCGCACTCCAGAAAGTCACATTCTTTTATGTCTCTGTGCCTTTGCAAATACTAAACTCTGCCAAGAATGGTTCTCCCTTCCTCTACTTGGCAAATTCCAAGACCCAGCTCAGATGCCAACTCTTTCAATCACACTTATGACCCGGCACTGACATGGCCTATGTACACATTCATTCTCCTACTGCGCAGGGAGCTCCCGAGGACAGGCCCTAGGTCACATGCTCCATCTTTGTGTCCCCAGCACTTACCATAGTACCTACCATACAGACATACACAAAAGAAGTCAGTTCAATGGATAGGGAAATAGAAGGCACCCCCATCCCCACCCCCAAATATTTGGTTGTGAGGAGGATCACATGAGATAATGAATGCAAAAGTGCTCTGTAAACTGTAAAGCGCTATAAATCTCAGTCAATTACTACCACTACTGGTTGTGGGGAGGCCATCTAATCTCAAAGATAGCATTCTTTGACCTCCCTCCTCTGGCTTCTAAACAGACGTTCCTCGACTTGATTATCTTGACTTCTAATACTTTTTTTAAAAAAATATACTTCTTTATTGATTTCAGAGAGGAAGGGAGAGAGAGAGAGAGATAGAAACATCAATGATGAGAGAGAATCATTGATCGGCTGCCTCCTGCACGCCCCCTATTGGGGATCGAGCCCACAACCCGGGCATGTGCCCTTGGCTGGAAAAAAACCTGGGACCCTTCAGTCCGCAGGCCGACACTCTATCCACTGAGCCAAACTGGCTAGGGCTTGACTTCTAATACTTCTTGTTCAGCTGTGCTGTGAACGAATCCAGCAGGTTCCGGCTGTTTCACACTGGGGGGCTCTTCTTCTTTTAAATACATTTTATTGATTTTTTACAGAGAGGAAGGGAGAGGGATAGAGAGCTAGAAACATCGATGAGAGAGAAACATCGATCAGCTGCCTCCTGCACACCTCCCAATGGGGATGTGCCCGCAACCAAGGTACATGCCCTTGACCGGAATCAAACCAGGGACCCTTCAGTCCGCAGGCCGATGCTCTATCCACTGAGCCAAACCGGTTTCGGCGGTGGGGGGAGGGGAGGCTTTTCTTTAACCAGGTTATTGAATTTGCCGGCATGTCATTTGTGGTCTTTACACTTGTATTTATAAGTGTCACTGGTTTATGAGTGGTCACTTTTTTGGCTTAGCACACTCAGGATTTTTATATAAATAAGTCTTTAAAGAAACAGATTTAAAACATACTCTTCCTCTTCGTCGGTGGTAAAGAGATTCAACCGGAATCCTGGCTCAGGGCCGCTGGGTTTCTTAATCTCCATTCCTCCCATCAGCTTGGCCAAGAAATTCAGCTCTTCTTTAGCAAGAGGGTTTGGAGCAATGCTTTGCTGCAGAAAAAAATGTCATGATTTTTAGCCACATGAAAGTGATCATGTTTCCTGCTGAGACCCAGAGACCCAGGGTGGTATTATAAACCAAGGCAAAGCAATAACTATTTACATTATTTCTGGGAAGAACTGGGTCCAAATAAAGCATAGAAAACAGGCTTCACCAACAGAGGAACAATCTGCGTCAGAAGCAGAGGGACTCTAGCAGGGCAGCAAACCAGACACTTTCACGCTTTCAGGATGAGTGGAAGGCCCCAGGGATCCCATTGTCCTCAAACTACCTCCCTCTTTGAAGAACACTGCTTCCTCTCCAGTCAGTCTGGTTCCCTCAAACTGAGGGCCCCAGGTCCCAAGGCACTCATTGCCTAGGAGCTACCACGCTGCCCTCTGGTGGTGACCATGGTGAACACACCCTGCATCCATTCCCTCCTCTCAGGCTTGCCCTCTTCGACCTTCCCCCTTCTAACATGGCTCTCTAACCCAGCCTTTCCCCGCTCTGCCTCTTCTGGCACTCTGCCGCCAGTTATCTAAAACACAGTTCTCCTCTCACCTCTTCCTTGCTCGAAATAAACCCTTCCGTCTCCTGCCTAAATAACAAAGTCCCAATTGTTTACGCTCCTTCCTAATCAGGCCCCGTACAGGTGTCCCTGTACAGCTGAACCTCTGGCCACCTGCCTCAATTAGGCCGTGATCTAGTCATGTGGGAGAGATGCTGCCTCCCTGCTCCCCCAACACTATGCTCTCCTGCCCCTTGGTGACTTTGCCCAAACTGTCACCTGGTCTGCACGCCCATTTCTCCTTCCGGCTGCTGAGTATCTTATCCTTTCTAGAGCTCCACTTGAATGTCACTCCTTCTGAACAGCTTTCCTGATTCCGGTCCCCTGATCCCAGCCCACTGGACAGAACACACAGCACTTCGTTCAGAACCTCCACTGAGTGAAAGTTACTTGTTCTATCGCTGTCTTCCCAGCAATATACGCCCCTTCAGGATGAGACCCCATCTAAGCCAGCTTTGTGTCCCTGGGTACCCAGCCCATGGAAGTAGTTCAACGAATGTTTTCCAAATAACGGAATATTCCATGATTTGTCCTGTAGCTAGCTGGTAGGTAGTTCATTGAGAATTTGTAAAGATGGAATTCAGAGAACCTAAAAACCCATGTTGAACTTAGCTTTCACTATAAAGGGGAGCACTGAAAAGGGACATTTTAATGGTCGGGGTGCACACAGGTGCTGAAGTCAGCAGCCCTGGACCTGATGGCACTGGTTTGATGCTAATTTCACATGTCCTGCTGTGTGGTTCCACTTAATTATGGTGATTGAGCCAAGCCTAAAATTACCTAATTAGTCAGATCACTGGAGGTCTCCATGGGAAACTACAATTAAAAACCTGTGTACTTATAAGGCTGAATCGAGAAGATTGCAAACAATGAGGGAAATGTTGGCTAGCTTTGAAATCGAGTTCCCACCCTTCTCCCCATCCGGACTTTTGTATCTAGAAGTAAGCTCAGAAGATAAATAAATACAGGAGGCAGAGGTTCACCTGTGTCTGTGAAGCTAAGTTCTTTGATGTTCCAGATGTATGGGTTTCCATAGGCCGGTTCACACTGTACCTGGTTGTCAACAGAAAACTGTGAAAATGTTGTTTATCCCTTTAAACTGACTTCCTTCTAACCCCTAAGTATAGCTCATGGCTTTTTTTTTTTTAATAAAATTTTTATTGATTTCAGAGAGGAAGGGAGAGAGATAGAAACATCAAGGATGAGAGAGAATCATTGATCAGCTGCCTCCTGCACGCCACACACTGGGGATTGAGCCTGCAACCCAGGCATGTGCCCTGACTGGGACTCAAACCGTGGCCTCCTGGTTCAGAGGTGGATGCTCAATCACTGAGCCACGCCAGCTGGGCTAGCTCGCGGCTTTTATTTTGAGATGTTTAAAAGTATCCAGAAAGGTGCTGGGAGTACAGAATACAAGTAAGTGCTTGTCAACTGCTCAAATTTTACTCCCCCCCCCCAAAAAAAAAATACCTGGGAAGCTGTGTGGAAGTACCTCGCCTTTCTGAATCTCCAGGGCCACTTAAATTATTTATCTTTTTAAAAAAATATTTTTTATTGATTTCAGAGAGGAAAGGAGAGAGAGAGAGAGAGAGAGAGAGAGAGAGAGAGAGAGAGAGAAACATCACTGATGAAAATCGCTGATCGGCTGCCTCCTGCATGCCCCCATTGGGGATCAAGCATGCAACCTGGGCATGTGCCCTTGACCAGAATCAAACCCGGGACCCTTCAGTCCACAGGCTGATGCTCTGCCCACTGAGCCAAACCAGCTAGGGCTTAAAATTATTTATCTTTTAAACCTGATGTCTGGAAATCTTAGGTGCCCTGTGAAAGTGGGAGGGCGCGGCATGCATTGTGTCTGAGGGGAAATCACTGCAATTGTCAGCAGGATTTCACGATAGAAGTCAGGTTGGCTTTCTAAATAAGGTGACTCCCTTGGACTTGAACTCATTCAGGGAGGGAGGATTTGCTTACATATTCGTTCCTAGTTTCAGGACTCGGTCTCCATAAACTTCAAAAGAACCTTCCTTTGGCGCAGTGACATAGTTTCCACCATGCGGGAATTCCACCCTCCTCACTTCTTCGCCTTTGTTGTTGAACATTCTGCAATACAAAGTATGACATGATGGGATGTTCTCCACGCCTGGGTAGTCCTGGAGGCGGCTTTATTCTTTGTACTGTGGGACAAAAAGGAGTTCATGGGCTCTTTCAAGATAAAGGTGCCGGTTGTGGTAATAATATTGATGCAATAATATTTATTATGTGCCAGGTGCTATGTAAGCATGTGAGAGCATCATTATCTTATTCATCCTCGGGTCTGGGAAGACAAATGATGAGCCCATTTAATAGATGAGGAAATGAATGCTGGAGGGTGGGGTGGTTTGCCGTGAGTGTCTGCCAAGTGGCAGAGCTGGGACTAGAACCTGACCCCCTAACTCCCGTGCTTTACTGAGGAAAGGAAGGGCCCACCGAGCTGCATTCTGTGTGGAGGCCCACATACTGGTTTCACAGAACCCCAGACAATGGTCTGACAATTACTACTGAGAATTCACCTGATGAGTCCGGGAACTTCAGTTCCCCAGGGAACAGGCCCAGACACTGGCAACACAAAGCGACCATTAGAATTCTGAACTTTGTCCTTTAGAAATATGGACACCTGGAAAAAAAATACACGTATTGTCATTTTTCCTGGTATATCTTCATAGACATGAGCACTGTGAGGATGGAAAGTGTGCAGTGCGTTGGGGATGTTACCTAGTGAGTTATAACCATAAGAGGAAAACTCACCATAGCTAACATCTGCAGAGTTACAGTGTTTTTACAAACAAAACTTCGTTTGAGCCTCACAGAAAATCTAGGTGAGGTGCATTACTCCCTCTCCCCCTTTTTAGCAATTATTATTTTAAAATATGTTTTCACTGATTTTTAGAGAGAGAAGAAAGAGACAGAGAGAGATAGAAACATCGATGAGAGAAACACCGATTGACTGCCTCTTACACGCGCCCCTCCCCCACCCCCCCAGATCGAGCCTACAACCCACAACCTGTGCATGTGCCCTGACTGGGAATCGGACCAGTGACCTCTTGGTGCATGGGCCAATGCTCAACCACTGTGCCACAGGGTCTGGCTTACCCCTGTTTTCAAGATGAGAAAGCCGAGGGTCACAGAGTAAAGTGACTTGCCCAAAGAGAACAATAAGAGACAGGGCAAGGATTCAAAACCAAGGCTGACTCCAAATTCCACGCCCATTCCTTGGTTCCCTGTTAACTTTCCATATAGCTGTGAGGCTCGAGCTGTAAGAACCTCATTATCACCATTTTACAGACGAGGAATCGGCAGCTCAGAGATTAAGACACTTACTCAAGGTCAGCCAGCTCATGGGGCAGAGTTGAGGATTTAAGCCGGCCCTTGTGTATCTGACTCTGGAGCACAAACTCTTAGCCCGTGCTGGATTGACGAGAAGAGGCTGGAGAGGGAGAATCCAGCTGGCAATGGTTTGAAGGTCTTTTATGTGTCTGAAAACACCATATATGCTTATTTCTACTCCTGGGTTTGTGCACTCTGTATTGAGGTCTTGGTCAGACTAAATCCCATAAACATTTTGCAGTTAATTTTGTTGGATCTTAGCTTCCTTATCTGTGAAATAAGATGAACTTGAAAGTCCTTTCACACTCTGAGACTATATTTGTAATATCATCAAGGATATTGTATGCCAGGCAGTGAAAATGCAAAGTGGGAGGAGAAACCAAGATGGCGGCATAGGTAAACACCTAAACTGCTGCCTCGCACAATTTCAAAACTACAACTAAAAGACAAAATGGACATCATCCAGAACCACAGGGAAGCTGGCTGAGTGGAATTTCTACAACTAGAAGGAAAGAGGAAAGCACACTGAGACTCAGAGGAGCTGCAGGAGGCAGAGGTACTGAGACAGGCGCCGTGCGCGCGTGAAGAGGACTGGCAACTGAGTGCGCGGCTGGCTTTCTCAAGCGGGAGGGAGACAAAAGCTCCCGACTGCGCTGAACTCCAGTTCCAGGTGAGACTCTGGGGACTCAGACTCATATGGGGAGAAACGGGACTGTCAGGAAAGAGAAAAGTACACTGAGACTCAGAGGAACTGCAGAAGGCAGAGGTACCGAGATGCGTGCGTGGAGAGGGTGGGCAACTGAGTACGCAGCTGGCTTTCTCAAGCAGGAGGGAGACACAAGCTCCCGACTGCTCTGAACTCCAGTTCCAGGCGAGACTCTGGGGACCCAGACTCATTCGGGGAGAAACTGGACTGTCTGGCAGTGGGCAGAACTCGAGGGCGGCTTTCTCTCAGAGGTGCTTGCAGCAATTACCACCATGGGACACTGAGACACAGGGGCCTATTAGGGCAGGGCTGATGGGAAGCCAATGCTGTCTGTTCTGCCCTGAGACTCCGCCCCATCCAAGCTGAGCACAGAGGCTTTTGCAAGTCCTGTCTCATAAGAGTGTCTCCAGCACAGAAGTTCTCCCATCGTAGACACAGCTGATCCTCACAGCCAACTGGCCTGGAGGTCAATTCCTCCCAGTGATACCAACAACAATCAAGGCTTAACTACAACAAGACTGTGCACACAGCCCACAAAGGGGTGCACCAAGAGTGTCCAACTCAAGTGACTGGGGAGGCTGAGCCACTGGGCCCTATAGGACACCTAGCACACAAAGCCACTCTATTAACTCAGGGAAGCAGCCAAAATGCAGAGACAAAGAAACAGGTCACAAATGGAAGAAATGGAGGAAAGCAAAAGACTGGATATAGAGTTCAAAACCACGGTTATAAGGTTTTTCAAGAATTTTCTAGAAAAGGCCGATAAATTTAGTGAGACCCTTGAGGATATGAAAAAGGACCAACTAGAAATTAAACATACACTGACTGAAATAAAAAAATATTATACAGAGATCTAACAGCAGACTAGAGGATCGCAAGAATCAAGTCAAAGATTTGAAATACAAAGAAGCAAAAAACACCCAACCGGAAAAGCAAAAAGAAAAAAGAATCCAAAAATATGAAGACAGTGTAAGGAGCCTCTGGGACAACTTCAAGCGTACCAACATCAGAATTATGGGGGTGCCAGAAGAAGAGAGAGAGCAAGATACTGAAAACCTATTTGAAGAAATAATGACTGAAAACTTCCCCCACCTGGTGAAAGAAACAGACTTACAAGTCCAGCAAGCGCAGAGAACCCCAAACAAAAGGAATCCAAAGAAGACCACACCAAGACACATCATAATTAAAATGCCAAGAGCAAAAGACAAAGAGAGAATCTTAAAAGCAGCAAGATAAAAACAGTTAGTTACCTACAAAGGAGCACCCATATGACTGTCAGCTGATTTCTCAACAGAAACTATGCAGGCCAGACGGGAGTGGCAAGAAATATTCAAAGTGATGAATAGCAAGAACCTACAACCAAGATTACTCTACCCAGCAAAGCTATCATTCAGAATTGAAGGGCAGATAAGGAGCTTCACAGATAAGAAAAAGCTAAAGGAGTTCATCACCACCAAACCAGTATTATATGAAATGCTGAAAGGTATTCTTTAACTAGAGGAAGAAGAAGAAAAAGGTAAAGATAAAAATTATGAACAACAAATACATATCTATCAACAAGTGAATCTAAAAATCAAGTGAATAAAAAAAATCTGATGAACAGAATAAACTGGTGAATATAATAGAATCAGGGGCATAGAAAGGGAGTGGACTGACAATTCTTGGGGTGAAAGGGGTGTGTGGGGTGCGGGAAGAGACTGGACAAAAATTGTACACCTATGGATGAGGACAGTGCGGTGGTGGGGGGAAAGGGCAGAGGGTGGGGTGGGAACCGGGTGGAGGGGAGCTATGGGGGAAAAAAGAGGAACAATTTTAATAATCTGAACAATAAATTAAATTAAAATAAAAAAAGAAAAGAAAATGCAAAGTGACAAGAATTTGTAAGCTGCCGAAACCGGTTTGGCTCAGTGGATAGAGCGTCGGCCTGCGGACTGAAAGGTCCCGGGTTCGATTCCGGTCAAGGGCATGTATCTTGGTTGCGGGCACATCCCCGGTGGGGGGTGTGCAGGAGGCAGCTGATCGATGTTTCTCTCTCATTGATGTTTCTAGCTCTCTATCCCTCTCCCTTCCTCTCTGTGAAATATCAATAAAATATATTAAAAAAAAAAAAAGAATTTGTAAGCTGCCAGTTTAGGCTGTGACAATGGACTGTCTAGGGTACATCTTAGCTGGGCCACTCCTCGGCTCTGGGTTTTTGGTATGTTATATACCTTCCAGTTGGCCCCCGATCTTCTCCACAGCCATGCTCCTCCGTGACCCCATGCTCCAGCCGAGCTCAATTGCTTGCAGCATAACCAACTGCCTATTTGATATTGCTACTTGGATGCCTAATAGGCATGACAGTTGCTCAGGACAAAAGCTTAGTATTCATTCTTTATTCTTCTTTCTCTCATTCCCCACATCTGACCTCCCGCCCCCCTCTCTCTCAGAGCCTTTATTGAATTTATGGGGTGGCACTGGTTAACAAAATTATACAGGTTTCAGGTGCACAATTCTACTATACATCATCTCTACACTGTATGGTGTGTTCACCACTCCAAATCAAGTCTCTATCACAATTTATCCCCCCTACATGCATCTGATCTCTTAGTAAGTCTTATTCCTCTTGCTCTGAAGGTACTAGTGTATCCTAAATGTGAACATGTCTCACTGTCTTTACTGGTAGCACCCAATCCAAGAACTTTCATTTTTTACCTAATTTCCGCACACTTTTCCAACTGCTGTCTTACTTCTGCCCTGATCTCATGTAGTTCATCTTCCAGAACACGAATCAGATCACCCTAAAATGCTTCAAATCTTTTCTTCACTCTTAGAATAAACTCCTTACTAGGGTCTAAAGGTAAGTCAACTGTAGGGACCAGTTTGTATATAACTGGCATCTTCTATGACGAGTCAGTGCGGTGCTGCACAGGTTGTAAACTTGGACCATCATTCTGGCCTTTACAAGCTTCGATCATGCTGGCTTCCTCTTTGTCCAAGGCACACTTGATGCTTTTTTCCATCCAAGGGCCTTCGTACTTGCTGTCACTCCATTTAGATGCCCTTTCCTGAGATCTCTGTTGTTAGTCACAGTCTCAATTAAAATGTTTGTTCTCAGCCCTAGTTGGTTTGGCTCAGTGGATAGAGCATTGTCCTGTGGACAGTGAGACATGTTCACATTTAGTTGGTTTGGCTCAGTGGATAGAGCATTGTCCTGTGGACTGAAGGGTCCCGGGTTCAATTCCACTCAAGGGCACATGCCAGGGTTGTGGGCTCCATCTCCAGTGGGGGGTGTGCAAGAGGCAGCCGATTAATGATTCTCTCTCATCATTGATGTTTCTATCTCTCTCTCCCTCTCCTTTCCTCTCTGAAATCAATAAAAATATATTTTTAAAAAAAGTCTGTTCTCTGAAAGGCTGTAATTGATTCTATCATCTAAGGATGTGCTATCCAGTATAGTAACTACTAGTCAAGTGTGGTTATTACAATTAAAATTAAATTGAAAATTCAGTTTCTCAGTCACACCAGACCTATGTGGCTAAAGGCAACCATACTGCACAACAGGGATAGAGGGCTTTTCCATCACAACAGAAGGCTCTATTGCACAGTGCTGGTCTGATCAACATCCCACCCCAGTTGCCCTCTATGACTTTATCCTATGTTGCCGTCTTCCTAGAAGTGGTCAGAACCAGAATATTATTGACTTGTCCTCTCTGTCTCTCCCTGCTAGCAGAGAACCCCCTTAAGGCAAGGCCTCCTTCTTGCTCACTTACTTATTTCCAACACTGAAAACTGCCTGGCATAGAGTAGGCACTTAGGAAATATTTGTTAGACTGGTTTTCCAGGCATGAAACATTTCCAAGTGGAGTGGATAGTGGAGTGGAAATATAAGGAACATTCCAGGATGAGGCAACGATGTTTTCCAACAACAGAAGAACACAAGGAAAGTGCACGGTGGAAAGATGTGTGAATGGGAACGAGAGTGCGGGAGAGGGTGGGTGACCTGAGGGGCCCATCCTGTAGGAGGTAACTCTGGAGGAGTTCTGGAGGGCTGAGAGGGGTTGCTCAGGATTCCAAACGGAAGTGGTCTTTGGGCAGGCTCTCTGGCCAGGCCCGAGAGCAGGACAGGGCAGGGCCTGGGCTGCATTAGAGCACTCCAGTGACTCATGATAATGCAGAAAGCTTTGGTGATCAGAGGAGGAGTTTTGGTTAAACAATGAACAAGGAAATGATAGATCAGAGCTGTGTTTTCTTCATTTAGTTAGTTGGTTTTGCTAGCAAATCTAAAGACTATCAAGACTGCTGAAAACAGAGAAGATCTGTATAGGCAATCACAAATTGCAGCCGAGCTAAATACCATTCAAGACCAGACTTGGAAAACCAGCCAAATGCTACAGATCAGTGGCTGAATTCTGCCAGGAGGTGGGAATCCTATTTCTCTTGATGAATGTTCTGATGTTTCATTACTTGCCCATTTTAGCAATTAAAGCTTAATATATTTTGTGGTTTAATATATTTTAATATTTTTGTTATAGACATATTATTAAGAGTGTCTTTTCATTATAATTAATTTGATCTTGTCAGACTTGAGAAGTCATTATGGCTGCTATGTTACTACAGAGCATAAAATAACGTCCAAGCGTGCAGTCTTGATAACATGATGCAGAGTTTCCAATAGTTTAAAGCAATGCAAAACTTAATCATATTTGTACTTTCCTATTTTTTATTTTAATCAATGACTATTAGAGATCTTAATTTATATTGATGCTATTATTGCTCCATCCATAGCAAATATAATTTTTCATGAGGATTAATAATAAAATTGGCCTCAGAGTTGAAATCTATTTGTTTTCCCCAGTCCATGGAAGGGAAATAACAATCAGGGGCTAGACATATTCTAGTTCTTCTTTTTCTGTGAATTCTGTTTTGTGGGTATGTTACACATGCATATGGACAAAATTCAAAGGTTCAAAGGGAATACAATGGAACCTAAGTCTCTCTTGTACCCCCAGGGCACCCACTGTGACCAGTTTCTTGCCCATCCTTCCAGAAGCACTCTATACTATGCATATGTTGGCAAATACATATACGTTACATGCGCTGTGTCAGTTAATCCTCTCAACAAATGCTAAATGGTCACCATCATCATGTCATCAGGAGAAGTGATGTGCCCGAGGCCATGGAGCTGTGCTGACTCAAACACGAGAGCGTTGGACTCCAGACCCCGGGATCCTTTTGCCATATCAGCCATCTTCCCCACATCAGTGTGTTAAATGATGGGAAGGAACAAAGTCCTGTCCAAGAGAGACAGGCCCCGCATTCAGAAGCTCAGAAATAGGTTTTTAAAAGTTAGGGTGTACAGTTGTCTGGAGCAGACATGACAGGAGGAGGCAGCATCAACTGGGAGGCAGCAGCCAACAAGAAGGATGAGGGCCTGGCCAGGCTGGTGGCAACAGAAATGGAAAGAGGGCGTGGACATTGAAAAGGCAGACTCTAGGGGCCTCAGAGGCAGTTAGATGAAGAGCAGAGAGGGGAACCCTGGCCGGTGCTGCTCAGTGGTCAGAGCGTCAGCCTGCACACCTAAGAGTCTCGGGTTCTATTCCCAGTCAAGGGCTCGTACCTGGGTTGCAGGTTTGATCCCAGCCCTGGTTGGGGTGTGTACCGGAGGCAACCAATTGATGTCTGTCTGTCTGTCTCTTTCCTTCCTTCTTTTCCTCCCTTCCACTCTCTCTAGAAATCAATGGGAAAAAATGTCCTTGGGTAAGGATTAACAAAAAAAAGAAAAGAAAAAAAGGAAAACAGACCAGAGAAGGGGAATCACAGGTGGCGCTCTGGTTCTGAGAGAAGTGAGTGAAGGAATGACGTTGCTCTCAAAAGAAATCAGGAAGTTGAGGCAGGACTTGAATTTTGGAGGTGAGTTTAGGTACAGACACGAAATTGTAGGCACCGGTGGGCATCCCCGTGGAGAGTTTCAGGTGGAGATGCTGGTCTAGATGGCAGGGCTGGGGCAAGGGTGGGCTGGAGGTTAGACTCTGGGTGAAAGGGCTGGAAAGTGGGGAGGGAAGCGATTCCAAAAGAGCAGGGGGCGGGTGGAGGGGAGAAGGTTTGGAGACAGGAAGAGGGAGAGGAAGGGGTGAGAGGCACAGAGATGGAAAGGGTAAGGGAAGGCCAGGATGGCATGGTGCCCGACACCAGGAAGGTGAGAGCTTCCTGGAGGAGGGCAGTCTCTCACAGCCTCAGATACTGGAGAGTCACTATGACGACAGGTCTGGGGGAGGCTGTGCAATTCACATCAGGCTGGGGGCCTTGAGGGCACATGTCCTCTGGAGAAGGGAAGAAACCAAGGAACACAGGTAACTGGGAAGGAGTGGCAGTCTCATTGTCTTCCTTGGTCCATTTAAAAACTGCTGAGATTTGCATCAGAAAGTGGATCATTTGAGACAGCATGGAGGGACCTGGAGAGTACCATGCTAAGTGAAATAAGTCAGTCAGAGAAAGACAAGTATCACATGATCTCACTCATATGTGGAATCTAAGTAACAAAATAAACTGATGAATGGAGTGGATCCAGAGACTCGAAACATGGAACAGAGTGCAGAACCTCAGAGGGAAGGCGGGGAGGGTGGGAGGTAATCAACCAAGGTCCTTGTATGCATATATGCATGGCCCATGGACACAGAAAATGGGCGTGAGGTCCTGGGGTGGAGATGGGCTGGAGGGCGTCAATGGGGGAAAAAAGGAGACATATGTAATACTTTGAACAATTAAAAATTATATTTTTAAAAAAAGAAAAGAAAGTTGCTCATTATGGAGCCAAACACTGAGGACACCACTAACTGGGCAAGCTCAGCCCTTGTCTGCCTGTCTGTGTGGCACCCCATTTCCCTAGGACAGCAGTGGCAGGGTGCTCCTGGGCCTGCCGTCACTCACCCGGATGTGCAGGTCCTGGAAGAAGGTGAGGAGCGTCTGCCGGATCAGCTGGAACTCCCCTGCAGAGAGACGCCCGTATACCTGCAGAGGCAAAGCAGCAAGAAGCGATTCACTTTCAGAAGTGGGAAGTGCAGACAGGTAGGGGTAGGTGGGTGCTCAGGGATGGGAGCCATAGCAAGGTGAGGACTCGGCTGCTGGGGCGAGAAGGGCAGCAGGAGAGCCAGCACTGCCCCCTCACAGACCCCATCATGCCACACCCAGCAGGGCACACCACCTCTCCTGTCCCCCACAGACCCAGAGAAGCCGTTCCCCAAGATTTAGCAGAACATCCACCACCAACCCCCTTTCTGAAAAGTTAGGAGAAAATGCTAGGCTCTGGATCATTGCTTTCCCAATTTTGAAGGCAACCGTTAAGAGGTCCTAAGATGATAATGCCTCTTGTATGACCAAAATGGATACTTGGGAGATTTTTAGAGTTTTCTGGGAGAGTGGCAGGCTTTGCCATTCCTCATCCTGTTCTCTCTGCCATAGAATCATTCCGTTCTTTTTTTTTTTTTTAATATATTTTATTGATTTTTTACAGAGAGGAAGGAAGAGGGATAGATAGTCAGAAACATCGATCAGCTGCCTCTTGCACACCTCCGACTGGGGATGTGCCCGCAACCAAGTTACATGCCCTTGACCAGAATCGAACCTGGGACCTTTCAGTCCGCAGGCTGACACTCTATCCACTGAGCCAAACCGGTTTTGGCTCGTTCCGTTCTTAACAGAGGAATGAGAGCAAGTATGGGGCTCCGAGGTGATAAACTGATGGTGTCTTACTTCAATCAGCTGCCGGAGAGTCTCATCCACTAGATGCAGGAGGGCTGGGTTGTCTTGGATTAATCCCTTGATGGTATCTAAATGGTTGAAAGTAACCAGCAACACATCCTTGGGACGGGGACACAGCAGTACTTGATATTTCAAAGCCATAGTCATCAGGTCATAGAGCTGCTGACCCATACACGGACAAAATAAATGGGATCATAAAAGCAGATGTCAGAACCTTCACACAATGAAGCAGTCAAGCACTTACTGAAAACCAGTATTGGGTATATCATACAGCTCAGGTGACGATATCAGTTATCCCTCAAACCAAGTTATTTAAAAAAATATATGTTTTCATTAATTTTATAGAAAGAGGGAGAGGGAGAGACAGAAACATCGATGAGAGAGAATTATCGATTGGCTGCCTCCTGCACATCCCATACTGGGGATCGAGCCTGCAACCCAGGCATGTGCCCTGACTGAGAATCGAATTGGCGACCTCTCATTGTATGGGATGATGCTCAACCAACTGAGCCACACCAGCCGAGCAAACCAAGATACTTTTGAGAGTAAAAGGGGGGTGATATTAATAATTAAGCCAGAACAACAGGGTTAGACCAGGACATTCCTGGGCAAACCAGGATTTCTGGTCAGCTTATTGCTGATGGAACATGTTTAAAACAATATTGGCAGCTGTGGGGCCCTGCACTGGGTGCTGGAGTTGGAGAGCAAAATCCCGAAATCAAGCCCTCCACTGCCACTGACTAGGTGAATGGGCTTGGTGAAGTCCTCCCATCTCTCTGAGCCTGAGTTTTTGCATCCATAAAAAATAGTCTCGAATGCAGCTAACGAAGCGCTCAGAGGGACATTTACAGCAGTAGATGACTGCATTTCTCCAATCAACACCTAACCTCTCACCTTAAGAAACTAGAAAAAGAAGGTCAAACTAAATTCAAACCAAGGAGACGGAAGGATAAGAAAGCTTGGAGCTGAAATCAGTGAAATGAAGAGTTGAAAAACAGTAGATAAAAATCAATGAAACCAAAAGTTGGTTCTTCGAAAAGATCAACAAACCTTTAGCTAAATAACTGACAATTATTTACTTAGATTGACCAAGAAAATAAGAGAGAAAACTAAAATTACTAAAATCAGAAATGAAACAAAAGACATTACTACTGACTGATGGAAATGTTCTCTAATTAGATAGTGGTGATGGTTATACAACATTATGAGTATACTAAAAACCACTGAATTGTACACTATGAAAGGGTGAATTTTATGTCATATGAATTATGCCTTAATTTAAAAATGGCAAAAAGATATTACAAAACTAGCTGCGGAAAAGACATTAACGAATAAAGGGTTTTTGTCTTGGCTGGGTGGCTCAGTTAGTTGGAGCGTCGTCCATGCACCAAAGGATTGCTGGTTCGATTCCTGGTCAGGGCACATGTGCAGGTTGCCAACCCCAATCTATGTAGGCTTGGTTCAATCCCGGGCTGGGGTTTGTGTGGGAGGCAGCCAATCGATGTTTCTCTCTCACATTGATATTTGTCTCTCTATTTCAAATCAATAAAAACATATTTTAAAAATGTATAGGCTTAACTTAAAAAAATCAGAATGCCCTAATAATTTGTTCCCCAAAAAGATATATATGTCCCTGTTGTAAGTAAAGGCTGAGCAGTTTTGAATTTGCTTCAAAAACTTCCTGGTTGTCAGAGCTGAGATTTGTCAAGAACGAAGCAGAACTAAAGTTTTTAGGGTTGGGTGTTCATAAATATGGGCATGAAGACCAGCACTCTCTTTGGGCAGGTGGAGTGACATAAACTATAGAGGGACGGGTGTGGATGATGTCTGAGGTCCTTTCCAACTCTGAAACTCAACAACGAATATTTACAAGGCCATTTTTTTTTTTTACCAGGCACCATTGTGTACATCATCTCATTTGATTCCAGTCTACAATCATCCACCAAAGATACAAGACATGCAATCAAGGGGGTGGAGGCAACTGTTTGCTCACCTTATCCATGCTGGCCTGGTTCAGTCTCATAATGGAGGCATGAGCCAGGCGGTCATAGATGGTCCTGAGGGCCTTCTTGGAGTAGAGCTCTTGGGGTTTTAACAATTCCTCTATAAAGCTTTTGTTGAACATGGTTAAGACGATGTCATGAAGAACTGTAGCGACAAGAGAGAATACACAGCTAAGCAAGGTACTGGAGGAAGCTTAATTCAGGAGATGCTCTCTGTGTACAAATGGGAGGGAGGAGCCAGCCTACTCAGAGTGGGATGCTGATGTGCTTGGTGAGATCTGCTCCCTGGGGAGAAAGCACACAGATGTTCCAATAGAAGGCAGGGTCCAGAGTGCCTGATGAGGCCATCTCAGGGCAAACATAAATGTGACAATGTACAAATGTGTCGTGAGAGGTTATAAATCACTTTACATACTTCTCTCACTTGGTGATAGGGGAAATGTTTCTTCTTTCTTTAAAAAATATTCCTATAAACATTTTAGGTTAGATCTCTTCCTTAATGCGAGAAACAACATCACTCTTGTTGTTTGTTTAGCAAACTTACAACATTTTTACTTAAAATTAAATTTTATAAAAATGGGACCAATAATGGTAAGTTGACTATTTTTGGCAAAACATGTTATGAAAATTGACAAGTCTACCCACTGGTTAGAAATTAAAATGTTTCTAATGTTTCTACAAGACATGTACTTCATATAAGTACCATTTTAGAATGTCTTAATTTTTACATTTGATTTCTAATATTGATATTACACTGTAGTGCTATGTCTCAGACTATTGCTCAAATGGAAAACTTTCATCTAGTGAGAATAAAAGGTCCTAAGATGTGTGCAAACCAAAGTGTCTATAAATCTAGTCCTTCATTCACTCATTCAGTAAGACATTTTTTGCTACTCAAATATCATTAGTTGAGGGCTAGGAAAACCCTCTGGTACAAGAAATAGAAACAAGGATGGCTCAACACAGATTATTCTTAATGAAACCATGTATATTCTTGCCTAAAAAATATACATTCATAGAAATTAAAATTTGAAAGAAAACTGGTTACTTAAAATAATTACACAAAATCAATTATTAATCATGAGTGATTATTACTGAAAGATACAAATGCCTCTTTCTTTTGCCACAAAAGGACACACCAGGCATTGGCTGTGGCCATATATCTAAGAGAGTAAAGGCAAGGTAGAGCAGCGAGGTTGTGATTTCAGGCACCCTCTCTACCTTTAAGTAACTGATAGGAGTACCCTGAAGGCTCAGGCCAGCATTTTTAAACATGTCAAAGAGCATTTTTTGGGGGTGGGCAGGGGAAGCTCAGGGCTGGTTGTATTTAAATCTTTATTTTTGATTTTTGAATTTATTGGGGTAACTTCGGTTAATAACATGATAAAGGTTTCAGGTATACAATTCTATATGTATTTAAATCTTAAATGGAAGAACTACAGAGAGAGGAGGAAGGGGAGAGGGGGGAAAGGACCTTGACACAAAAGAACTAACACTTCTTACTGACGTGTTGAACTCACACTTGCCCTTTGGACTTGATTCTGGACTCCTTCCCATTAGTGAGGAAGAACCACATCCATTCCAAAACAGGGTATCCCTCACCTCTGACCATTTCAACCCACCGCAGCTTGCCCTTAATGCACGCTAACATGTCCCCAGTGTGGACAGCTTGGAGACATAACTCTTCCGGACTTGCCTCCAAGTCCTTTGACCTTTGACCTAAACAAGCAAGGACCTGCGGTACCGTAAACGGGATTTCCTAAACTCTTCCTTACTACAGCCTATATGAAATACAGGATTTGCAAGGAAACAGGTGCAACTGAAAACCCACACATAAGGCCTCCAAGGAGAGAGTCTGAACTTTCCACAGATTTCTGTGGGCCAGGGAGGAGTGCCAAAGAGGAAGAATTCAAGGCAAAGAATCACACCCACTCTGGCTGTGTTAATGCTTACAGACAGCTGCCATTCACCTCGGTGCTAAGTGTTGCTGTCTTTCAGCTCTTAGCAGGATCTAGGAAAATAGCTTACCCCCAAATAAGTCAGTGCTAGAACAAAGAAAGTCTCGAGGAGGTTGGGGCCACTCTGGCAAAGCAAAACGAGGCCTTTCCCTCTGGGAAGGGAATAAGCTGTATGTCACCACGGCTCTTTGCACAGGAATGTCCAGGAAGTTCACTGGCTGGAGAGAGAGTACAGCAGGCCCTCTCCCTGTGGGCAGAGCAGTGACCACAAATGTCCCCAAGGAGAAAACGGCAGTTCTATGGTTGGGCCCCAGAACCCAGGGTCCCCCTCTCATACAATTCTTTGGAAAGAATGTGGGGGCCACAGAAGAATATGGGGGAACAAGCCTACATCTCACAACGTTTCACCTCGCACTTGGATGAGGCAGGCCTACTACGTACCAGACGCTGAGGTAAACACCAGGGCGCAGAGGAAGGACATGTTGTCCTTCATTTGGAGAAGCAGTCCAGGTCAGATTTCAGTTAAACCTGAGAAATGGGTCTAACCACACCTGTCAGTCTATTTCAGTGTGAGTGTTTAGCAGTCACATGAGCTTTGCATCATTTCATGAGGCCGGAACGTTCTAGGAGCCAGGCTTCATTAGGAAAAGACTAAGGCCAGGGAGTGAAGTGACTTTTCACAGGTGCATTCTGAGTTTAGATTATGAAATTCGTTTCTGCTCACTATTTTGGAATGTTTAAGTTAAAATAAGCTCCAGTGATTCAGTTATGTATGCAAAAAGCCCTCAAAATCCACACTTCTCATCTGAAATTCTGCCACACATCAAGGGGTGGGCAAAAACCTGCTCAAGAGAAGTGGCCAAAGATGGTTGTGAAATATGATAAAAGCATATCAACCACTCCTATTGGGCTTTTCTTTGAGCCTGGCCTGATGAAAGCAACGGAGTATTTAATAAATCTCTGTTAACGGAAACCTCTGTTGTTTATGGGAACATGCCATTTGGAACCTAGGGTAAAAGAGAGAAGCTATTACTTCTGGATGGTTACGAGGCTTCAAATCCTTACCATGTTCCAGGCACTGGGCTTAGAAGCTTCCATGCATTATCTCATTTAACCACCCCCAAGACAACTCTGGATTATTATCCTTACTCTATCAAGGAGGAAAACTGAGTCTTATAGAGAGGTTAAAGTCCAAGGTCACACAGCTAGTGCTGGAGTTGAAATTAGAATGGGGCTGTTTGATTCTACTTCCCTTCCTCTTAAATCTTTTATGTTATCTCCTCAGCATACTCGGTGTGGTGAGAGCATTTAGACTACTGAGGACGATGGCTGATGACATGCATAAATTGCACCCAAATGTCGAATGATGAGAGCTACTCCTGACACTTAAAGAGGAGAAAGGCTAAGGCTTTGCTCTGAGGAACTGGCAACTTTTCCAGGTTTGCTGCTGGTTGTAGGTGAAGGGGAAACTGAATATCTGGCATGATAGGGCCATACTGCATGCGTGATATCATGCCTTCTGCCCACAACCCTGGCAGCCATGCAGCCACATGCTTCCATTTTCCTCAGTTGCTCAACAGATACCTCTGTGTGCTAAGGAGAATGGTTCAAGGCAGGTCACTCATGTTGAACCACAATTCTTTGGTAACATGATACTATCACAGAATTGCTTTAAGGACTACACTACAGGACAACCTACCCAGAAGTGTAACTACTGCCCCAGTTGTCCCCACAAAACTTAGAAGATGAAGAGAGAAAAGGTACCTCAGGTGCAATATGGCCTTGTGCCTAAGTTTGCTTGGTTTTCATCTTACATGCTGTCTTTACATAAAAGGTTCAAATACATAACCAATGTCTTAGCTAAAGAGAAACTCATGACTATTTTCTTTAAAATATTGAGAGTGGTCCCACTTTAAACCCCACTGATAAAGGACTGGCTGAACTGTGGATGCAGACTGAATACATGCAACCCAAAGATAGCATACCTCGTTTTCTGTCCACCTCTGTCCATTCATCTACATGAAGCATACAAAAAGAAAACACCAGTTCATGAAGCAAAAACATCATTTTCAAGGAGGCTTTAAAAATACCAATTCCAATGGTCTATCTGGTCTATGAAACTTTGTCATGTTTGCATCAATGTCTAATGTGAATACTCTACCTTCCATGTGAAACTTTTAAAAGGATGATGGAGAAAGAAGTTCCAAAAAAGCCACAGAGGCTCTATCTTACAGAGAGTGGCCTAGGAGGAGGGGAAACTCAGATTGACTAGCTACCCTGGGGTTTGTCTTGAAGGGCTCAAGCAGATGTCCTCTCTAATGCCACGAGAATACATATTATTCAAAATAAGGCTTTCAAAAAACACTGACTTCCACGAGGAAGAGTAATTCTAAGAACAGGAAGACAAAGGAGTTCCTTTTTTATTAAGGAAGATTTCCCTGTCTAGAGTACATACGGAACTGCTCAAATTAGAAAACATGAGATGTGCATTAAAAAGAAAAAAAATGTCTATTTGTTTCTGACTTACTTTTTATACATAGATGTGTGACTTCCAGGGTAAAAGAGGGGAGTAATGATGGGGCCACTGTAAAGAAAAGCCTTGAGGACAAAAGCAATCAGGGGACATCAAAAGGAAAGCAAATAAGGAAAAATGTACTTGTCTAGAGACATCTGTAAGAGCTAAGAACCTTTATGGGTTGAGACCTGGCTCTACCATTTACTAGCTATATAATTTCAAGCAACTTGTTTAACTTTAGTTTCTTCATCTGTAAAATGGGATCATAACAGAACCTACCTCATAGGGTTGTTGTGAGGATGAAATATGAAACATCAAGCACTTAGCTGGCTTCTCTTTTAGTTCCTCTTTCTCTACTGAAGGACACTGGACACTACCCATAAAGAATGAAAGATGACTTTTTTCCCCCCTTTCTATATATTTTGGGGAGATTTCAATCTAGAAAAACCACTGCCAGCTAAACAGAATTCTACACACACCCACATTTAAAAAACATTTTATAACTAATAGTCCCCCTTGAAAACATCTGCCACTAGATTGTTTCAAAGGTTATTTTTGCAGTTATAATAAAAAAAATACATGTGTCTTCAATGCACAATACCAATAGTTCCTAAGAGACCAGTCTGGAAGCACAGCCAGTACTGAGCCCTGATTGGCTGCAAAGGGCTCCCTTTGTAAGATCAGACTCCTCTGGGAAAATTCACCGTCACAAGTGTTTGGAGAGAAAACACTGGGGAAGCAGCACCCAGAGTAAGGCCTTCTTAAAGCAGATACCAGCTTCTGTAGCATAATGCCCACATCTGCTATCTTGCTGTGGCATTTATTTTACAGGTGGTCTTGCCTAAGAGGCTTGTGGGAATTCAGAAAGGTGGAGTTGCGACCCTCGTGAAGGTGTGTTTGGGAACAGTGATGCTGCAAGGGGCTCACCTACTCCAAGGGACAGTGACTACGGCTGCTGACAAAGTGAAGCTGGCAAGTGCATGCCCAGGGGTAGGAGGCATTCCCACCGGCAATGAAGCTCAGCTCCAGCAGAGGTCTCTGCCGTGCTGTGTGCTCCTGGCTCCTGTCCACTTGAAGATCCAGGGGAAGTTAAACAATGTCCTATTTTTCCATCATTTCTCCAGAAGACTTGCTTGTGACAATCCCATTTTAGTTATATTTTGAGTGGGAGGCATGCCCAAGGCTATCCAGAGCTGCCTGTTCAACTGGAACTAGAAGAATAAAAACAGAACCTCAACCATTTGGTTGCTCAGTACTACACTGTGATCTTCACGTACTGGAAAAATCAATGAATGGCTCTATGCCTCCGTTTCCCCTTCTGTAAGATGAGGAATGTAAACAAAATGTAATTGGGTCTTATTTATGAGTATTTTTAAGAGGATGGGAATGAGGCAAAGGCAGGTTTTATTATTCTCACTATTGCTTAAAATGTGGGACAACTTTCAACAGGCAACACTCAGAAGTTGCTCCATAGAGAGAGCACTTCCTTTCTGTTGAATGCTAAAGCCAGAGGCTGAGTTGTGGGGGAAAACTGCACTATCTGTACTGGCCTGTGGGAGCAGGATGGTCTCCAGGAGACCACTTAGCTGTGTAAGATAATGAAAACATCTAGAAGAAATATGGTTTCAATTCAAAGCTTCAACGAAGTCTAGTTTACTGTGTCGGGTGTTTTATGGGTCTCTATGCACAGGCATCTGTCACAGCGGCTCCTGCTTCCTGTAGCTACACCATCTCTATAGTGGCATGGATTAGTGTTTCTCAACTTTGAATCCCAAACTCTCAATCCTGCTTTTTCACTCTATCTTCTACAAGTCTCCATCAGCCAACCATGATACTTTTTATCATTTCTTTTAAAAAATCAGTTGGTATATTGGATATATATATTTTTCCAAAACCTCTCCCTTTCCCCCTGACCTTCCAACCCCCACAAAGATTCTGGTACAGTAACCATCAGATATGGGAGTATAGTGCAGTGCCTAAGAGTATGAGCTCTAGAGCCCGATGGCCTCGGTTCAAATTCTTTACTCTTCCTCTTACCAGCTATGTAACTCCGGGCAAATTAGCCTTAGTGTCCCCATCTGTAAAATGGGGATAGTAGTATTACCTACATGATAGGATAGTTGTGGGGATTAAGGTATTCAGGGAAGTCCTCGGTTCATGGTAAGTGCTTAATGTTTGTTGCTGTTGTCATGAAGAAGCTATGTTCTCTAGTTCTTAGAATCAATTACTGAACCAGACTGATCAAAAGCACTACCTCCAGTGAATGTGCAGAAGGGCTGGATCATGCTCCACTCAGCATCTCACGTGTATTCTGACACTCATCCCAACTGTGGAAGGAATTAGTCTATGAATGTGAATGACCAAAGATGGCTGACACTCCATTAAGCTATATCTAGAGAACCCCTAAGGACTACATCTCCTGAAGACAAATAAGCCAGTCCCCCAGTATTCACAAGGTCTTGCCCAGACCTCCTCTTGAAACCCAACATCTGCTATTTCTTATGCTAAATATATTAAATACATACATTATTTCATTCAATCCTTATGACTTGCTATATACTATGTATTATTATTACCATTTTATGGAAAAAGGAACAGGGTACATTCTAAGGTCGTACAACTAGTTAAATGGCAAAGCTGGAATTGGGACTCATATCTATATGACTCCAGAGAGCATGCTCTTAATTGCTAATTTACACTGCCTTCCAAGATGTAGACTACCCATCTAAGAACTGACTGTGAGCTCACTAATGCCTTCGCCGAAATGAAATCACACAACATAGGCGCCAAGGAAAACGGAACCTTCTAGAAGAAGAAGTGGCAATGTTACACAAAACAATGAATTTAAATAATCAGTTCAACATTTACTGAGCACCAATTTATTCTGGTCTAGGTATACTAGGGGCTGGAGTACAAAGATGAATAAGACAATCATGTGGGGGAGACACATACATAGACCAATACAGGGTAAAATGCTCAGTGATAAGGTAGAGAGACACGTACGGGTGCTATGGGAGTATGTGCAGGCTCTTTCCCATGTGGGAAAGAAAAGAAATCTTAAGCAGAATAATGCAAGACAAAAGAGAGTTACTAGCACAGAAGTGGGAGATTTGGGGTTAGAATGGAGATTATTAGCATGGAAACAGAAATGAACATGCTTTAAATGGAGACCTACAAGCAGTTTGGTATTAATATACAAAGTAGGAGGCAGGCAGGCAGTGGTGGAAGGTGGGACTTCAGAGGTGGACAGAAATCAGATCAGGAAGGGTCCTGAAATGTCCTGCCAAGGACTTGGCCTCTGCTCAGACAGCAGTGGAAAGCTGACAAAGCATTTTAAGTAGCTGGGACTATGGACAGATTTACATTTCAAAAAGCTCACTGGCAACAGGGTATGAAATGGATGGAGGGGGTGTGCTATAGGGAGCTCTTTTTATCTCTTTATGAATGGACTTGGACTCAATTGTACAGACCCAATAGTGAATATCTGAATATGTATGCTTAACGTCAACTGAGCATACAGATACTGTTGAAGGGAATAAATGTTTTAATTGTGACCATGTCAGTTACCTTTATATCAACTTTTCTTCCTCTACCTTGAAATATAATATGTAATCCTAGGAAAGTTGGTGAAAGCAATTGTTGGTTGAGAAGGGAGGAAAAGAGGCAGAGAAAAAGGATGGCAGAGAGTTCTGGGTGGCCATTTCTCTGGGGATTAGATGGGGTGTATATGGGAGACAGATTTTACATGTTAGAAACTGTCATATAATTATTTACACAATTGTATTCTTTTCCAACAGTTGGGATGGGAAAGAATTATACTTTTCTTATGTTTTCTAATTTATCTATGTTATCTCAGGACCTCACCTTTCTAGAAATAGCTTCTGAAATTAGTAAGACTGGCTTCCAGTTTATAAAGAAGGATACCACACAGAGGAGTGGAGTCAAAACCTGTCCCATGCAGGGTAAGAGGATGCTTGGACTAGCAAAGAGCATGACACCAGGTATTTGGGAGGGACCGGTTGTCAAGAGAGATTGGGAAATCACCTCGCCAATTTGAGGGGAGGAGGGAATTGGGGGATGGGGCATGAGGTACCGTAATAATATCCTATGAGGGTATTAAATCCCTTTGCTGTGAAAAGAACTTTTGGGGAATTTGACTCCTGAGGGGCCCTGACTGGATGGGCCTGTGGACGTAGTGAGAAGGGTCCCGGGTTATAAGAGTGCAGTGTGCAGGCGTGTTGGTCAGTCTATAATGGGGCTGGCTGTGCAGGCCGGGAGTCTCTCACCTCTGCGGGCCTTGTCTCCCGGGATGTTCTGGGCCCGCAGCCGCTGGTCCAGGATGTAAAGCATCTCCCCGCCCAAGTTCAAGAAGAGCAGCGGTAGTGTCCGCACCGACATGATGCCGAAAGCACGTAGAGCTGGCGAAGAGACTCAAAGCTGGGTAGCCAGAGACCTGGAGGCCCGACCACCGCGTCTTCTTAACCTGGTTGTTAGGGCAACGCCGCGGACGGCAAAACTAGCCAATCAGCAGGCCCTTTGTTGGGAGGCGCCCGGGGGAGGACGCTTATTGGGCTGGGTGCCCGAGACCTACGAGGTGGATTGGTCCGAGCCGGAGGCGGGCCCCGGCCGGGAGCGCTGGTTTTGACGTTCGGAAGCTGCGCGGAGGGGCTAGGGCCGGGCAAGGCTAGTGGGCGACAGGGGCTGGCGCCGAGGAATGTGACACCCCTCATCCAGCCCGGCCGCGTGCGCAGGTGCCCGAGAACGAGGACAACCCAGGCGAATCTTTAGAGCATTCTCCGAGCCGAGAGTGCGACCGCGCAGCCATTTAGAGGCGGAGCTTCCTTTTTCTTAAATTGGAAAGGACACCCAGCTCATCGGGTTGCTGTAGAATCAATGAGATCTTGTCAAGTGCCATGAAAGCACTAATGGTAACTAACTCTTCTTTTAGATGGGGCAAGGATCAGAAGTCCTTGAATTATTTGCATTTCCTCCCTAGTGCCTCTTGGAGTGGAGCCCCACTGGTCTATATCCCCTGAAGCAAACCAGGCGCGCTCCTGGAGGATGTGCTGGGGACTCCCAAGCGCCCCTCCTTTCTGCTGCTAAGCAGCTTCCCATCCTTCACCCCCATCTTGCGTTCCAGGATCACCTTTCCTTCATCTGCGGCACATTTTTAAGTTGATGAGCAACCATTTTTGTAAAATTTCAATATTTGTAAGACCTAATCATTTTTCCCTCCAGTCATTCGGACTTGAAACCTGAGCCTTGGCTTCCAACTCTATCGCCCTGGGTCCTATTATCAGTCACCAAGTTCTGCTTTTTCCACCAAAATCTTTCTCCTATTTTCCTCTATTTCTTTCTCTGTCTGCATTGCTAAGTTCCTCCATATTACTGCTCCTTTCTCTCCTCCAGCCATACTGGCTGCTAGGCTAAATTTCAGAAGACACCACTTTCAACATGACATATCCCTTCAGCGTCTTCCTGCTATTTGGTAAGATGGCCTTCAGGGCACTCCACTGTCTCCAACTACCTTTCTATAGTCATCTACACTTCCCTGGCCTTCTCACCCAGAAGCCAGCCATCATGCTTCCTCTGTGCTGCTGTGGTCTTATCTCCACTGAAATACCACCTGGATGGCAAGGAGTTGTGCATGTGTGAGATGCTATGAGAGTTGTGTCCTGCCTGATGTGCGAGGGCAGGAATTCTGCCTCAGACAACCCTTGGATCCTAGAGCTGAATGACAATGAATGAACTCCTCCTCAGGCCACAAAGAGCCCCACCTTCTATTATTTTTCAAGACAGAAAGATAAAACTTGAACAAAATTTATTGGTTTTCCTTGATTGCCTCTGGTTCAGCTTTGGCAGAGCTTATTAGGTTCATCAGGCGTTGTTTCCGGGCTGCTGCTGCTGCTTTTAAGGCCCTTTTTTGCTTCTTTCGCTTTTGAGTCTCCTGGTAAACCTGGAAATTACAAAGAAAAGACTTTGTAATTCTGTGTAAAACCTCTGACTGGGAGCAAATGGGCTGGGAACTGACTCTCCCAGCTGGTCAACACAACCTTCTCCATGGGGTTAAGGCCTTGACGCCAGTTCCATGCCTTTATCAGAAAGAGACAACCCCTCCTTTCTGCTTTTTCCAACACAGTCCCAGAACGGACCAACCAAAGCAGCAATTTGGACTCATACCCGAATGCACAAAGCCTTCTTGGTTGCCCAGCGGCGGTGGGCTTTTCGATAGTACATAGGGGGGAAGATGTACTCAATCCCCAGGTCCTTGCACGTCTTCTCAAAGACATTGTAGTTGGTCTTACGGAGGTTTTTGAGCATCTTTTGCCTCTGGTCAATGCTCATCATCAGATAGCGCTTGAGAGCTTTGTCCTGTAAGAAGGTTGGTATCCCTTTCAGTATTATATAAATAAGTGGTGCACTTATTTATATAATACTATATGAGTGGCACACCACTCATATAGTAATTTCATTACCTCACTGAAGTCTCCCAACAATCTCCTGCAAATACTAGTGCAACTCTGAGGTAGGTATTGTTATTGTTATTCCCATTTTACAGATGGGAAAATAAAGGCTCAACAATGTTATCAGGTCTTGAATATTGGTATACTCGTCTCACTCTAAATCTCATGCTCTTTCTCTACTTTACACTACTCACTCAGCCTCTCCACAACTCAGCAAACTTTCAGATGGAGTGGAGAGGAGGGAAGAACTTTCACTCTCTTGGAGACCCCTACCCACAGCCAGGTACTGCTCCATGAGAAAACTTGGTGTTCCACACTCTAGAACAAAACTCTGACCTCCAAGGAACAGGCTCAACCAGCTTCCAGAGAACATTGAGATGCCAGCCTGGAGCTGGACCAGTCTGTATTCACAAGCTGTGTTTATTAAGAATACTAGCAACTGCCTAATTACAGCAGCTCCATGCCCGACATTGTGCTGAGATATGGCATAATGGTTAAGAATATGGGCCCTGGAATCAGATGACTTACTTTCAAGTCCTAGCACTCATTTCCTAGTGCTGTGCCTTGAGAATAACTTAACCACTCCAGGCCTAGATTATTCCTCTGTAAAATGGGATAGAAAGATGGATATAAAGGTTAAATGAGCTAATGCATGTAAAATATTTAGGAAGAAGCCTAAATACTTTATTTGCATCATGTTGGCTGCTTTTATGTCATACTAGAGGCCCGATGCATGAAAATTCGTGCAAGAGTAGGCCTTCCTTCCTCTGGCTGCCTGCACCAGCTTCCCTCCAGCACCTGGGACCTGGGCTTCCCTCCTCCGGCCACCAGCAGGCACCTGGGACCCGGGCTGGCTTTCCTCTGGCCCTGGCTTGGTCAGGAAGGATGTCTGGAATGACGTCCAGAAGACACCTAGTCTAATTAGCATATTACCCTTTTATTATTATCGATAGTCCTTGTAATCCTGTCAGTAGATATTATGATCCCCATTTTATGGACAGAACTGAGGTTCAGACATGTAAAATAACTTTCCTAGAATCACCTAACTAGTTAAGTGGAAGTGGCAGAGCTTGGATTTGAACCCAGAGCAATTTAACCCTATTCATGCATTCAACAAATAGTTACTGAGCATCCACTAGGTGCCAGACACTGTGACCATGCTCTAAAGTTTGTGTTTTTGACCATTGGTGACATGCAGCACAGCCCTGAAAGGCTTCCATTTCTCTACTGGAGGCAGAAAGGAAATGTTTTCCTCACTGAGGAGTGGGCACTCTGGTGCTATAGCCTCCTGGCATATTAAGCTGACTCTTAGGACCCAGAGCCCTTTACCTCTTAGACTCCTCTGGCCCAGTTGCTGGTGTTTAGCTGTGAGCGATGCTCAAGGCTTACCTTTCGATGTTTCTGCATGTGTTCTTCATAATTGCGGATCTTCACAGTCAAGGCAACAACTGAAACCACAAACCACAGAGGATGAGAGCTGGGCACAGAGGAAGGAACGGCCCGGGCCTGGGGCCTGGGTTATGTATTAAGACCTCAAGGAATAACAATCACCAAGGCTTTTGTACAGCTCTCTGTAATTCCCAAAGCACTGACTTTTAACATCTCAAGCATTTTTACAGTAAAACTTTAGAGCATTCCTATTAAATTCAGGAATTAGTTTAGGATGCATGCTATCATGGCTAATGATTTGACATTGCACTGGAGGTCCTAGCCAATGCAATACGATGACATTCCCGAACTGTCAAGGGTCTACTCCTTGCCTCAGAGCCCTTCCAGCTACCACCCTTACCTATGTTTTTAACTAATGAGTTTTCAGAATTATCAAGTATCTTATTGCCCATTCTCCCAGACTTCACTCTTCTCACCAACTCATCTCCTAAAGCCCCAGAATATCCTTCCTCAGGTATCCTCTTGTTTGATTCCTGCAAAGATGGGCAAAGGCAAAAGCAGAAGGTGGTCCCAAGGAGAGGCTGTAACTATGGTAGGCCCTTTCTGTGCACACATTGAGTTCTGGAGTACTCAGGGCAGTGGGAACCTTGGCTCTGACCACACGGTCCCTTCACACCACCTTAGCTGCAGAGTGGAGAGAGAGAGAGACAAACTTGGGTTCCTGAGGAATCTTGCCTGAGCTCACACAGAGCTATGAGGCAGGACCTGGGCACTGACTCCAACATCACACAGCTCAGGATACAAAGTCCAGTTTTCATTACCCATGGTTCTTCCTGTCTCTCCTTTAATAAGCCACATCTAATCCCTATGTACTTGCAGATGAGGGCCCTGGATCAAGTACCAGCTAGCAGCTCCCCCACCCTTTACCCCCGCTCCCCAAGAGCCCCCTAACCAACTTCGAGCCTCCAGGGAGCTGGTGTCCTCGGGGTTTGCCACAACCTTGTTCATCAATTGTTCTTTCTTGATTTTTAGCTTCTCCTTCTGTTGAAGATAGAGAGAATCTATGAAGTCTGCTGCCCCATCATAAGAACTGGTCCTCACACCCCCAAGGCCATGGGCTTCAGTCATAGCAACGAGGCCATAAAGCTCAGGGCCTGACTTCACTCTGCTACCAGGACCTAGCCTCTGGCCAACCACATGGCTATTCACATCCAGGTGAGCCCAAGGCCAAGGCTACTGACAGGAGAAATGGCTTGTTTGATGAATGTCCCTAAAGCTTGCTCATTCATTCAGACATCAGATCTTTATTGAGCACCTACTGTTTGTCAGGTGCTAGGGGTGTAATGGGGAACAAGACTGTCACTGCCCTTGAGACGCTCAGTCTCGAGGTATTAATAAGCAGACACAGAATGACATTGGTGTAAGTGCTGCTACTTGAAAAGCATGGATGGGATGGGAGCTGTTACCAGGATAGGAGGGAGTGCCAGAGGAGAGGACCGAGGGAGGCCAAGGTTTGGCACAGGCCACTCACCTGATTCCCCATTTCCAAAGACAAGAGTCTTTTCACGACATCATCAACCCTGTGGAAAAGTCATAGCAATGAGAGAAAGATGTTGGGGTAGAGGGGAAAAGGGAAGCAATGCTGTTTTCATTTTAGTTGGCAAAGCATGGATGATTAAAAACTTCTTTTACAACAAATGTGTCTCTCTGGAAGTCGGGAGCCATTTCCCACAGATTAGAAGTCAACATGCATCTGATCTGCTGGGCTGAGAACATGGAATGAGCTACAGAAAATTGAGGCTGTCAGCTCAAGTGTTCCAGGATCGTCATCGGGAGGGTGAAAGGATATCCATTTAGCTAGAATATGGTTCAATCTGTTTTGAGACCCTTGAATTCTATAATCATTGTTTCTTTCTCAAATCACACTGCACAGTGGGAGGGGCAGGAGGGACTGCCCAGCTACGACCTTACAACAGGGGCCGAGCAAAAGGATCCCGGCCTTGGTGTCGTTTGGCTCAGGATTCAAACCCTAGCTCTGTCCCATCGGAGTTGTATGACATTGGGCAGCTTGATAATCTATAACGACACTTTTGGGAGGATCAAGACATGAGAGATTTCTAAAAAACCTGAGGCATGTTGCCTCCTTGGTATCTAATAGATAGCGTCTTCACCCAGAGCACAAAAAAAGTAATCAGTTAAGCCCCAAAAGCTCCACCTGTCCCTGCTGCCCACTCACCCTCACCATGCTTGGGCTGCTACAGTTCTCGGCCCTATTCTATAATCAAGCTTCAGATATATTAGGCTGGGACTCGAAGCCACTATCTTCCCCCTCTCCTCGCCAATCCTCCCAGGGCCCCCTGCTTCACCAAAGAGACTTTTTTCCTGCTTACTTTTCAATTCCAGGGACGTTCTGGTAATCTTTGAGGAGCGTGGAAGGGGGCGGGTCATCATCTTGGCTGGGCGGGACTGTCAAGTGGAGGGATGGAAAACCAGAGTTAACTCTTACTGCCCATTCTCCCAGACTTCACTCTTCTCACCAACTCTATCAGAGACACCCAGGGTCTCCAGCAAGGCATGGATATCTGTGGGCTTGGTTTCTCCTCTGCAAACTCCCTGGGCACCTGCCCCGATATTTCACGCTGGGAGTAGATGGCCTTTCCCAACACCCTGTATTGTCACCTCTCACACCTGTCTGGCTCTACGGTCATCACATCCCCAATAGGATGCGGACTGAATGTGACTTCCTTTGAACCCCCACCCCCAGACTGATCCATAGCCCAGCACAGAACAGGCACTCAACAAAACAACTGCCCGCTGACTGCATGAATGAAGAAAGGGGGTTGAGGAGGAAACCCTAGCTTTAGGACACTTGTAAGCACCAAATACAGGAAACCCTCAGCCCTAGTGTGTGCAGCCCTGGTGTCTTCGCTTGGAGGTGAGGGAGAGCTATGGGGGAGAACAACCTGTCCCCTCCAGTCAGACCCTACTCTGCGCTATGCAAAGAATAGCAATAAATACAAGTACATGCTACCGTTATTGCACACAGTACTAAGGATGCTTTTCATGTGTTATCATCGAGTCCTAACAACGATCCGCTCAAATAGATACTCCTACACTCATTTTAGAATGAGACAGAGAGGAAGTGATTGCCTAGTATCATTAACTTAGTAAGAGAGCTCTTCACCAATCAATGTGCAGACTGCCTCGGAGGGGAAACCATACCCCCTGAACCTCAGGAGGGCAAGGTGCTGCATCCTAGGTAGGCCTGGGAAGGCTCCCCCTGCCTGGCTCACTTCCACTCTCACCCAGGCGGGAGGTTCCTGCCCCCGCCCCGCACGCGGGCTTCAGGCTGACAAGGTGGACGCGGTTGTTTTAGGACCTCGGGCTACCACCTCGTGGCTACCTAGCCGCCTCCAGCCTCTCCGCCACCCCAAACCTGGGCACTCTCTCTTCCGCCCCAAGTTCTGCCCGAGTCCCATCCGAGAGCTCCTACCTCGTTTCTGGATGGCATATCCGCGGGCGGCCGGGAGGAGACCTGTGCAGAAGAGAGGGCTGAGGCCATCGCCTTAATAGTCCAGCCTCGATTCCTTTCTATGGCCCTTCCTCCATGGCTTGCACCCCCACGCCAAAACGCCGTCCCATTTCTCCTGCATCCCGCGGCCTGTGTCTCTCCCACTTCGTCTCAATCTTTCCCTACCCACCACCCTTTCTCTCCCCCCTACCCTCCTCCACTTCCGCCGAACCCTTTCCCTACTCCTGCAGTCCCGTTTCTCAGCTCCTCACCGCGGGGAGGGGAGGGGAGGACCCGGGGGTCGGAAGGAAGCCGGGCGCACCCTCCCCCTGGCAGCCCGAGGACTGGGGCCTGGGTCCGGATGGCACTCAGTATCCTCCGCGCCGCCCTCAGCATGGTATCTTTTGACCCCAGCGGGCGGCAGCGCCGTGGCCTTCGCGGTGCAGGGCGGGTTACATGGGCGCCGCCATGCTGGCTCAGGCTCGACCAATCGAGTGCAGCCGCGAGACCGGAGCAGAGGAGGACCGAGTGGCTGATTGCAGAGGCGGGACTCGGTGATGACGTAGGGCTGGCGCGAGCGGAGAAGTCCAGTTAGTGGTCGCTTGAGATGGGGGACTTGGTGGTTGCCTGACCGCGTTAGTCGTGTGCGGTGCCATATACACTCTAAGATGCCACTTTTTCTCGGGCACGCACCCCGCCCTTAATCCCACTCTGCTTTCTGATCTCGGCCCCGATTATTTTGGGGGCTTCCGTGGGGTCTGTTGCAGCCTTCTCTCCTAGTATTCAACCCCCGCCCCCCCACCCCCCAAGTCCAGGATGAGGCCCTGGGTTTCAGCCTCCTCTCTGGCAGCTTCGTAGCCTGGTGGTTAAGGTCGCTGACTTTGGAATCAGACTCTGGGCTGGAATCCTACCTCAGCCCTTTACTCACCATGTGATTCCGTGGACAAGTCACCCAGCCTTTCTGGGCCACGGTGTACTCATCCATCCAAGGAGGGTGGCAATAGCAGTATCTGTCTTTTAGGTTGTTAGAGAATTAATTGAGGCAGTTGTGTGCGAAGCACCTGGTATATAGTGAACATCCAATAAGTAGTAGCAGTGATAATACTTGTGAAATGTAAGGACAAATCCAAATTAAAAGTAGGGGAAATAAAATTTAATTCTCCCTGTTGCAAAAAGGAGAAAAGAATACTTGTTAATTGTGAATTCTTTCTGCCCTTTTGAAATGTGTGTACATTTTATAAAAAGCTAAGTAAGCCTCTTGCCAGTTTTACAACCCGGGCATGCCTTTCTCTAGGACCTCGGAGCCATCTCTTTGAAATGCAGTCATTAAGGAGGATAGTGCTCCTATCTCCCGCCAGTTTCTGTGGGAGGCAGGCTAGGAGCCTAACTTCAGCTAGTGCCTAGCTCCAAGTTGCAAACCTACGTCCTCTCATAAAGATATGAGAAATTTATTTTTCTTTTGGATAAATGCAGTTAGCAAATACAGGTGACTACCCCATTTATCAGGTGACTTTAGAATGACCCCTGTGTGACAAATGGTGCTGTCAAGTCCTCTTGCTTAAGAACTAGTTATTGTTTATCTTGAGAAAATATATGCATTAAGCCAGATCCACTTGGCTATATAAAAGAGTACGATTTTTTAAAACGTTTTCTTTCTTTTTTTATTGATTTCAGAGAGGAAGGGAGAGGGAGAGAAAGATAGAAACATCAATGATGAGAGTCATTGATCGGCTGACTCCTGCCCGCCCCACACTGGGGATGTGCCCTGACCCGGAATCAACTGTGACCTCCTGGTTCATGGGTCAACGCTCACACACTGAGCAACACCATCCGGGCAAGAGTATGATTGCTTCTTGTCTTTGCAAGCCCTTTAGCTAATTGACTGTGGTGCACATCACATTCTGGTTTAATGCTCATTCAGTAAGAAAACTGGCTTCTTCATTTTCTGCCTTTGTAGAGAAGTTTTTCTAGGTTGGGAGACTTTGTTTTGAATTATATTTCCCCAACAGAAGTTACTTTTTTCTGAGGTCTGTAACCCTATGTTGTACTCTGTGACTCCCTCCAGGTAACCCTGGCCACTATGTCCTAGTGGTCAGTTTTCAACTCTCCACTGAAATGGAGCTCCCTGAGAATGGACTAAGCCAAGGCATTTTTGAGTCTCTGCTTGCCAGTAGGATTTTGGTTGAATGAATGAAGGGAAAAATCAACCAACCAACAATTCTGAGAGGTACAGACCCCCGCCCCCAACTGCCAGGGCCCTGAAAAGAAAAAGAACAGAGACTCAGGCACACACAAGAGTTTCTTAAAATAAAACTAAATCAAACGGAACCATAAACCAGTTTAAGAGACTGAAATGACAGGAAAGAGGCACAAAAGGCACTAGAGTGGACAGGCCGGGAGGGCTTTAAAGTGGGAGGCCCAGCCCCTGGGTACTGGGCAATGGGGAGGGATGCTGGGGGCCTCAGACAGTGGGAAACAGGGAGCCTTTCTGCCTTTCCTGGAGCAGGGTGGTTTTTTAGTGACCGGCTTTCTGACCCTCGCCTCCTCTCTGATGGCCCAAGCCTTTCAAGAGGCAGACCCAGCTGGGGCATCCCAGGAAGCCCTAGAAGCCCCCCAGCCCTTCTACCCCATGGACCTGGAGCCCCTGCAGGAGGGGGAAGTCAAGCAGTGGCCCAAAGACGCAGTCATCCTCCTGGTGGGGGACTAGAGGCTCTGGGGACCTTAGTGGGCTGGTCTGGAACCAGAGGTTCTCATAGGACTTGGGGCTCGGGGTAAGGCCCCCCAAGAGGGGCTGAGTGGAGTCGCAGCGGATGTAGTCCACTGGTCCCGAGCCGGTGGGGCTGCCCATCACCTGCCCGTAAAGGACCTGGTCACTGTTGCCTGGCTGGGACTGGGGCTGGATAGTAGATGCTCTTGGGTCTCCCTGGAGCACATAGGCCTGGACCAGGGAGGGAAGGCCACAGGTTCCTGAGCTCTCATGGGACTCCCAGGGCCCTGGCTTCTTCTCTTCTTCCTCCAGCACCGTGATCTTGGTGATGGGTGGCATGCTGGTGTCCCAAAGGCTGGGCAGCTGGAAGATCTCCTGGACACAGGACATGGGGTGAGGGCATGATTCATCTCAGATGTCTGCCCCAGCCGCTGTCCCTTCCTGAGTTGGGTCAGTGTGGGGACCTTCCTGTGGCTGTTGAAACTCAAAGACTTGCACCTGCAAAGCACCTCATAGGTTCATGTTATGCGCTAAGTGCTGTTCAGACTCATCTTGGTGAATCTCTCCAACAGTTCTGTGTGGGATTAGTCTCATTTCACAGTGGGTTGTCTGAGGTTTTGAAGTGGGTAGAGCTGGGATAAACTGGGTAAACTCAGGTCTGCTTTACTCCAAAGGGAGTGGATCTTGCTAGGAAGTGAAGGGAAGGCCTGAGTACTCATCCTCAGAGGGGCAGCTCTTCACTTTGAACATGGGCCCACACCTCCAGTCCCATGTCCCTCCTCCTCCAGGGTTCTCACCTCCGCAGGGATGCTAGGCACCCAGGAGCCCAGGCTGCTGTGGGCTGGGTCTGGGACACTTGGCCAGAGGGAATTCTTCCTGCTGGAGAAGGGGGCAGGTAAAGGTAGGGCCAGGCATGCCCTCCCATCTTTCCAGCCGGTCTCCCACCCACCCCCCCGCAGCTGAAGGCATGGCTGCTTAGTGTAGAGAGGAGAAGGGGGAGGGCCTGACTCCCAGACATGGGCCCTGAGGCCTGAAAGGCTGGGGTGGGCCTGCAGTTCCTTGTGGGGAGGGGTATCTGGGTGTGAGATCTCTGGATTCACCTGGGTCTGCAGCAGAACCGGGTAGCCCCACAGAGGCAGATGAGCGAGAGCAGGAGGCCGAACAGGCCCAGGAAGATGTGCAGCTCGAACTCCCCTGGGGTGAGGGGAAAGCCAGGAGAGATTAGAGTGCATGCGCATAAGGCTGGTCCTCCTCTCTCAGATTAGGATTCACGGGTAGGGCTTGGTCTCCTCCCTCGGACTTGGAGGAGATCCAGGCAAGTCTCCTCTACTCTGAAAATGGAGAGCTTTTGTCTGAGGCACCCTCCCAACAGCCTTGTCTGGCCAGCCCCTTCCTCCCCTTACCTGGGGCTAAGGTCATCAGGGTGAGGCTGGTACTGTTGGTGGCCCCCACCTGGCTGGCAGCCATGAGGTGGACGTGGTACAAGCTGGCAGGCTCCAGGCCAGGGAGGACAAACTCATGGGAGGAAGCATTAAGGATGGTGGCTGGGAACAGAGAAGAATGGTCACCCTGATGCCGAGGCTCCCTCTAAGGCTGCTCCCTCCCGGGCATTCTGGGGCTGAGGATAGACTCACAGAAGGACTGGCCCTGAGCATTGGTCCAGAAGATGGTGTAGTGGGAAAGAGGGCTCCTCCCCAGCTCAGGGGCTGGGGGCACCCACTCCAGCTGGGCCCAGGTCTTGCCAATGTGCTTTAGATGCAGCTCTGGGGTGTAGGAGGGGGCTGCCGGAAGAGAGAGGTGCAGTTTGACAGGGGCAGGGTGGAGAGCCCAGCTGGACTTCTCGTGGCTCCTCAGACCCAAGAACTGGGACATACTGCGACGTGGATGACACCAGAGTCCGAGGGGATGCCCATCCAAGCTTCATTTTCTCAGGAACTTGGACCAAATCCCATCTACTGCTAATAAGTGGCCAAGTCAGGATCTGAACCTGGTTCTCTCTGACTCCAAAGCCTCACTCCCTGATTTCTACCAGGCCTGATTTTGTCCTACTCACTATTCGATTTCTGCTGCTCACTCTCTGAATCTATGCCAGGCCCTCTCTCTATTTCTATCACATGTGACACCTTATTTCTGTCAGGACAATTGAGTTTTGCCAGACTTGCTCCCTGAATTCCGCCAAACTCACTGCCTGATTTCTATCACCCCACCACCAGACTTCTTTGTAGCCGCAGGGGTCCAGTGTAAGCCAGGGGTGATCTTAGGACTGGGGGAACCCTCCTTGGGCCAGAGGTCAGGGAAGAAGGAAATGCTTCCTCCTGCTCCTGGTGGGTGGGACCTAGGCAGGCCTTGAGATAGAGAAGGGGAGATTCTGAGAAGGGCCTGGTGGCTGACGAACCCATCTCTTGGGAGTAGGCGTAGATGCGCTGGGAGGGTCCCATGGTGTCTTGGTAGAGGGTGGTCACAGTGATCTCGTAGAGCTGAAAGGGCCGGATGTTCTCTGTGGAGAGAAAATGGGGAGGCACCCTGGTTAGGGGCAACCTCTGCTGATGATCAGGAGCTAACCCCAGACCTCTAGTTGGGGCTAACCTGGGCCTAGCCTCTTCTTCAGATCATTTGGTAGGGGTAAGGGGAAAAAAGTGGAAGAGAGAGCTAGAAAGGTGGCAGAGTCAGAGCTGTAGCAAGAGAGGATCCAGTTAGACTATAAGAGGAACTTCCTGATTCGGAGGATATGAGGTGAGACCAGTGAAGGATCAAGAAAGACTTGGGAATCTATTTGTCCAGGGTGGTTCAGGTCGCCCCTGGCCCACTGCCTCCCCATCTCCCAGCCCTGCCCACCTGCCCACTCCCCCAGGCCTGCCTCACCTTGTAGCAGGGTCCCTGCAATGCTTCCATTATGCTCCATTTTCCAAGTCATATGGCTGCCACTGGGGCTGGGGGGACCCGGGCCCCATTCAATCACATAGCCCTGAGGTGGAGGGCTGGGGGGTTCCCAGCCCACCCAGAGACTGTGAGGGTCTCGGGCCATGGTATGGAGTCTGCCCAGGGGTGGGCCTGGAGACAGAGTAGGAGAAGATGGGATGAAGGTGAAAAGAATGCAGGTCCTAGAGCCAGAAGCCTGGGTCCAAATCCTGGCTTTGCTACTTACAAGTCAATATCTGAGCCTCAGTTTCCTCATCTGTGAAATGGAAATGATGATAAAAGTCCTTCCCTTAGCAGTGGTTCTCAACCTTTCTAATGCCGCGACCCTTTAATACAGTTCCTCATGTTGTGGTGACCCCCAACCATAAAATTATTTTCGTTGCTACTTCATAACTGTAGTTTTGCTACTGTTATGAATCGTAATGTAAATATCTGTGTTTTCCGATGGTCTTAGGTGACCCTGCTAGCGGTTCTCAACCTGTGGGTCGCGACAGAGCCTAAGACCATGGTGTCTGCTAACAGTCCCATGACGGGGGCACTACTACTGTCCCCATTTTATCAATGAGAAAACAGACACCGAGAGGTGAAGTAACATCTGAGGTATGCAGCTAGACAGTGGGAATATTAGCTATTGTTACTGTTAGTCACACCTGTGAGGACCCATGTTCAGGGGAATCTGGGGGTGGTGGTGGCTGGTCCCTGGAGAATGGCCAATTAATTCAGGGACCGTGTTCCAGTTGGAAAAATGTAGGGCTTTCTCTATCATCTTCCTAGGCAGAATGGACTGTGTGTGTGTGTGTGTGTGTGTGTGTGTGTGTGTGTGTGTGTGTGTGTAGGCACCACCATCACTTAACCTGGTTCTGGCTCATGATAATAATAGCTAACACATACTGAACAGTTACTATGTGCCAGGCACATGTCTTAACTCGTAATCTTCACAACAACCCTTTGAGGTAGGTGCTGTATCATCCCCATTTGCTGGATGAGTAAACAGAGGCCAGGGAGGTTAAGTAACTTGCCCAGGTCACACCGTTAGCAAGTGCCAGGACTAGATTTGAACCCAGGCAGTTGAGCCTTCAAATGTACATGCTTAACCACCATGCTCTACTAGCTGCCAGCCCCCTTTACCTGTGCTCTCCAAGAAGACCACTGGGGTGGGGTGGGAGGTCCCGGCGGTGTTATAGGCCACAAGGACCACCTCCCGGACTTCTGGAGGCAAGTGGAAGGTGCAGTTTAGCTCGGTGGTGTTGCAGAGGGGTGGGACTGCTCCAGCCTGGCCTGAGGGTCTCCAGGAGACCAGGTACCCCTGGATCTGCCCGCTGTCTTCCTCCAGGGGCATTGGCTGTGGTGGGCATAGGAGGAAAAAGATAGGGGGAGAGCTTCTTGATGGGGTGGATGGACCACAGGAGCTGAGCACCCCCCGGAAGGCCAGCCTTCCTCCCTTCCTCCCTGTTTCCCTCTGTTGCCCTGTGCCAGGTCCTAGGAGGGAGAGAAGGAAGAAGCAAGTTGGTGTGTGCAGCAGGCACTTAACTATCCGTGGAGCCAACCCTTTGCCATAGGTGAGTCCTGCCTTAGTATGTGCCAGGTAGATTCTTCGGGGTCTGCTAACAGAGACTTCTTCAGAAGCCTCCAAGGCACATGCAAAGGGCATGCAAATCACACACAAATGCATCCAAGCCACCCAGAGCTGGTGGAGTCCTGAGCCCCAGCTCACAGGGGTCAGTGTGGGTTGAAGGAAGCCTCAGGGGTGGCTTCAGAGGGTCACCTTCCAGAATAGCTGCATGTCCACTGTCCTGTGGTCCAGCTGCCTCTGCCGCCACCATGTGTCCAGTCTGACATTGGGGGCTGTGGATGGAGTGAGAGGAGGGGGTGCTGGTCAGGGAGGGCTTTGGAGGTGGGTTTGGGTCCTGACGGCTGCTCCCAGCTCCTCACCACCAGTTTACCCCGTTGCGCGCTGGTCAGCTCCAGGCCAGGGCTCCAGTCACTCCAGTGGCCAGGCAGGGGCCAGCGGGTACAGCGCATCTGCAGGGTGTAGGCTGTGGATGGGAGGAGACCGCAGAGCTCATGCTGAAGGGTCTTGGAGGGCAGGGGGCCCACCTGGAGGAGGAAGGCGTGGCTCTGAGCCTGGATTCCTGTGCCCTTCAGGGCCACCCCCACCCCAGGCTCTTGAGGTTGCCCTCCACCTCACCAGGGTCCAGCTGGCTCCTCCAGGCTGTGGCTGGTGGCGCAGCTCACACTTCTGGTCTATGTACAGGGTTGGCTTCCATGACTCCCAGTGTAACTGTAGGCAGCCTGGCTGGGGTGGGGCCACCTCAGGGCTGGGGTCCAGGGCCCACAGGGTGGGGGGCTCCAGTTTTACTGCAGGGAGATGGGTTGTCAGACCCTTTCCCTCCCCCATCTGATAGGCCCTGCCTTAGCTCCCTCTTCTCCCTGTCTGTGGTTCCATTTTCCTCCCTGGGTCTCCATCCGTGGGGTCTTGTGTCTTTCTTTCTTGCTCTTTCTCTTCATCTCTTTGTTACCGTGTTTCTGTGGGTCTGTCTCTGTGTATGTGTCTGTTTCTCTCTGGGTCTGTTTCATACTCTCACCCCAGGGTGCACTGGTTGTTCTTGGAACACGTTCCCTCCACAGACTCAGTGTCTTGCTCCTTCATTTCCCTCAAGGATCTTTTCAAATGTCACCTTCTCAGTGAGGCCTTCCTGACCACCTTACTGAAATAGCAACTGCTCCCCACCCCCAGCTCTCACACCCTCCTCCGCTTCCATGTCCCCATCACACTATCACCAGCTGCCAGTCTGTTTTATTTATTCTGCCCACTAGAAGGTAAGGTTCCAGGGCAGGGATTTTGCTCTTTTGTTCACTGCTGCATCCCTGGCGCCCAGAACAGTGCCTAGCACCTAGTGGGCACTTCAAGAAATCTGCCGAAGGAATGAATGTGTCTCGTTGTGTCTGTGTTTCTTCCATGTGTGTGTCTCCACAGCTCTGTCTCCAACTGCATCCCACTTGGCCTCCGTCTCTCTTCTCTTCCTCCATCCCTAGGTCTTCCAGTGTCTGTCTGTCTGTCTGTCTGTCTGTCTGTCTGTCTGTCTGTCTGTCTCTGGGTCTGTGTTTCCCTCTCTGTGCCTCTCTGGGTCTACCCTTTGTGGGAGCCTCTTCCCTCCCCCATACCCAGGGCATCACCCACCAACGTCCATGGGATCCAGGCACAGCTTCGGGGACACACTGGTCCCCAGCACGTTCTCTGCCTGCACCCAGATGCCCATACTCTGGTAGAGCCGCAGGTGTTTGCGTGGGATGGAGCAGCGGCTCTGCCCGTCCTCAGGCACGCAGTCGGGGATGGCTTCCTCCTGGTCCTGGCAGTTGCCCCGGCTCCTGCCAATAGGCCAGGCTTGGTGTCAAGCAGAGGAAGAAAGCAAGGCTCCCTTCTCCCTCCCGTCTTTGTCTCTGTCTCCCCCACCCCACCGTCCTACCTATGCCCCACCCCTGGAATGGGGCTGGAATAGAGACCCTACTCACTTGAAGCTTTTTAGGGTGAAGTTGGTAGTCAGGTGGGTGTGAGGTCCTGGCTCCCACTGGCAGGTGAGGCTCTCGGTGGTGAGGTTCATGAGGCAGGACAGGTTGTGGGGTGTGGCGGGAGGATCTGTGCACAGGGTGGGGAGAGTGAGGGCTTTGGGTAGGACACTCAGAAAGCTCCCACTGGGACCAACCGGCTTGTTTCCCTGCGCTGGGTCATTCCCTACTCTGGGGCCACTTTGTTTATTCGCCTGTCTCCGTGCAGCAAGGGCGGGGGGCGGGCACTGAGTTGCAGGCATGCACAGGGACAGGCTTCACAGAGCCTCAAACCCCTCAACTCCACCCCCTTTCACAGTGACAGGCAGTGTCTGGTTTCACTCTGGTTCTGCCACTGATTAGCTGTGTGATCTTGAAGTCACTTAACAGCTCTGTTTCCTCATCTGTAAAATGGGGGTAATGGTAATGTACCTGCCCCCTAGGTTACTGTGAGGGCGGAATGACTTACCTATGTAAAGTGCTCAGAGCACTATTATTGATTCTTACACAAGAACCTTGGTCTGTCTTTGTTTGTTTTTTTCTTATGCATTGGCTTGGCACAAACTCCATTCTTTGCAGCTTGTGCAGAAGGCTGAGACTGGGGTGGGGGAGAAGCTGGGAGCAATTCCAGCTGGTAGAGAATGTCTTCTCTGGGCACACCCTCCTGTGGCTGGGGAGTTGGGCTTACTCGGCGGCCATATAGAATAGCAGTTACTACACTGGTTCTCAGGTCACACTGCCTGGTATAAATCTTCGCTCCATCCTTATTAGTTTGTGACCTTCATTCAGCACGTTACTTACCCTCTCTGAACCTCAGTTTTCTCATCTGTAAAATGGAGCCAAACAGCACTATCCACTGGTAGGGAAAATGACCTAATATGGAGCCCATAAAGTGCTATTGAGCAAGAGCTCCAGGAAGAGTAGTTCTTATTAGTATTGTCGGGGGGCGGGGGGCATTGGAGGCAGAGCAGGAGACTTACAGCCTGCCTGCAGCTCAGCCTGGTCCAGGATCTGCAGGCTGTTGCCCCAGCGCAGATAGCAGGAGAGAAGGGCCCGAGGGTCGTTGAGGTGGGGCAAGGTGATGGTGGATTCCTGGGTCCCATCCGGCAAGCGCTGCTGCCTCCCCCCGGGATGAAGCTCTGTTCCCAATTTCCACACAATCTGTGACTCTGGATCCAGGTGGCTGCAGGTCCTGTTGATGATGCAGGAGGCCGTGATGGCATCTCCCAGGTGGACAATGGGGGCTGAGACGCTGATGCGCCCGCACTCCTCCAGGCCTGGGATGGAAGAGAATGGGCCATGAGTGATTCCTCTGCCTGGCAGAGCCAGGCTATACGCTAGGCCGTTGTACTCTTAGACTCAGGGCCTCCCCCATCCCAAGATGTGGGAGCTGGAGTGGGGTGCTGTGTTTGGGACTGTGAGAGGCTCTTGGGGAGGAGACAGAGACAGTGGTGTGTGCATAAAAGTTTATCAACCGGCTGTGCAGGGAAAAACCCATCCTGATTTGTAGTACAGGCTGCTTTCCCTGGTGGAATATTCCCACCATGGCTGGTGGCAAGCTACCAGTGTGACATCCCTGAAACTCCTGAATGGGAACTTGGGAGAGTTGTGCAGTTAGCTCCTGCAGGCCTGCAGCGGCACACCACCCGCCCCAAGGCGGGGGGGGGGAGGTGGGGGGAAGCAGTGATTAGAATGATAAGAGCCCCGCAGCCTGCTTTTCAGAATTCAGTTCGGATTGTTTCCGCACCTCGATCTCAGCACTGCCGTGGCACGTTGTTGCTCGGAAAGGCAGTACGGTTTACAGGTAGGAGCAAGGCTGTTGGAATTAGACTGCCTAGGTTTAGAGCCTGGTCCTACTGCTTCTACGGAAGCATTAGGTGTGATCACGTGTGTAAGGCACTTAGAACAGTGACAGAGCCTCTCACAGCCCGCGAGGCCTGGCTCCGCCTAATCCTCCCACTTCCAGCTCAGACCGCCCTCTCTCAGCTGCAGTCACCCTGGCTTCTTGCAATTCCTTGAAAACGCCCAGGCTCTCTCCAATCTCAGCATCTTTGCACCTGCTGTTGCTCTTTTCCTCTCACTTCTCTTTCACCTGGTTAACTTTTAGGCATCTTGGATGTAACCAGACCAGGCCAAGCCCCCTGAACTTTCCCAAAGCTCTTATTGTCCTTCATAATTATAGCCATGTGATTATTTGCTTGTCTGTCCCCCCAGCTAGACCCGCGGTTCCGTGAGGCCAGAGACCTCGCTGTTTTGCTCACTGCTGTGTTCCCAGCGCCTAGCAGAGTAGCCCCAGGTGAACATGTATAGAATAAAGCGCTGTGCTTTGCCCACCATGCCTTCTCTCCTCTCTCAGGTGTCCTTCGGCCCATTTTCCTGATGGGGATGTCGAGGCCCTAAGAGGAGGAACAATTTGTCCAGGGTCACAGAGCAAGTTTGTGGGACTCCTAGCACTTCGCGGACTCAGAATTTCAGACTGGAAGGAGCCTTGCAAAACTGTTTACTTCAAGGCACCACCTGATGTTACGTCTTCTACAGCAGGGCCAGGGTCCCCTGTTTGTGTATGGCCTGCCAGCTAAGAAGGGTTCTTACATTTTTAAAGGGTTAAAAACAAACAAAACCAAAACCAAATAAGAACATGCAGCAGAGACTGCCCATGGCCTACAAAGCCTGAATGTTACTGTCAGATGAAGTTTGCAGCATCCCTGTCAATCCTGGCCTCAACTTGGACGCCCCCAGAGATGGGAGGGTCTTCACCTCTCAAGACAGAGTTTCTGTAGTAGGAGGGCTCTGCCTGGGCTTCCTTATTTCAGGATGAAACCTACCTGATCCCTTTGTTGCCCGTGAAGACGGCACAGAAGCCAGAGGTTCCTCTGACAGCCTGGCAGAGATTAGCAGAAAGATCTGCCACCCCCACCCCCCCACCCCCCGCCTTTTCCAGGCTGACCAGCTCAGGTCCCCTCACCATTCCTCCTGGGGGGCGGCTTGCAGAAGTCTGTGATGGGAGCCCAGCTACCCCACATCTGTGGCCCAGTCTCATTCTCTTGGGATTCTCTAGGATCCCCAGGGGCCGTGTGGCAGTGCAGGAACATGCTTCTCTCCTCCAACCCTGAAATCTCTCCCTGCAGCTCCCTCTCACCACAGCACCCACCCGGCCACACTCACTTCTGGGGAGCAGTAGGATGATCAGAGCAGCTCTGGCCAGGCTCCAGGTTCCCAGCCCCACCACCATCGTGCCAGCTTGCTGTTTACCTGGAAGCAGAGGGGCACGGTTAAGGCCTTGGACTCTGGAGTCAGAGCGGAGCTTAATGCTTTTCTGCCGCAGTGTGGCTTTGGCTAGGTTACTGGACCTCTGTGAGCCTCAGTTTCTTTGTCTGTAAAATGGAGGTAACGGCCTATACTACTCCACAGGGCTGTGAGAAGGAGCCCTGGCACATGGGAAATGACTGTAAGTGACAGGCACTGTTATTATTGTATTGCCTTCCGGGAGAGAGCAGGGAAAGGAGCAGCAAGGAACAGCATTTCCCCCTTCCCTTCTTCCTTACCTGGGTTTCTCCCCCTCTCCCCCCCCCGGTCCCCTCCCCCAGTCCCACACACACAGAGGAGCCTGAGATGAGGCTTGCATACGGGCAATTTATTTTAGGAAGATCCCAGGAACAGAGCAAGGGAGGAGGGAGAATGAAACAGGTAAGAAGGGAAAGCCAACACAAGGACTGTAGAGAGTGCCTGGGAAGGCACATGTGCATTTCTTTAAATTGTCAGCTGAAGCCCTAACTGTGTGGCTCAGTGGATAGAGCGTCGGCCTGCGGACTGAAAGGTCCCAGGTTCGATTCCGGTCAAGGGCATGTACCTGGGTTGCAGGCACATCCCCAGTAGGGGGCGTGCAGGAGGCAGCTGATGGATGTTTCTCTCTCATCGATGTTTCTAACTCTCCCTCTCCCTTCCTCTCTGTAAAAAATCAATAAAATATATTAAAAAAAATTGTCAGCTGAAATTCAGCCAAAAGGCAGAAGTGTTGTCAGCTTGACCTTCATTTCTGCCCAGGTGCCGGGGATATGACCCAGGCCCACCCTAGAATGCGAATAATCTCCTTTGTCTTGACTTTTAGTAAAACTTCCTGTTTTTCTCGCTGTATAAAATAAACACGCTGTATGGGCTCGGAGC